>NC_091983.1:144471369-144794481 GCF_044704955.1 Pristiophorus japonicus
CACCCAGGCATCGTAATGATGAAAGCGATAGCCAGATCCCACGTGTGGTGGCCCGGTATCGAAGAGGACTTAGAGCCCTGCATGCACAGATGTAACACATGCTCGCAATTAAGCAATGCACCCAGGGAGGTGTCACTAAGTTTATAGTCTTGGCCCTCCAAACCGTGGTCCAGGGTCCATGTCGACTATGAAAGCCCGTTTTTGGCTAAAATGTTCCTTGTGGTTGTAGATACGTACTCCAAATGAATTGAATGTGAGAGAATGTCGGCAAGCATGTCCGCTGCCACCACTGAAAGCCTGTAGGCTATGTTTGCCGCGCACGGACTACCTGATGTCCTTGTGAGCGACAACGGGCCATGTTTTACCAGTGCCGAGTTCAAGGAGTTCATGACGCGAATGGGATCAAACATGTTACATCTTCCACGTTCAAACAAGCATCCAATGGTCAGGCAGAGAGCGCGGTGCAAACTATCAAGCAGGGCTTAAAGAGGGTAACTGAAGGCTCTCTGCAGACTCGCCTATCCCGAGTTCTGCTTAGCCACCGGACGAGACCCCACTCGCTCACTGGGATTCCACCTGCTGAACTGCTCATGAAAAGGGCACTTAAGATAAGGCTCTTGTTAGTTCACCCTGATCTACATGAACAGATAGAGAGCAGGCGGCTTCAACAAAGTACATATCATGATAGCGCAAATGTGTCACATGAAATTGAAATCAATGATCCTGTATTTGTATTGAATTATGGACAAGGTTCCAAGTGGCTTCCCGGCACTATTGTGGCCAAAGACGGTAGCAGGTTGTTTCGGGTCAAACTTTCAAATGGACTCATTCACCGGAAACACTTGGGCCAAATCAAACTCAGATTTATGGACTATCCTGAGCAATTCACTTTGAACCCTACCTTCTTTGACCCCCCAACAAACACACCAGTGGCAACTGACACCGCGGTTGGCCACGAAGCAAATCCATCACCTGCAGTAGCCCGGCAGAACTCACCACACCAGGCAGCCCAGCAAGGCCAGCTACACAGCAGCCCAGCGAGGGCCCAACAAAAGATTCACCAAAACCAGCATTTGCACCAGGACGATAAACCGGGGAAAGAAAAGTCCCAGATCGATTCACCTTGTAAATAGTTACACTGTTGAATTTGTGGGGGAATGTTGTTATGTATGTAAACTTGTATCTACCTTGTACAGCCACCAGAGGGCTCATCCCCTTGAGTCCCAAGGGATACCACAATCCCTTGAGAGCACAGGTACTTAAGGAGGCTTCACTGGCTGGAGAGGCACTCTGGTGACCTGCAATAAAGGACTAAGGTCACACTTTACTTTGAGCTGACAGTATCCAGTCAGACTCTTTATACATACATAACAGGCTGATTTGTGAAACATGCCAGCGAACACTTCGGTGATGCATCTGTGGGTGGCCGACTGCGAGATCCTGCAAATGTCTGCCGCAGATCCCTGGAAAGAGCCTGAGGCAAAGAGGTTAGGGTGGTGATGACTTTGACAGCCTTTGGTAAGGCATCTCCATCACGTCCTCTGGGCAGCAGGTCGCCTTCGAGCAAGCTACAAATGTCTGCCATGATCTGGCATGATAGCCTGAGTCTTCTGAAGCGCTGTTGTTCAGTCATGTTGAGGAAGCTCATCCACTGCCTGCATACCCTGTGTTGGGAGTATCGCTTCCGGCAAGGTGTAGCCCTGTGGTGTCCCACTCTCTTCTAGACAAGCCTGAAGGCTCTGTGCCTCAATGCGAGGAGTATTCATAATAAGGGAGATGAATTAGCTGCACAGGCAGCTATTAACGATTATGATATAATCGGGATTACGGAGACATGGTTCGAGGGTGACCAAGGTTGGGAACTCAACATCCAGGGCTATTCAACATTCATGAAGGATAGACAGAAAGGAAAAGGAGGTGGGGTAACGTTGCTGGTTAAAGAGGAAATTAACGCAATAGTAAGGAAGGACATTAGCTTGGAAGATGTAGAATCTGCATGGGTAGAGCTGCGGAATACCAAAGGGGAGAAAGCGCTAGTGGGAGATGTGTACAGGCCACCAAACAGTAGTAGTGAGGTTGGAGACAGCATCAAACAAGAAATTAGGGATGCGTGCAATAAAGGTACAGCAGTTATCATGGGTGACTTTAATCTACATATAGATTGGGCTAACCAAGCTGGTAGCAATGTGGTGGAGGAGGATTTCCTGGAGTGTATTAGGGATGGCTTTCTAGACCAATATGTCGAGGAACCAACTAGAGAGCTGGCCATCCTAGACTGGGTGTTGTGTAATGAGAGAGAACTAATTAGCAATCTTGTTGTGCGAGGCCCCCTGGGGAAGAGTGACCATAATATGGTAGAATTCTTTATTAAGATGGAGAGTGACAATGTTAATTCAGAGACTAAGATCCTGAACTTAAGGAAAGGTAACTTTGATGGTATGAGACATGAATTGGCTAGGATAGACTGGCAAATGATACATAAAGGGTTGACAGTAGATAGGCAATGGCAGACATTTATAGATTACATGGATGAACTTCAACAATTGTACATCCCTGTCTGGAGTAAAAATAAAACGGGGAAGGTAGCTCAACCGTGGCTAACAAGGGAAATTAGGGATAGTGTTAAATCCAAGGAAGAGGCATATAATTTGGCCAGAAAAAACAGCAAACCTGAGGACTGGGAGAAATTTAGAATTCAGCAGAGGAGGACAAAGGGTCTAATTAGGAGGGAGAATATAGAGTATGAGAGAAAGGTTACAGGGAACACAAAAACTGACTGCAAAAGGTTCTATAGATATGTGAAGAGAAAAAGATTAGTGAAGACCAACGTAGGTCCTTTGCAGTCAGAATCAGGTGAATTTATAATCGGGAACAAAGAAATGGCAGACCAATTGAACAAATACTTTGGATCTGTCTTCACTGAGGAAGACACAAATAGCCTTCCGGAAATACTAAATGTTCGAGGGTCTAGCGAAAAGGAGGAACTGAAGGAAATCCATATTAGTCAGGAAATTGTGTTAGGGAAATTGATAGGATTGAAGGCCAATAAATCCACAGGGCCTGATGGGCTACATCCCAGTGTACTTAAGGAAGTGGCCCTAGAAATAGTGGATGCATTGGTGATCATTTTCCAACATTCTATTGACTCTGGATCAGTTCCTATGGATTGGAGGGTAGTTAATGGAGCACCACTTTTAAAAAAGGAGGAAGAGAGAAAACAGGGAATTATGGACCGGTTAGCCTGACATCAGTGGTGGGGAAAATGTTGGAATCGATTATTAAAGGTGAAATAGCAGTGCATTTGGAAAGCAGTGACAGGATCGGTCCAAATCAGCATGGATTTATGAAAGGGAGATCAAGCTTGACAAATCCTCTAGAATTTTTTGAGGATGTAACTCGTAGAGTGGACAAGGGAGAATCAGTGGATGTGGTGTAGTTGGACTTTCAAAAGGCTTTAGACAAAGTCCCACAAAAGAGGTTAGTGTGCAAAATTAAACACATGGTATTGCGGGTAATGTATTGACGTGGATAGAGAACTGGTTGGCAGACAGGAAGCAGAGAGTCAGAATAAACGGGTCCTTTTCAGAATGGCAGGCAGTGACCAGTTGGGTGCTGCAGGGTTCAGTGCTGGGACCTCAGCTATTTACAATATACATCAATGATTTAGATTTTTTTTTTTTTTTTTTAATTCGTAGCCAATCGTTCCAATTCTTTGTCAAATCACAAACACCAGAGGTCACCTTGCACACGCCAAGGATCACTCTGCGCCAATGCTCTTAGCCAAAAGGCCTAGAGCCACTGCACCGTTCCTGGAAGTACTGCAATACCAGGTTCGTGCCATGGAGGTGGATGGGTCAGGTCCCCCACACACCTCCGTGAAGGTGGATGGGTCAAGCCACCCCACCCACCTCCTGTTTCCAAAAAGGCAAGCATATACCTTCCTGATCCAGGGAGAACCACCCGGAGGTCATGGTGGCTACTCCCCTGTCAGGTCAGTTACGCATGATCTTAGCCAAAAGGCCGAGAAGCGATTTGATGGTTATCAACTGCAGCGCCACCTGTAGGGTGGGAGGGTTACCTCTTCTCTTCATGCTCTCGGCATTGAGACTCGAAGTGCTCAATGCACTCAATGATTTAGATGAAATAATTGAATGTAATATCTCCAAGTTTGCAGATGATACTAAGCTGGGTGGCGGTGTGAGCTGTGAGGAGGATGCTGAGAGGCTGCAGGGTGACTTGGACAGGTTAGGTGAGTGGGCAAATGCATGGCAGATGCAGTATAGTGTAGATAAATGTGAGGTTATCCACTTTGGTGGCAAAAACAGGATGACATAATATTATCTGAATGGTGACAGATTAGGAAAAAGTGATTTGCAAGGGGCCTGGGTGTCATGGTACATCAGTCATTGAGGTTTGGCATGCAGGTACAACAGACGGTGAAGAAGACAAATGGCATGTTGGCCTCCATAGCAAGAGGATTTGAGTATAGGAGCAGGTAGGTCTTACTGCAGTTGTACAGAGCCTTGGTGAGGCCACACCTGGAATATTGTGTTCAGTTTTGGTCTCCTAATCTGAGGAAGGACATTCTTGCTCTTGAGGGAGTGCAGCGAAGGTTCACCAGATTGATTCCCGGGATGGCAGGACTGACATATGAGGAGAGATTAGATTAAATGGGCTTATATCCACTGGCGTTTAAAAGAATGAGAGGAGATCTCATAGAAACATATAAAATTCTGACGAGATTGGACAGGTTAGAGACAGGAAGAATGTTCCCATTGCTGAAGGGGTTCCAGAACCAAGGGTCACAGTCTAAGAATAAGGGGTAAGCCATTTAGGATGGAGATGAGGAGAAACTTCCTCACTCAGAGAGTGGGTAACCTGTGGAATTCTCTACCACAGAAAGTTACTGAGGCCAGTTCGTTAGATATATTCAAAAGAGAGTTAGATATGGCCCTTACAGCCAAAGGGATTAAGGGATATAGAAAGAAAGCAGGAAAGGGGTACTAAGGTTGAATGATCAGTCATGATCTTATTGAATGGCGATGCAGGCTCGAGGGGCCGAATGGCCTATTCCTGCACCTAATTTCTTTGTTTCTTTGTTTCTATTGAGCATCAGATCATTGAGGATAAAGCTGCTGTTGTGGTTGGTGCTGCTGGTGGTGCTGGTGTTGTTGGTGCTGGAGCTCATCTTGATCCGAATCTGAGGTCAAAGGTGAAACAGCATAAGCGCCACCTGTGCTGATCTGATCGCTGCCAGGTAAAGTGAAGATCAGAGGCACAATCCTCCAATGCAGTGAGAGTGTCTAGCAATGTAGTGAGAGTGGCTTCTGAGGTGGGAGACATCACCTGCAAACACCTGAAATGAAAATCTCTGCACACAATGGTGTCAGTAAGAGACTTTCCCTTAGGCAAGGAAGCAGGTGTAAGGTATGTACTTCAGTGCTTTTTCTAGCTGTCGCTTAATGAACTCACCCAATGGCCACTGAGCTCTTGCCTTGCCTCCACAGGCGAGCTTCAGGAAGTCCGTGAATCCTGTGCACAAGCAGTAAAAGCTGAAACCTCAGGTTAAAAAGCATTGTAAGGCTGTTTGAACGAGCTGTTAACATCTTTAATGAGGTTGCCTGCCTCTCCAGGGTCCGTGGCCTGCTGGGAAACACGCCCGAGTTAAATGCGGAATTCGCCGGAATTAAGGTGGGCTGTCAATTTGAGTCCTTTTCACAGTGAACCCGCTCGTGAACCCGCACTCGCTGCAATGTAAAAATTCCGGCCTTTGTCTTTGTTGCAAGAAACAATGGAGCAAGTGGCAACTTCAAATTTTCACAGATTACCAGCTAACAAGTGGCCAGAGACCAGTTGGTGCCTTCACCTCCACTGAAATGCAGACTCTGATGGCAACAGGGGAGAGAATAGGGAGCAGCCTGCCTAAAGGCTTCCAGACCATAGAGACTCTAATACATGCTGCTGCACTCAGGGCTTTCAGGATCTGATGTCTCCCATGGGAACATCCATCCTGCTGATCCGTGGCACCAGAGATCTAGAGCCTAGTAGAGTGACCACGGCTGGAGTGAACCTGCCTGATACCACCATCTCTCAGGACAGCACTACATACTGGATTTCTGGGTTTTCCCCTTCAAAGCGCCGCGGCATTAGGATCTGGGAGACGATGCCCAGGAACAAGCTCCAGAGGTGCAGCTAGGATCTCTGCCAGGATCAAGCTGGCATGAGCCGACAACCACCTCGGTGGCATGGCACTTTTGTGGAGCATGAGGAGCCAACCATCTCCTAGAGAAAGCACTAGAATAGGTGAAAGAAGGTGAAAGCACAGCGTTAAGAAAGAGTTGGTTGGCCTACATGCAGTTTGGCAGCTCTAACTGTGGCAGAGAGAGTTACCCTAATTCTCAACTTTTATGTGACAATGTGACAGTTCTTGGGTTGGTAGAGGATGCACTGACTGCCTCTGCCACCTCCTGCCAATGTTTGCATCATTCTCTTTGTCATGTATGTAACCAGCATACTACTGTAACCCTTATACAATTGTAACCCTCATGTAACCACTACATACTGTACATACTTACTAGAAATGCACACCTTGACCACAGAGGGTGTACTTGTGGGAGACACTCCTTACCTGGGGATTCAGGTATATAAGGGGGGGTCCCTCGCAGGGCCAGCACTCCTTGGTCCAGGTAATAAAGGTGAAGGTCACAGAGTGACTGTGTCTGCAGTACGTGCCTCGTGTGATTATGTTTAAGAGTTAAGGACTCAACACTCTTTATGCCTCAGTGATCTACTCCTGGCCCTCACGTCTGCCAATGAACCTTCACAGATGCATTCAAAAATCTGACAGCCCTTATAGCTGCCAAGGCTCCTTCTATCATCTTGCACAACACTGATGTTGCCCTTCAACTGACTGCAAACTTTAAAGGCTGCACCAGAATTGTAGTTGCCTCCCTTTCAGCAGCAATAAGCCAATGAAGGGTGGTTTTCTGGTCTTCAAACTAGCCTGCATAGCTAATGATGGTTCTGAAAGGAAATCATCATCATCATCATCATCATCATCATCATCATAGTGGAGGGTTGGCTGTGGTTTTACATTGGCCAGCATTAGGACCACCCCACTGCAATTCTGCCAATGGGAGAAGTATCTAAACCATCCAGTCCAGCTCGCTGACAGTCAACCAATTGGGCCAAACACTGTTCCTGACCCCTGCTCCCTCAGCTTGCTGCTGCAAACTGCAGTCTGAATTGGCTTTTTAAAGGTTGTACTCTAATTTCCATGCAACTCAACAGGTAACTTATTTTTTACCCCAGTCACTACTCCAATGATTGGCAAATGAACTGAACTAGGAACATAGGAATAGGAGTAGGCCATTCAACCTCTGTTTCCTGTTCAACCAATGATTAAATCATGGCTGATCTGTACCTCAACTCCATTTACCTCCCTTGGCTTCATATCCCTTGACAGTCTTACCTAACAATCTACTGATCTCAGTCTTGAAAGCTCAAATTGTCCCAGCATCCACAGCCTTTTGCGGAAGAGAGTTCCAGATTTCCACTACCCTTTGTATGAAGAAGTGCTTCCTGATTTCACTCCTGAATGGCCTAGCTCGACTTTTAAGAGTGAGTCCCTTGTTCTGGAATTCTCCACCAGAGGAAATGGTTTCTCTGTATCCACCCAAACAAATACTTTTGTCATTTTAAACACCTCAGTTAGATCACATCAACTCTCAACATGCTAAACTCAAGGAAAACAAGCCATGTTGATCTTTCCTGTATCATAGTATAACCCTTTAATTCTTGGTATTTTATTTCACTTTGTAACTTCCTGCTCCCATATGCACAACTTATCATGCTTCCTAACTTGTGTCATCTGCAACTTGGATGTACAACTCTCTACTCCTTCACCTCTCCTCAGGCATTTAACTCTTGGCCCCACGTCTGGATCAAGGTGGTTAATAGGTCTGAATCTGAACCGTTCTGGCAGAACTCAAACTGAGCTTCAGTCAACATGTTAATGGTGAGCAGGTGTTGTTTGATGACACCGTTGATGACTTCTTCTATTACTCTGCTGATGCTAAGGAGGAAGCTGATAGGGCAGCAATTATCCGGCTTAGATTTAGAAACAGAGAAACATAAAAAATAGGTGCAGGAGTAGGCCATTCGGCCCTTCGAGCCTGCACCACCATTCAATATGATCATGGCTGATCATGCAATTTCCTGCTTTCTCGCCATATCCCTTGATCCCTTTAGCCATAAAGGCCATATCTAACTCCCTTTTGAATATATCTAACGAACTGGCCTCAACAACTTTCTGTGGTCGAGAATTCCACTGGTTCACAATTCTCTGAGTGAAGAAGTTTCTCCTCATCTCGGTCCTAAATCTTTAGACTGTGAACCCTGGTTCTGGACTTCCCCAACATCGGGAACATTCTTCCTGCATCAAACCTGTCCAATTCCATCAGAATTTTATATGTTTCTATGAGATTCCCTCTCATCCTTCTAAATTCCAGTGAATATAAGCCTAGTTGATCCAGTCTTTCTTCATATGTCAATCCTGCCATCCCAGGAGTCAGTCTGGCGAACCTTCGCTGCACTCCCTCAATAGCAAGAATGTCCTTCCTCAGATTAAGAGACCAAATTTGTACATAATATTCAAGGTGTGGTCTCACTAAGGCCCTGTACAACTGCAGTAAGACCTCCCTGCTCCTATACTCAAATCCTCTCGCTATGAAGGCCAACATGCCATTTGCCTTCTTCACCGCTTGCTGTACCTGCATGCCAACTTTCAATGACTGATGTACCATGACACCCAGGTCTCGTTGCACCTCCCCTTTTCTGAATCTGTCACCATTCAGATAATATTCTGCCTTCCTGTTTTTGCCACCAAAGTGGATAACCTCACATTTATCTACATTATACTGCATCTGCCATGCATTTGCCCACTCATCTAACCTGTGCAAGTCACCCTGCAGCCTCTTAGCATCCTCCTTACAGCTCACACTGCCACCCAGCTTAGTGTCATCTGCAAACTTGGAGATATTACATTCAATTCCATCGTCTAAATCATTAATGTATATTGTAAATAGCTGGGGTCCCAGCACTGAAACTTGCGGCACCCCAGTAGTCACTGCCTGCCATTCTGAAAAGGACCCGTTTATTCCTACTCTTTGTTCTGCTTTTTGCGAACAAGTCATATCTGTGCAATTTTTCACATTGTCATATAGATATCAGTGTTCTCGTTGCAATGGAATAGCTTAGTTAGGGTGATGGCTCTTTCTGGTTTGCAGGTCTTCAGCACTACAACAAGGATGTAAACTAGGCCACTTCTTAATGTCATGTGAAGTGAATCGAATTGTTTGGAGAATGTAATATATGATCTTGGGAACCTTGGGAGGAGACAAGTGGAATCATCCGCTCAGTATACTTAGATGAAGACACTTGCAACCATGTCAGCCTTGTCTCTTGAACTCACATGGAGCTTCCTTCTTCCATTATTTGCCTGATTATGCACCACCATTCCCGACTGGATGTAGTGGGGCTAAAGAGCTTTGCTCTGATCCATTGCCTGTGGCATTGCTTAGATCTGTCTACAGCCTGCTGGTTTATGTTTAGCATTCAGGTAGGCCAGTATGATAGCTTCATTAGGTTGGTGCCTATTATGCATTCGGGTTAGGGTTAATGGGCTAAAAATTCAGGGGGCTTACACCACTCGTTACCATCAAAAAGTAGCGAAAAGAAGGCGGCTGCCACTCTTGTGCCAGCTGCTCACGGGTCCTGCAGTGTCCACCATTTTCCGAGGCCGGGCAGCACTGCCGGTAAGAGCTTTGGCCCTTCAAATTTAAATTAGGGAGAGGTGATGTCAGTCGACGTGCAATGCCTCAGCACCTTGGCGAAGTTGGACCTTGGCGCTGAGTTCAGTGCTGGCTCCTAAACTTGCCATGAAAACACAGAATTCAGCAGACTCACAGAGCGCTATCAGGACCTCTCAAAGGGACACACACATCTTTCAGATAAGTTTGCATTTAAGCTTATGGACTTGATGTTTTTGATTTTATTGAAGAGTGGCTTGCTATAATACATGTTAAAAGCTTTTTAAGTGTGTAGGGAATGCTGCTGGATGCATGCAAGTCCTCGGGTGGTAAAGGAAGACCTCGCAAAAGACATAAAACGCTGCAAATATTCATCAGATCAGGCAACATCCTTGGAGAGAGAAGCAGAGTTCATGTCTCAGGCTGAGATGGTGCCTGGCCTACTGAGTATTTCCAGCATTTTATGCTGTCGTTTCAGATTTACAGCATCTGCTCTCAGAGGTAAGAGGAAGTTGCAGAAGAGGAGGAAGCAGAAAGAAGGATGCAACCCAGACAGTCCCTTTCTGGATAGATATCTGGGATCGAATCATCTGCCTGCAGTACCAGTGAACACAAACCCAATTCCTCTTTCAACATTATTCCCACATCTTACCTTCACTCTGTTCGTGACCATCACATCGACTTCTTTACCACAATGCTGAAATAGAAGCCACCACAAAGCAAACTTTGCAATCCAACTTTAGACAAACATCCATCCAATAGGACATCAAGAAAGCAAATCATCACCCTTATGCATTCCCTTAGTGACTGTCATGTGTGTGCCTTTGCCTATCCTACTGCTACCCCAGTGACTGCAGCATGGCTGGTGGAAGATTACTGACTTTCAAGAGGGACACTGCAAATGGCCTTGCTGGTCAACCTTGAGGGGCTGGTGACTGGGAGTGTCAAATTGAATGATGGTATTTCTTCTTTTTCTTCACTCTCCTCTCCCTCTTCTTGGTCAACTACTGGCAGGGCAGGCTATATTTCTTGTTTGTGTAAAATGAGGAAGGCACAAGGATGAAGTTGTGGTGAGGGGAGGGCAGGAAAGCAAGAGGTGCATGCAAGAAGGAGGATAACTTATGAGGATACGAGCATCTTGTATCCTTTCGGCCCTGCCACTGGCCAATGGCTCAGCTGTGCTTCTGCCAAGAATGATCAGCACTGTCTCCTCCAAGGGGTTGAGGTGAGGCTCGGAATGGGAGATGTGCCTTGTGATTTGTACAGAATGCTGGTGGGTGAGTGATGGGGGGAGAAGAGTGAGGCTAGTGATTCAGTTGGTAGGAGATGGCTTTTGAAGATGCATTCACTGACCTTGACCACTGGTTTGAGGTCATGAAGCTTCTTTGGCTACTGGAGCCAGGTGATGGGGACAACACTTTGGAAGTGATGGCCTCAGTGATGTGGTCCCACATCATTATTTCTGGAGGGCCTTCTGGCCCCTGTGGATAGAGGACCTCTCTTGCAGTGTTGACCTCGTGCATAAAGCTAGAGTGTTGCGTGCGAGACCCTGGGTGCCCCTTCCCTGGTTTGCTGAGCCATTTGTGTTAGCACTGAAGCATTTTTACCATTTTTTGAGGTGAGAAAGGGAATTCACCTTTAAGAGATGAAGATTCGAAATTAAGACTTCTTTTTAATGTTTAATTTTAAAAAAAATGTAAAGCTGCATTTGTTTACTTCATTTTTATTTTTATTAGTTCAGAAGGCATTGCCCATTTAATGCATTGCCCTTTTAATGTTCCACAATGTCTAATGAACTCATTGCCTCGCTTCCAGAGACCGTTGTAAGCTGGAGCGCCACTTCTGGATGCCAACTTCACGACCGATGCCTGCACTAACGGCACCAGGAGGACATTAATGGTGAGTTAGCGCTGGGCTAAAAATCTTTAGTCCCCAGCGCAAATTTTTATCTTCTACCACTGCAATCATTTTCAGCGGCTATTAACCCAAGGCCACGGTGACACTGGCAACTTTTGTGGCGGCTACAAATTTCCAGGGCAATGTATGCCTGCTGCTATCCTTAGAATGCCTTTCTACCCCGGCCAATGTACAAGGGTTGGCCTCCCCAGCTTGATTTTGATAGAGGAGTAAAAGATGTGTTGGTTCACAGAAGTTAATGGTATACAGTTCTGCTATTGCTGATGATTCACAGTGCCTCACAGCTGCTCAGATTTGGGCTTCGAGACAGAAACATAGAAACATAGAAAATAGGTGCAGGAGTAGGCCATTCAGCCCTTCTAGCCTGCACCGCCATTCAATGAGTTCATGGCTGAACATGCAACTTCAGTACCCTCTTCCTGCTTTCTCACCATACCCCTTGATCCCCCTAGTAGTAAGGACTTCAGCTAACTCCCTTTTGAATATATTTAGTGAATTGGCCTCAACAACTTTTGTGGTAGAGAAATCCACAGGGTCACCACTCTCTGGGTGAAGAAATTCCTCCTCATCTCGGTCCTAAATGGCTTACCCCTTATCCTTAGACTGTGTCCCCTGGTTCTGGACTTCCCCAACATTGGGAACATTCTTCCTGCATCTAACCTGTCTAACCCCGTTAGAATTTTAAACGTTTCTATGAGGTCCCCTCTCATTCTTCTGAACTCCAGTGAATACAAGCCCAGTTGATCCAATCTTTCTTGATAGGTCAGTCCCGCCATCCCGGAAATCAGTCTGATGAACCTTCGCTGCACTCCCTCAATAGCAAGAATGTCCTTCCTCAGGTTAGGAGACCAAAACTGTACACAATACTCCAGGTGTGGCCTCACCAAGGCCCTGTACATCTGTAGCAACACCTCCCTGCCCCTGTACTCAAATCCCCTCGCTATGAAGGCCAACATGCCATTTGCTTTCTTAACCGCCTGCTGTACCTGCATGCCAACCTTCAATGACTGATGTACCATGACACCCAGGTCTCGTTGCACCTCCCCTTTTCCTAATCTGTCACCATTCAGATAATAGTCTGTCTCTCTGTTTTTACCACCAAAGTGGATGACCTCACATTTATCCACATTATACTTCATCTGCCATGCATTTGCCCACTCACCTAACCTATCCAAGTCACTCTGCAGCCTCATAGTATCCTACTCGCAGCTTACACTGCCACCCAACTTAGTGTCATCCGCAAATTTGGAGATACTACATTTAATCCCCTCGTCAAAATCATTAATGTACAGTGTAAACAGCTGGGGCCCCAGTACAGAACCTTGCGGTACCCCACTAGTCACTGCCTGCCATTCTGAAAAGTACCCATTTACTCCTACTCTTTGCTTCCTGTCTGACAACCAGTTCTCAATCCACGTCAGCACACTACCCCCAATCCCATGTGCTTTAACTTTGCACATTAATCTCTTGTGTGGGACCTTGTCGAAAGCCTTCTGAAAGTCCAAATATACCACATCAACTGGTTCTCCCTTGTCCACTTTACTGGAAACATCCTCAAAAAATTCCAGAAGATTTGTCAAGCATGATTTCCCTTTCACAAATCCATGCTGACTTGGACCTATCATGTCACCTCTTTCCAAATGCACTGCTATGACCTTCACAAGGACTGTGCAGTGATCACTCCTGCCAATACAATTGTGGTTAAATGCGACAGATAGACTGGTGAGGATAGGGTAAGCACGTTACTCCCTTCTGTTGGTTCCTTCACTACTTGATGTGAGCCTTGTCTGACAGCTATCTCCTTCAGGTCTCAGCCAGCTTGGTCAATGGTGTTACCTCTAAGCTTCTCTTGGTAGTGGACATTAAAGTCACCCACCTTCGCATAATACGTTATTGCCCATACTTCCCTCAGTGCCTCCTCCAAATAGTGTTCAACATGGAGAAGTACTTATCCATCAGTTGAGGGGGGGCTCTAGGTGGTAATCAGCAGGAATTTTCCTTGGTGTTGTTTGACCTAAAGCCATGAGACTTTATGGGATCCAGCATCAATGTTGAGGACTTCTAGGGCCAACTGTATACTTCTGTTCCCCCATCTCTGGATGTTCTATCCTGTTGGTGGGACACAACATAACCATGCATGATGATGGAGGTGTTCGGGATCTTGGCTGATAGATATGACTTAACACATATGACTATGTTAAGCTCTGTAAGATGCATGAAAAGGAAAGGTTTCTGGAAGGTAGTCCAGAAGATAGCCACTGCACAGATAGGGAGAAGTAGTGAGGTAGAATAATTAAAGTGGCCATTCACAGGGGGAGCAGGAGGAACCAGTAAAAAAAAAAGATAGATTTACGTGGCACCTTTCATGGCCTCAGAACATCCAAAACTGGTTTCCAGCCAATGAAGTATTTTAAAGTAAAGCCATGCTGGAATGTAGGAAATGCCAATTTGTGCACAGCGAGGTCTCACAAACAGCAATGAGATAAATGATCAAACTGATTTTGATGGTATTTGGTGAGGCTCAAATGTTGGTCAGGACACCAGGACAACTCCCTAGCTCTTCTTCAGATATTGTCATGGGATCTTTTACATCCACCCCGAGAGGGCAGACTAATGCTCAGTTTAACATCTCATCCTAAAGATGGAACCTCTGACAGCATAACACACCCTCAGTACTGCATTAAAGTCTCAGCCTAGATTATGTGCTCAAGTTTCCAGTATGGGGTTTGAACCCTCAGCTTTATAGCTGAGGGGCTTGAATGCTATCACTGAGCCAGGTGACACCATAGTATAAGCCCAATTCGGGAGAAACAAAACCACATTACAGACGGCTCAAGGCTCAGGACGAACAAAAAACTCGGGACTTAAAGAACAGGTGGTGGATGGAGAAAGCAAAGGAGATACAACAACTGGTCGAAAGCCACGATATGCGAGGATTCTTCACTGCAGTCAAGGCCACCTATGGTCCAAACTCCCAAGGCCCCACCCCACTCCTGGCCAAGAACGGGGAAACACTCATCAAGGACACCGAGGCTGTCAGGGCCCGATGGAAGGAGCACCTTGAAGATCTCCTCAATTGAGACTGCCTTTGACTCGAGTACTTTCGATTCCATCCCGCAGCATGCGACCCGCCATTAACTCAGTGAAACTCCAACGTTACACGAGGTAAGCAAAGCCATCAAACAGCTTAAGAATAACAAGGCTACGGGTTCAACTGGAATCCCTGCTGAGGCGCTAAACTATGGCGGAAAGGCGCTGTTGGCGCGGATACATCACCTCATCTCTCTCATCTGAAGAGAGGAGAGCATGCCGGGAGATCTCAGAGATGCAGTGATTGTGACCATTTTTAAAAAGGGGGACAAGTCTGACTGCGGCAACTACAGGAGAATCTCCCTGCTTTCAGCCACTGGGAAAGTTGTCGCTCGAGTTCTCGTCAATCGTCTACTCCCTGTGGCCAAGGAGCTCCTCCCGGAATCACAATGCGGATTTCGTCCCCTATGGGGCACAACAGACATGATCTTTGCAGCGCGCGGTTGCAGGAAAAATGCAGGGAGCAGCGGCAGCCCTTATTCATGGCCTTTTTCGATTTTACAAAGATCTTTGACACTGTCAACCGTGAGGGTCTATGGAGCGTCCTTCTCTGTTTCGGATGCCCCAAAAGTTTGTCAACATCCTTCGCCTGCTTCACGATGACATGCAGGCCGTGATCCTTACTAATGGATCCATTACAGACTCAATCCACGTCTGGACCAAGTTCAAACAGGGCTGCGTTATCGCTCCAACCCTCTTCTCAATTTTCCTCGCTGCCATGCTCCACATCACAATCAACAAGCTCCCCGCTGGAGTGGAATTAAACTACAGAACCAGTGGGAAGCTGTTTAACCTACGGCGCCTCCAGGCCAGGTCCAAGATCACCCCAACCTCTCATTGAGCAGCAGTATGCGGACGACGCCTGCGTCTGCGCACATTCAGAGGCTGAACTCCAGAATATAGTCAATGTATTCACTGAGCCATATGAAAGCATGGGCCTTACGCTTAACATCCGTAAGACAAAGGTCCTCCACCAGCCTGTCAACGCCGCACAGCACTGCCCTCCAATCATCAAGATTCATGGCGCGGCCCTGGACAATGTGGACCATTTCCCATATCTCGGGAGCCTCTTATCAACAAAGGCAGCCATTGATGCGGAGATTCAGCATCGCCTCCAGTGCGCCAGTGCAGCCTTCGGCCGTCTGAGGAAAAGAGTGTTTGAAGACCAGGCCCTCAAATCTACCACCAAACTCATGGTCTACAGGGCTGTAGTAATACCCGTCCTCCTGTATGGATCTGAGGCATGGACGATGTATAGAAGGCACTTCAAGTCGCTGGAGATATATCACCAACGATGTCTCCGCAAGGACCTGCAAATCTCTTGGGAGGACAGGCACACCAACATGAGTGTCCTCGACCAGGCTAACATCCCCAGTATTGAAGCACTGACCACACTCGATCAGCTTCGCTGGGCAGGCCACATAGTACGCATGCCAGATATGAGACTCCCTACGCAAATGCTTTATGCGGAGCTCCTTCATGGTAAACGAGCCAAAGGAGGACAACGGAAACATTATAAGGACACCCGCGAAGCCTCCCTGGTAAAGTGCGACATCACCACTGACACCTGGGAGACCCTGGCCGCAGACCGCCCGAGTGGAGAATGTACATCCGGGAGGGAGTTGAGCTCTTCGAGTCTCAACGCAAAGAGCATGAAGAGGCCAAGTGCAGGCAGCGGAAGGAGCGCGCGGCAAACCAGCCCCACCGACCCCTTCCCTCGACGAATGTCTGTCCCACCTGTAACAGGGTCTGTGGCTCTCGTATTGGACTATTCAGCCATCAAAGAACTCACTTTGGGAGTAGAAGCAAGTCCTCCTTGATTCCGATGGACTGCCTATGATGATGATAAGGAAGCTATGTGGGTTTGGACTTGGGCAGAAGGTTTACAGTTCAAACAATGGGATCATTGATCGGCTGAGGAGGTTAAAGAAAGAGAATGCATCAGACATGGATGGACTTCATACAAGGGTACTTAAAAAGAGGCTAATGGAATCAATCATGTTCTTGCCACTATCTTTACAGAATCATTAGAAATACGAGTAGTGCCTGAGAATTGTAAAATATCTAACACAACATCAATCTTTAAAAGGAAGCATAAGGGTGACTACAGACCAGTGAACCCAACATCTGTTGTGGATAAGGTTTTAGGAGGCATCCTGAAAAAGAGGAAATATGAAACACTTGGACAAGAGGGAGTCAGCTTGGATTTATGTGCGGTGGCGGGGGGTGGGGGGGATGTTTAACAAATTTGCCTGAGTGCTTTGGGGAACTGCTAGACGATGTTGACAATGGAAATTCTGTAGATAAGATATCTTTAGATTTCAGCTTTATTACAGTGCCACATAAGTCATTAGTCCACAATGTAAGAAGGCCCTCAGAGTTGGAGGCAAGCTTCCATTCTCGAGGCGGGTCTTTAAGAAGCAGCAGCACTGCCTGATTTCCTGCCTTCTAATCGGCAAGCCACCTATTGGCAGCATTTTTTGTGTGGGCAGTTTGCCAACTGCATTACAATTAGACTGATCATCAATATTGAGTGGGTACCACCTCCGGGCGGGTACCACGCGCACCCTGCCCACCACCTGCCTGGTTAATGTGAGCAACAAAAATAGACCCTAGGCAATGGAATTATCTGTCACTAGCTGTTACTGTCCATAAATTCTTTTACAAGGGAATTAGATAGATGTCTGAAGGAACAGAATATTTAGAACATGGGAGCAAACACAATTAAACTAGATGGCTCAGATGGGGATATACACTGGCACAGACTTTATAGGCTAAATGGTTTGTTTTTGCGTTATCGTAGTCTATGATTCTGTTTGTAAATAGATTTTGATTGTGCCTAATCATAAATGACCTCTTTGTATAGACATGTTAAGTGAAATGGTAGAAACCTATTATTTTTATGCATAGTGCTGGGTATTGTTAAGCATCTGCATATTCAGAATTGCCTTATATACTGACGTTGCTTAGTTATTTCAAGCAGTATAAAGTGGTATATATATATTTTATAAGTACATCAAATTCATTTTGATTTCCATCATTATTCATAATTACTGTTATGCACAATTATATGGCATACTACAATACAATTTGAAAGGAAAGGTTGCATTTTTTTGCTGTTGTGAGCTGCTTTTATTACCCTTGTTACTTTGACAAATGAACACAATTTCATGCACCATTTGTGCCATTTTCTGTGTAAATTTGATTCCTTTCGCTAGAGTTTTCTATTAAAATAGTAACTAGATATCTTGCGTCATTACAGCCTTTGAAACAGAAGAGAGTAGACCAAACTTGCCTGAGATAGTTTCATTCATACATGCCAACCCTTCAAAAACTGAGCCCGAAAGGGACTGTTACAAATCTTATTTTTGCCAGCAGATTAATGAGCCAGCACCCCAAATGCATTGTACAAGAAGTGTGACCTTATTAATGTGCAAATATGGGGCTCAATTTTCCCCAATGGCGTTTTACAAGAGTTATGACCATTTCTTTTTGGCCCCGGCTACTCCAAAAATATAACTTGCCAGTTTCCCTGTTCTATTTTCTGAAATTGGTGCTGCGCAGCCTGTCCTTTAACTTCGGGGGGTGGAGCCTAATGTTTGCGCCGAAAAAATGAGACCACCCCCTTCTGCACATGCGCAAAAAAAAAGACGTTTTTGACGTGATTGCTATGGATGCCCACGACAGCTCCCGGTCTGCATTCGGCCATTTTTAAAGAGCCAGTTGTGTGTGAGAACTTTAATACTCACTGGAAAAATCGGAGCTGTAACGCTGCTCAAGGACCAAGAATTTCTCAAAGGATGAAGTGGAGGCACTGGTTACTGTAATTGAAGCCAGATGGCACAAGCTGGACACCAGCAGAGGTCACATAAAAGTTTCACCAAAAGAAATGAAGAAACCCTGGAACCAACTTGCAGAAGATTACTGCGCAGTGGTGACCACTCTGAGGTCTGAAGGCCAGTGCAAAAAGAAGTGGCAGGACCTTGGTCAAGTAGTTAGTGTAAGTAATATTTTCATTTATTTACTGTAATTACAATTGTAAATGAGACCATCTGTATGACCCACCCAGCAGAAAGACACCCTCTCTAAAAAGTTATATTTTCATCTTTGCAGAGGAAGGTGGCACACAACAAAAGGGAAAGAACTCAAACAGGAGGAGGCCCGGCAAATCTGCACCCACTGACACCCTTGAAAGGCAGGGTCAGTGCTTTGATGGGTCCTGCCTGGAGAAAAGCAACCATCACTGCACAAGCTGGGCCCACAATCGAGGGTGAGGGTAAGTCATAGAAACATAGACATAGAAACATAGAAAATAGGTGCAGGAATAGACCATTCGGCCCTTCGAGCCTGCACCGCCATTCAATGAGTTCATGGCTGAACATGCAACTTCAGTACCCCATTCCTGCTTTCTCGCCATACCCCTTGATCCCCCTAGTAGTCAGGACTACATCTAACTCCTTTTTGAATATATTTAGTGAATTGGCCTCAACAACTTTCCATGGTAGAGAATTCCACAGGTTCACCACTCTCTGGTTTCTCCTCATCTCGGTCCTAAATGGCTTACCCCTTACCCTTAGACTGTGACCCCTGGTTCTGGACTTCCCCAATATTGGGAACATTCTTCCTGCATCTAACCTGTCTAAACCCATCAGAATTTTAAACGTTTCTATGAGATCCCCTCTATTCTTCTGAACTCCAGTGAATACAAGCCCAGTTGATCCAGTCTTTCTTGATATGTCAGTCCCGCCATCCCGGGAATCAGTCTGGTGAAACTTCGCTGCACACCCTCGATAGCAAGAATGTCCTTCCTCAAGTTAGGAGACAAAAACTGTACACAATACTCCAGGTGTGGCCTCACCAAGGCCCTGTACAACTGTAGTAACACCTCCCTGCCCCTGTACTCAAATCTCCTCGCTATGAAGGCAAACATGCCATTTGCTTTCTTAACCGCCTGCTGTACCTGCATACCAACCTTCAATGACTGATGTACCATGACACCCAGGTTTCGTTGCACCTCCCCTTTTCCTAATCTGTCACCATTCAGATAATAGTCTGTCTCTCTGTTTTTACCACCAAAGTGGATAACCTCACATTTATCCACATTATACTTTATCTGCCATGCATTTGCCCACTCACCTAACCTATGCAAGTCACTCTGCAGCCTCATAGCATCCTCCTCGCAGCTCACACTGCCACCCAACTTAGTGTCATCCGCAAATTTGGAGATACTACATTTAATCCCTTCGTCTAAATCATTAATGTACAATGTACACAGCTGGGGCCCCAGCACAGAACCTTGCGATACCCCACTAGTCACTGTCTGCCATTCTGAAAAGTACCCATTTACTCCTACTCTTTGCTTCCTGTCTGACAACCAGTCCTCAATCCACGTCAGCACACTACCCCCAATCCCATGTGCTTTAACTTTGCACATTAATCTCTTGTGTGGGATCTTGTCGAAAGCCTTCTGAAAGTCCAAATACACCACATCAACTGGTTCTCCCTTGTCCACTCTACTGGAAACATCCTCAAAAAATTCCAGAAGATTTGTCTAGCATGATTTCCCTTTCGCAAATCCATGCTGACTTGGACCTATCATGTCACCTCTTTCCAAATGCGCTGCTATGACATCCTTAATAATTGATTCCATCATTTTACCCACCACTGATGTCAGGCTGACCGGTCTATAATTCCCTGTTTTCTCTCTCCCTCCTTTTTTAAAAAGTGGGGTTACATTGGCTACTCCATAGGAACTGATCCAGAGTCTATGGAATGTTGGAAAATGACTGTCAATGCATCCGCTATTTCCAAGGCCACCTCCCTAAGTACTCTGGGATGCAGTCCATCAGGCCCTGTGGATTTATCGGCCTTCAATTCCATCAATTTCCCCAACACAATTTCCCAACTAATAAGGATTTCCCTCAGTTCCTCCTTCTTACTAGACCCTCTGACCCCTTTTATATCCGGAAAGTTGTTTGTGTCCTCCTTAGTGAATACCGAACCAAAGTACTTGTTCAATTGGTCTGCCATTTCTTTGTTCCCCATTATGACTTCCCCTGATTCTGACTGCAGGGGGCCTACGTTTGTCTTTACTAGCCTTTTTCTCTTTACACATCTATAGAAGCTTTTGCAGTCCATCTTAATGTTCCCTGCAAGCTTCCTCTCATACTCTATTTTCCCTGCCCTAATCAAACCCTTTGTCCTCCTCTGCTGAGTTCTAAATTTCTCCCAGTTCTGCAAATTCAACACTCTGGCTGTACTAAATGTTAAATATTGCACGGGCTAGCCATGCTTCAGTTCATGAGGATGTCTCCATCAGCTACGCTTCGATTGATGCAGTGTGCTATCATTTATCATGGTCCTTCAAATGAGCCTGCTGCCTGCGCTGTGTGAGCCTACTCATGCCACCCTGCCCCCTCCTCTGCTGCTAACCATTTGTCTGTTTTGTTATATTTTCAGAACTTGAGGCCAACCCTGACGAAGCTGAAGCCGATGCAGAATAATATTCAGATGCGGATGAGCCTGAAGAGGAGAACATTTTCCAATCTCACCTTCCAAACCGAGCATGGGGATGAAGAGGAGGGGAGAGGGAGAGGCAGGGGAGGGGTAGGATGAAGCTCCCACTGTTGTACTCACTCTAGAGGAGGTGCAGTTGCCGCCCATTGAGGTGCCAGTCCCTTTCCTGAGTGGTACGAGTGTTGGGACATTAAAAGGTTTCTCACAGTCTGAGGCTGGGGATTTCAGTGGGGTGCAGCAAGGCCCACCCAGGGCCCCACCGTCCGAGGCTGCGGGTCCCAGTGGGATACAGCGAGCCACACCCAGGGTGAGGAGGGGAAAGAGAGCTGGATCTAACAGATGTGGTTCAGTTGATGCCAATGAATGCGGAGAGCATTGATCTTACGCGATCACTCCTGGACACCATCAGTGGGGTGGGTGATGAGGTATCGGGACTATCGGGAGAAGTAACAACACTCTCATGAGAAATGGGAACACTGTCCGGGCACATGAGGGAGGGAATGTCGCTAGCAGCTGATACACTGTTGGTGATCATGAAGGAGGGAATGTCGGAGTTAGCTGCTGCAATAAGGGAGCATGCCCAGACCCCATAGCCATTGACAGAATTAGCTGCCACTCCCCTCCAATCCCCTGACCAGCCTCTGAAGAGGCCCAAGCCAGGCCTTCCACATTACGGCCTGCCTCCCCGCCTCCTCATCAAGAAATACGCATTACTCGAGATGCTCAAAAGAATAAGCTTGGTACCAACCCGAGAAACACTGCGCCACTGCCTGCAAGCAGAGGTGGAGTCACCAAGACCAAGCACAACGGGCGGTCTTAGAATCAGGTGGTGGAGAGATGGGGGCAGCCTTTCTTTGCTGCTGTTGTTATTATTAATATTATTGTTGTTACTGTTGTAACTATTCTCAAATTAAAAGTTTTTTGTTAGTTATGTAAATTTACAAGTTTAAAAGTTTGTAAGCAATCTTAAAGTTTTCAAGTGATCTTAAAGTTTGTAAGTGATCTTAACTGAGAACTTCAAAGTTTGAGAGAAAAATACTTTTATTATAGTCAAGTTCAAACAAGTGTTTGTTAAACTATTGAATAAAATATATTTTAAATGATAACTGAATCATTTCCATCATTTGTTCCATTATTAACACAACTTTTTGAACTAAAGAAGAATCATTTCCATTATTTGTTCCATTAACACAACACAACGTTACGGAACAGGTCCAAACAGTAAACATGGTCCATTTGGAAAAGTTGCCACTGAGGCTTCAGGCAGTAACGTGTTCGCAGATGAGCTGCTGGTGCAAGGCACGAGCAATCGTTAAAGGGGCATGACAGCCTGCCCTCCTCCGCCATCATACTCCAGGTTCAGGTAGCTGCTTGACTTCCTCGTCCTCCTCCTCATCCTCGTCATCTGCATCTTCCTCCTCATTATCAGCCACTCTCACATCAGGTGGGTCTTCTACTTTCAGCTGCTGCTGCCTCATGATGGCTAAGTTATGCAGCATGCAGCACACAACAGTGAACTGACCGACAATCTCAGGGGAGTATTGCAAGTAGCCTCCTGAATGATCAAGGCATCAAGATGCCAATGATCCTCTCTATTATGCTGCTCGTCGCAAAGTGTGACGTGTATTCCCATCAGCTTCCGTCTGGGTTACGTGTAGGAGAGTCATGAGCCAGGTGGCAAGGCCGTACCCTTTGTCTCCCAGCAGCCAGCTCTCCCCTTCTGGCTGCTGAAACATAGGAAAATATAGCGTTCTCGCGTAGGATGAACGCATCATGGGTGCTCCCAGGGTATCTCGCATCAACTGATATGATGCGATGCATGTCGTCACACACGAGCCACACATTAATGGAGTGGAAGCCTTTTCTGTTCCTGTACATCTCGGAATCCTCCACAGGTGCTCGCAAGGCGATGTGGGTACAATCAATGCAGCCCTGTACCTTTGGGAAGCCAGCAATCCTGGAGAAGCCCACAGCCCTGTCACCCATTGCCTGGGCGGTCATGGGGAACTTTATGGGGTCATTTGTCCAGGCAGATAGTGCAGCAGTCACCTGCTGAATGCAGATATGTGTTGCATGTTGAGAAATGGTGCACACATCCCCAGTTGTGGCCTGGAATGATCCAGATGCGTAGAATGAAAGTGCAGCTGTAACCTTCACCTCAACTGACAAAGCAGTCCTCATGACGCTTCTAGGTTGCAGGTCTGTTTTTACTAACTCACAGGTCTCAGTTACAAATTCTTTGTGTAAACGCAGCCTTCTCACACAGTGTGCATCACTCAGGTGCAGGTATGAACACCTGTCTCGAGATATCCGATATGGGTAAGGCTTCCTGCCTATCATCCTACGTGCTCTGAGGTTCCTCATGCGATGATGTTTCCTCCATAGCACCATCATGCAGAAGGCTTGCACGAGGCATGGCATTGTTAAAATTGCCCCATAATTTAATTGTAGCATTGCAAAAAGCTCAAAACAGCAGGAGAAAAGACAGCACTCACACCTTCTTTCCTCTCTCTTCCCAAAGTCGACACCCTAGTATGAACCACACCCTTGTCTGCGAATGTGCAATAGGCTTGCTTAGAATAGGAAGCTAGGCATTTGGGGCAATGAAGTCAAATTTAATTCTTTAATTTAAAATTTTTTTCAAAGTACCACCCCACCGCTGACCGAATGCCTCCTCACCGGGTTTGAGGGTCGGCCGGCAGAATTGTTCCCTCGCCCGGACACAGGGGCTAGGTGTCCACTCCGTTCCCCCCACCCCCTGCAATGCCAGACTTCTTTTGAAGCTGCTCTAGAGCTTAACGGCTAGAACGTCCACTTTTTTTGCCTGCTTAACGCCCACTTAATGCCCATTTTGCCTCTGAAATGACGTATAACGGCCATATATCACCCATTTTGGCATAAAATGGAAACTGGCGGGCATTTTTAGGAAACTTATCGCCAAGCGTTACTTTCCTCATGTGCTTAACACCGAGAAAAAATGTTACCGCCCGCCCATTTTTTGGGGGCAGAATCAGCAGAATGGGCGAAATCAATGCCCATAATAGTGCCCAGCGTTACTTTCCACACGGAATTAACGCCAAGATTGAATATTAACACCCGGCGACTGTTTTTTGTCGTAAAGAGCATAGTTAATCAAACTAGCGGTCATGGAGACCGCCCATCGTCAATTTCACCACCTCGTACATATTTCGCCCACAATATCGCTCGCCCAAAAAACAACCCACAAAAAGTGGAACTAACCACAGCGAATCACAGCGTTATGGACGCCATGTTGCAGATCACATGTTGCATCCTTTAAAAGGCTGCTGTGCTTCAACCTCGGCAGAGTTCGGATGTACTTTTCCAAATGATGTGAACATCTCTAAAAACATCTTGGCCACACTGTGACCGATTGGAATTGAAGAGGTGTGTTCATCGGGACATTCCTTGTTTGTGAGAAATCAGTTGGAAAACAGGGGCCTGTCCTTTCTCACCCTCTCTTGGTGACCAAATACATGCAGCAGACTCGACATCGCGGAAGGAACGCTGCAATGCATTATGTGCCCAATGTACGAAATGACAGACAGATGAGGAGGATCAGACATTACACCACCCCCCCCAAGTACAAGGAGAGGCATTCTTACCTCGACTTGCCCAACACCAGCTGCCTTCGGAGACTGTGCTTCCACAAAGAGGTTATCACTGAGGTATGTCAGCTGATAAGGGGAGATCTGCAGCCTGCCAGCACCATCAGAACTGCACTGTCCATCGAGGTCAAAGTCACCGCGGCTCTGTCGTTCTACACCTCGGATTTTTTTCATGCCACAGCTGGCAACATTTGCAGACTTTCTCAGCATGCCACACATCGCTGCATTAGACAGGTCACTGAAGCCCTGTACGCACGCAGGAGGGACTTGATCAGCTTCCCTATGACCAGGGAGGCACAGACTGAGAGGGCTCTAGGATTCTCCAGAATTGCAAACTTCCCCAAGGTGCAGGGGGCAATAGACTGTACACACATCGCGATGCAGGCACCTTTTCAGAATGCTGAACCGCAAGGGATTCTACTCCCTGAATATCCAGCTGGTTGTTGACTACCAGCAAATTATACTGGCAGTGAATGCTCAATTTCCGGCCAGCATCCATGATGCTCACATCCTGCGTGAGAGCACTGTATCTGACTTGTTTAACAATCAGCCACAAGGTCAATGCTAGATGCTTGGGGACAAAGGATATGGCCTCGGCCCCTGGCTGATGACCCCCCTGCGTGACACCCGAAGTGCTGTTTGGACAGATACGGGAGAGGACGGTCCCGAGATGGGAGCGTGCTCCAAGGCATAAGCAAGATGCTGCTGGCTCTCATGTGTGGTTGGCAATGGGGTTGGGTCACCTTGGGGTGCAGTGCCGTTCTCTGGGACCACTGGGAGCCTTCTGCCATTGGTGTTCCTGGCTACCAGCTCCAGGGCCTTCTCCATCCATTCCATGTTATATCTTATTTGTTGAACAAAAACTCAGTGCCAACTATGTTCTTGGTGTTTAATAGGTTTTTTGCTGCTGGTGAATCTCCGTCATTCCTCCCACAACAGCCAAACAAGCACACACGACAGCCACAAATGCTTTCAGTGCCTCTGAGCTCCCTCTCTCTCTTCTGCGCATTTCATGATAATCCTTGACCTCCTGAACCACGGGAATCGAGCATTGCCATGCCGTTGCTAAGGACGGCCAAGCTTTATGGCAGAAGGTCAGAAAAATTTAACGCTACCGCCCATTTGATATCGCTCGCGGTAACGCCCATTTACAAAAATGTAAACTAGGCGTTTTCAGAATGGGCGAGAAGCCGGCGATCTGAAAACCCTTTTTTAATGCCCATGCTGGAAATAACGCACCTTTTAGGCGGTAAGCTCAAAAGTGGAGCTTCTAGCCCTAAGGATTCTCATCCCTTCAGTTCGGCTTCCACCTCACCCCCCCACACCCCGGTCTTTTGAAGTTGCTGAATAGTCTCAGGATTCTCATCCCTTCAGTTCGAGCCGAGCTCCGATCCCCCTGTGTCTGGCCGAGGGAGCGATTCTGCCAACCGACGCTCCAACTCTCGAGCCCGAAGAGGAGACTGAGGAGGTCCCAGCAGATTGGAAAACTGTAAATGTAACGCCCCTATTTAAAAAAGGAGGCAGACAAAAAGCAGGAAATTATAGACCAGTTAGCCTACCATCTGTGGTTGGGAAAATGTTAGAGTCCATTATTAAAGCAGTAGTAGCAGGACATTTGGAAAAGTATAATTCGGTCAGGTAGAGTCAGCATGGCTTTATGAAGGGAAAAATATGTTTGATAGGTTGCTGGAATTCTTTGAAGATGTAACGAAGAGGATGGATAAAGGGGAACCAGTGGATGTAGTGTATTTGGATTTCCAGAAGGCATTTGACAAGGTGCCACATAAAAGTTTACTGCACAAGATAAAAGTGATTATTTAAATGGAGAAAGATTGCAACGTGCTGCAGTACAGCGGGACCTGGGGGTACTTGTGCATGAAACCCAAAAGGTTAGTATGCAGGTACAGCAAGTGATCAGGAAAGCCAATGGAATCTTGGCCTTTATTGCAAAGGGGATGGAATATAAAAGCAGGGAAGTCTTGTTACAGTTATACAGGGTATTGGTGAAGCCACACCTGGAATATTGCGTGCAGTTTTAGTTTCCATATTTACGAAAGAATATACTTGCTTTGGAGGCAGTTCAGAGAAGATTCACTAGGTTGATTCCGGAGATGATGGGGTTGACCTATGAGGAAAGGTTGAGTAGGTTGGGCCTCTACTCATTGGACTTCAGAAGATTGAGAGGTGATCTTATCGAAACATATCAGATTATGAGGGAGCTTGTCAAGGTGGGTGCAGAGAGAATGTTTCCACCAATGGGGGAGACTAGAACTAGGGGGCATAATCTTAGAATAAGGGGCCGCCCATTTAAAACTGAGATAAGGAGAAATTTCTTTTCTCAGAGGGTTGTAAATCTGTGGAATTCATTGCCTCAGAGAGCTGTTGAAGCTGGGTCATTGAATAAATTTAAGACAGAGACAGTTTCTTAAGCGATAAGGGAATAAGGGGTTAGGGAAAGCAGGCGGGGAAGTGGACCTGAGTCCATGATTGGATCAGCCAAGATCGTATAAAAGGTTGGAGCAGGCTTGAGGGGCAGTATGGCCTACTCCTGCTCCTATTTCTTATGTTCTTATGAGACGTTCGGTGGTGGGGTGGTAATTTGAAAAAAATTAAAAATTAAAAATTGCATTAGACTTCCATTTTCTCCCTTTTGACTTTGAAAAAAGTAAGCTTCATGATGCATATTCTTTGACTTCTTGACTCCCTCCAAAACTTTGCATAAAAACAATGGCGTCTTACTGCGCCAATTTTTTAATGTGTGCTGATTTTTCTTAAGTGCCCAGAAGGTTTTTGGGGAGTGGTCACATATGCCATCCTCGATAAAATGTAAGTTGGCCCAACTTGCTTAAATGTGAAAAACTGGCGCAGACATCAGGTTACGCTCCCTATGACGCAAAAAAATACTAACCCAAAAAAAGGTAACTAATTGATTTACGTTGACGCAAAAACTTTGGAGAAACTTAGATCTTTTATTTTACACCAAAAAAAGCGGCGCACGCCAAACAAAATGGTGCAGATAACTGGGGAAAATTGAGCCCCTGGTTAGGAGAGTTAAATCAGCCTGACTCAGATTGCTGACCTGGATTTGCTCTCAACCCCAGTCTGAAATACAAACTCTGCATCGCAACAGAAATAGCAGCATCTCTTTGAACACAACTTAGACTGTGTAACTGAGACATTCAGCACTTTTGTCTGAAGGGAGGAGTCTTCATACTGTAAATGATTACGGTGTTACAAGATAAAAGACATAATTCCCTGACTCTAAATGCTCACCTTAATTTACAGGTGGTACAATTGTGCTCTGAGAGGCCATAAAAGTACAGGAAATATCTCTTTAAACAAGGCTCTCTCTGTATATATATATATTAGGCAATAGATTTCCTTTACTATTTAGCAAACCGTTTTTTTTGTTCATCAAATAATGCGATTACTCATGAAAATGCCATCGCATCTCTTGTGCATGGCATTATTATGATGAAAATGTTAAAATGCTATTCAACCTTTTTTTTTCATCAACAACCAAGACAGTACCTGGTTAAAGAGCATGACAAATTATTTTATAATTTTACTATTTGGCTTTATTACATGGCCTCATATTATAAAACATGCTTTCCTATTTTGGATTTGGACATGACTGGTGATGTTGTTCAATATGAATCCAGCCCTAAAAAACTCAAGCAGGGAGATACCTGTACATTAGGTTGTGGAAAATCTGTCACCCATTAATATCCCATGATGATTTCTCTAAACTTTTTTGTGCTCTATGTGATCATAGGGTTGCTTTAATAAAGCAACTTGTACTAACAGTTGTCTCCAGTTTCCAAGTAAAAAATGTATATATTAGTGAGTCTCTCATGGCATTGCTCATGGTGAGTCAAAGATATCCTGTTTTATAACATAAGTCGAATTTCCCTCATTCCCTCACAGCATCTGTTTCTCTGTGTCTTTTCGGTCCTTATTCACTAGCTGCAGCAATGTTGAAATAATGCAAGGAGTTCATGCATGAGAGACACACCTGAAAAAATGTATTTCAAGGCTGTTATTCAGTATAATGAAGAAAGGAGTGTTTTCTTGGAGCCTAAGATGTATGATGTCTCCTGGGAAACGTAGTCTTTTAAATCATAATATATGGATGCATTGTTTTCATTTTGGATCTGTTACATTGATCCTGCAAACATGGGAAGTCAGTCAACAAACTGGAGAATGGGCTAAACTTTCCACTTTGCTGGCTATCGCAAAAAATGGGCGATGTTCCAGCCTTAGCGATGTTTCAGCTTTCAGGATCGCTGGAAGACCACCCATTTTTCTGATCGCTACTTTCGGCTTTTTTTGAGGGTGATAGCTCAACGATAGCTCAGCGATGTAAAATGGGACTCAGCGATCTGGAAGGCTGGCGTCCCAAGCAACGGCTCTTCTGCGCATGTGCTTTTTTTTGCAAAGAAGGTTGGGGGGTGGGAGCGGATGGATGCATAAATCCTACATTGTTAAATAATTAAAAATGTCTATTGAATTTTACAATTGTTGTGCATTGTCTTATAATAATGTAAGGTAAGGTAAAACATTAATACAATTTTTGGAAAACAATGACCAGGCCAGGCCAGGCAAGGATGAAATGTAACGCAACTGCAACTGTTGTCTTTCCATAACTGTAACTGTCACCGATGTAAGTTCATACAAAGCGTAGAAGGATAGTGCCGCAGAAACCTTTACCTCAATGGGCAGTGTGGTCCTGATGGTGCTGGTAGGCTGCAGATCTCCCTTGATGAGCTGGCATATCTCAGTAATGATCTCCTTTTGGAAGTGCAGCCTCCTAAGGCACGTGTTATCAGACAAGTTCAGGTATGATTGCTTTTCCCTGTAAGTTCGTCGGGTATATGGTCTCCTCCTCTGCATTAGTCTGCCACCTCTTTGATTGAGCTCTTCACTAAACCCAACTTCAGACTCCAGCACGTGAGCAGTTACAAATAACGGTAGAAAAATTACAGACCCCATCACTATTGCTATAAATGCCTTTTCGTCCGGACGACGCCTGCGTCTGTGCACAATCAGAGGCTGAACTCCAGGATTTATTCAATGTATTCACTGAGGCATATGAAAGCATGGGCCTTATGCTTAACATCTGTAGGACAAAGGTCCTCCACCAGCCTGTCACTGCCGCACAGCACTGCCCTCCAATCATCAAGATCCACTGCACGGCCCTGGACAATGTGGAACATTTCCCATATTTCGGGAGCCTCTTATCAACAAAGGCAGACATTGATGCGGAGATTCAGCATCACCTCCAGTGCACCAGCCATCTGAGGAAAAGACTGTTTGAAGATCAGGTCCTCAAATCTACCACCAAACTCATGGTCTACAGGGTTGTAGTAATACCCGCCCTTCTGTATGGATCTGAGGCATGGACGATGTATAGAAGTCCATGCCTCAGATCCAAACAGTAGGGCGGGTATTACTACAGTCACTGGAGATACATCACCAATGATGTCTCTGCAAGATCCTGCAAATCCCCTGGGAGGACAGGCACACCAACATCAGTGCCCTCGACCAGGCTAATATCCTCAGTATTGAAGCACTGACCACACTCGATCAGCTTCGCTGGGCAGGCCACATAGTTTGCATGCCAGATACGAGACTCCCTAAGCAAATGCTTTATGCAGAGCTCCTTCATGGTAAACGAGCCAAAGGAGGACAGCGGAAACATTATAAGGACACCCTCAAAGACTCCTTGGTAAAGTGCAACATCACCACTGACACCTGGGAGACCCTGGCCACAGACCGTCCGAGGTGGAGAAAGTCCATCCGGGAGGGCGTTGAGCTCTTCGTGTCTCAACGCAAAAAGCATGAAGAAGCCAAGCGCAGGCAACGGAAGGAGCACACGGCAAACCAGCCCCACCGACCCCTTCCCTCGACTAATGTCTGTCCCACCTGTAACAGGGTCTGTAGCTCTCGTATTGGACTATTCAGCCATCAAAGAACTCACTTTGGGAGTGGAAGCAAGTCCTCCTTGATTCCGAGGGACTGCCTATGAAGATGATGATGATGAAATGTCTTTTGTCCTCAATAAATATAAATATAAATATCAATATAAATGTGAGCAGATCAGTCAGTAAATAACTCACAAATTACAATTATCCTGATTAGCCCCTTCTTCAAGCAGCCTCTCACTTCCTCCGGCGTTCAAAATGACGTCCGTAGTGCCGATTTTCTGTGAAGAGTGCCAGTTAGGAGCAGCTTTTCTCCAGCGATCTCCAGCGATCTTCTCGGCGAGTGATCAGCCCGGCGATGTGTGGGTGATTTGTCAATCGTTGTGGTGGGCGATGTAAAATTCTTGTGTGCCAAAAGTTGGGCTGGTGATGTTTGGGTGATGTCCCTGCCCAACTTTCCACTTTTTAGGTAAAATGGGCAATAGCCTGCCTATTTGGGCGATAGATGGGCGATAGCCCAGCGACCTTCAGTGGTAAGTCCAGCCCATAGAATCTGGATTTTCGGCTTTGCTGATTTCGGGACGGTAATACCGGCAGGGCGGTAAAGTTTGCGCCCGGGAAAAGTTTGCGCCTCAGTCAGCAAAATTGGACAGTTTGGCCCTGAGTGTGGGGCGGAGCGCTAAGGGAGGTGTTCTACACCTTTCTTCGGGCACAAGGCTGGCTGAGCATGGGAATATCCTGAGCTAAAGAGCCGGACTGGGAGCGCTCTAAGAGAGGCCTGGGGAGAAAAGAAAACTTGAAAAAAAAACACCAAAAACGTTGCCAATCCATAGCCCTTGCCACCACAACATAAATCACAAAAAAAGAAAAGAAAAAACAAACACACTTACCTGAGATGGACATCACTTACCTCACTGCAGCCGGCATAGGTTGGACTGCCCATTTTTACAGGCGGTCCCAACAGGGTGCGCTGCAGGGTGTATGGGTCAGGCAGGAGTCCAAAAGCAAGCCAGTGTTGCAACCAGGGACGTTACATACCGGCTCAACTCTTCCGGGTGGTACTGCTCCGCACCCCTGCAAAACCGGCCCCGAAAACTCCCAGGGAGCGCCGGAAGCTGACTACCCACCCAGAAGAGTTTACTGCCAACATTGCTGCCCATCCGGGGTGAAAATAAAAGTGGACATCACTGGAAAATCCAGCTCTTGATCTCTATTTATGAAGCCCAGGATCCCGTATGCCTTTTTAACTGTTTTCTCAACCTGCCCTGTACCGTCAACAAATGATGCACACGTACCCCCAGGTCTCTCTGATTGTGCATCCCCTTTAGGATTGTATCATTTAGTTTATATATCCTCTCCTCATTTTTTCTACCGAAATGCATCATTTCATACTTTTCTGCATTAGAATTCATCTGCCACGTGTCTGCCCATTTTGCCAGCCTGTCTATGTCTTCCTGAGGTCTATCACTCTATGAAAAGGAGGTGGATGATATTTTGAATGGATTTATTATAGATTTATTAAAATAGAGGATTATCTTACAAACAAATATTCATCCAGACAGTAGATACGAACCTAGATATTTTTCTATTGGAACAAAGACCATACTGTAATTGTACCACTTGTAATAACTAAGGACATTTCCTGAAAATATAATCAGTGTTAATAAAGACCAACATGGCATTTTGGCAATAAAGATGAGTCAAGAATATTAAAGAAAGGTTCATGGAAAATTTAGTGATAATTAGAGATGAGGTTAGGAGGTATGATTAACTTCTGTATGGTATGAGGACTTCACATAGATGTAGGCTTGTTTAAAATAAGTCAAAACCATACATCCAGTTGATCTCATGTATTGGAACCTGTCTAAGTAACATTGCCTTAAGATTACCTCATGTGTCCCATTCGACCCATATAAGTCCCTTCAAGGCAGAATGTTTCAAGTGCCATGATGGGAATTGATATGACTAATCTTATGCAAAAGACAGCTTTACTGGGGAAAACATTTGCAAAATATACACAATCCATGGTCTGATACTGGAAATGATACAGATAATGGTGAAACTAAGAAAAGCCTAACTGATCCTTTCACTCCTAAGCAAAATGCAACATATGAATCAATCATATTTTGGATGGGTTGAGCAACACAAGAAAGAAACTGTAGGTGCCTTTTTGTGCACACATGCATAAACAAGCAGCAAAATATATTTTCATTAATGCTGGTTATGAAATCAAAGCACAGATTATAGAAGGATGTTCATCTAAAATGTTGTACTACTGAGTCTTGTAGAAACAGTCACCTGGAATTTACAAAGACGTTCACTGCTGGCCCCGATGTAGGCTTTGCTGAAAGATTTCACGATCCCTGTGTTAAGAACTTCGAATTTTCCAACCTTCAATTCAAATCAATGGAAATTAATGGGGATTTCCTTGTGCGAACTGCTGTGACGGCAACAGGCTGTCTAAACAGCCAATCAAAATGTAGAATTCTCACAGACAACGATCAAGGAAGTGAGTAAGCTCTTAAAATTCTAACTTTTAAAAATAGTTAGAGAGAGCAAAAGAAAGATTAGGACTCTCACATGGGGAAAAGGTAAACCTGAAATAAAGATGGACAAACTTTAAAAAAAAATTTAAATAAATTTTGAAAAGTTTTTTTTAAAGATTTACATTTTTATTAAAATGGACAAATTTCACATTGCACAAAATAATTAGTTTTCCAAGCCCTTAACATTTGCGTAGCATTAATAAAGCAATTGTGTATTGCAGAAGAGCCGAAGTTTTCGTCAGTTTCCCTGATTTGTCTGATTACACAGATTGCCGGCTCTGTGGGAGGAGCGGGGACCACAGCCTGCTTAGGAGCTATCAATGACAGACCACAACTTCAGGATTTCCGTTGTGCCTGCATTGCCGCAAAATCCCAAAGTTGCGGTCAGTTTCAAAAGCGGAATGACGATGACTGCTGCAATTTCGCCGTTATCTCGACTGCAAATTCCGGGCCAGTGTACTTAAGACTAATTTTTTAGAACTGGCCAGAGCACTTGATCTAGCAAAATACTATGGAGCAAATGAGAAGACTGAGGAGAAGTAGTAAATTTGTAAAACCTTATGCTGATGAGCTGGGATCACAAAATTAGGATCAATATTCCCACATTTCCTGTAAGAGGTCTTGCTGGTGGCCTGGGGTGGTAAAATGTAATCCTGAGTCTCTACCAACTCGATAAATGTCAAGAGCAAACTACATCTTGCCAAAGCAAAATCACAGTCAAGCCAGGTCAACTGCAACAGTACGTGTTATCAGTGACAGTCCTGCAAAGGCAAGAAATGTCATGCATAAGGGAAACAAAATCATTCTCCTGGCACTGTCTGTCATCCAACTGTAGATCTCTGCAAAAACATCCAGTGAAGCATACCCCAGATAAATATCCACAAAAACATAGCCAGTCAAAGTATCACATTGTGCGGCAAGTTACTGAAACAGAGCTTACCGCAAAATTATTCAGAACATTTCACCAAAATAGAACATCATCAATTAGTTACTCAGCAACAAGTCAAGTCATTGTTAACTTCAATTGGTCCCCTTCAAAATACATCAATCATCTAGGCCCTAAGCTCTCGATTTCCCTCCCTAAACCTCTCCACCTCTAGACCTTACTCTCCTCCTTAAAACCTACTCAATGACCAAGCTTTTAGTCACCCCTCCAAATATATCCATCTTTGGCTCAGTGTCAAGTTTTCTGATTATGCATCTGTGAAATGTTTTGGGATTTTTTTTCTACGTTAAGGACATTATATAAGTTGTTTTTGTTGTTTCACTGGGTGGCATTGTGGAGAGGGGTCTGATGCACACTAGGACAATGAGGCAGGTGTCAGTAATACCTTTTCTTGACATTAACATGCCTGCAATTGACCTGTAGGTACTGCAGGCACAGACGCAGGCCCAGTTCCACCCCTTCCTCCCAAGGTTGTCCTGGAAATCCCAGGCAATGTAAAAGAGGCAGAGACATGGTAAAATGGGTCTCCAGTCCACCCTGTTCCCTAAACGTTTGTGCCAGTGGACAAAGGTCAATGAAGTCTGCCCAATCATTTGTGCCAGTTATTTACTGAATTTCACAGAGCAATGTAACAGCTACTTTCAGTGTGAAATATTAGCCTCATCTGCATAAAGCAGATAATTGGCATGGTGCAATAATTCTACCTATGTACATAGATGGTCCACAATTTACATTATTTACCAATCACAAACCTTTGTTTCCAGATTTGAGAAACCACAGTCTAAACTTTACTCTATCATCCAGTACTGAAAGTCCAGTCTTATGATATGGTCATTAACTATTGCCCTGTATCTACTAATCCTGTTGACTATATGTCACGAATGCTGCCATAAATCATTATTTGGAGAGAGCTGAGAAATTCATTAACTTTGTAGTACAGCATTGTACACCAAAGGCAATTGCTCTAGTTGATATCAAGCAAGCCAGATAGATGATTTTGCACAACAAACAGCCATGCAGTGTCTACACAAAAATCAATGGTACAAGTTGAAGGCTGATCACTGGCAGCTGATTTGCCATCAAGTATCAGTCCCCAAGGATGATAGTATTCTAGTAGTCCCAAAGGATATAATATTAAATGATATCTCTCGCCCTCAATAGCCTTTAAGGGAGAGTTAAAATCAAAGCCCAATCCAGAAAAAATCTGTGATTCCCAAGCATAGAAAACAAGGTAGAAACAACTATTTAGCTATTAGGTGATAACATTTTAACACAAGACTGCATCAATTGCCATCTACCTGATCATCCAAGGCAGGGAGTTAGTGGTAATTCTTGCGACCTCTTTACATGAAGACACTATGGTTGGAAAATTCCTCAGAAAAGTAACCCCGATAAAGCGGGAGTAACTCTCAGGTATTTCCCGGCCTATGTCATTGTTATGTATGGAAAAAGAGTAAGACTGAACAATGTGAGCTCAAAGTAAAGTGTGACCTTAGTTTTTTTATTGCAGGTCTCCAGAGTGCCGCTCCAACCTGTGAGGCCTCCTTAAATACCTGTGTTGCCAAGGGATTATGGGATCCCTTGGGACTCCAGGGGATGAGCCCTCTGGTGGCTGTACAGAGTAAATATAAGTTTACATATATAACAGTCACAGCATCAGTCAATGATTTTTCCTGATTTTCAGTATATGAAATAATCAAATATGGGAAAGGTGGCAGAGTGGTTATGTTACTGACTCATAATCCAGAGGCTGGGACTAATAATCCAGAGATATGAGTTTAAATCCCACTACAGCACCTGTGGAATTTAAATTCAGTTAATTTAATAAATCTGGAATAAAAAGCTAGTATCATTTATGGTGACCATGTAACTACCGAATTGTCGTTAAAAACCCATCTGGCTCACTAATGTCTTTAGGGAAGGAAATCTGCCACGCTTACCTGGTCTGGCTTACATGTTACTCCAGACCCACAACAATGTGGTTGAATCTTAACTGCCCTCTGAAATGGCCTAACAAGCCACTTAGTTGTACAAACCACTAGAAAAAAGAATAATAAAACTGAACGTACCAGCCAGCACCGACCTAGGCATCAGATTCAGACATGGCAAAGGCACACCTAGCTTAGTCAAGCTTGCAAATTCCTCCTCACTAACATCTGGGGACTTGTGCCAAAATTGGGAGAGCTGTCCCACAGACTGGTCAAGCAAAAGCCTGACATAGTCATATTCAAAGAATCATACCTTTCAACTAACGTGAAAGATTCTTCCATCACCCAGCGACAGGATAGACTCACCAGAGGTGGTGGCACAGTGGTATACAGTTGGGAAGGAATGTCCCTGGGAGTCCTCAACATTGGCTCTGGACCCCATGAAATTTCATGGCATCAGGTTAAACATGGACAAGGAAAGCTATCAACTATCGCCCTCCCTCAGCTGATGAATCAGTACTCCTATATGTTGAATACGACATGAAAGAAGCACTGAGGGTAGCAAGGGCATAGAATGTACTCTGAGTGTGGGACTTCAATGTTTATCATCAACAGTGGCTCAGTAGCACCACCACTGACAAAGCTGGCTGAAGGACATTGCTGCCAGACTGAACCTGCGGCAGATGATGAGACAACAAACACGAGGGAGAAACCTACTTGAACTCATCCTCACCAGTCTTCCTGTCGGAAATGCAGCTGTCCATGACAGTATTGGTAGTAGTGACCACCGCACAGTCATTGTGGTGACGAAATCCCGTCTTCATACTGAGGACACTCTGCATCATGTTGTGTGGCACTACAACCGTGCTAAATGGGATAGTTTCAGAACAGTTCTAGCAGCTCAAAACTGGGCATTCATTAGGCACTGCGGGCTATCAGCAACAGCAGAATTGTACACCAGCACAATCTGTAACCTCATGGCCTGGCCGGCATATCCCTCACTCTACCATAACCATCAAGCCAGGGGACCAACCCTGGTTCAATGGGGAGTGTAGAAAAGTATGCTAGGAGCAGCACCAGGTATATCTAAAAATGAGGACCCGACCTGAGACGTGACAACACAGGACTACATGCATGCTAAACAGCAGAAGCAGCATGCTGTAGACCAAGCTAAGCGATCCCACAATCAATGGATCAGATCAAAGCTCTGCAGTCCTGCCACATCCAGTCATGAATGGTGGGGGGCAATTAAACAACTAATGGGAGGAGGAGGCTCCATGAACATCCCCATCCTCAATGATGGTGGAGCCCAGCATGTGAGTGCAAAAGACAAGGCTTAAGCGTTTGCAACCATCTTCAGCCAGAAGAGCCAAGTGGATGATTCATATTAGCCTCCTTCTGAGGTCCCCACCATCACAGAAGCCAGTCTTCAGCCAATTCAATTCACTCCATGTACGATCAAGAAACGACTTAGAGCACTGGATACAGCAAAGGCTATGGGCCCAGACAACATCCTGGCTTAGTGCTGAAGACTTGTGCTCCAGAGCTAGCCGTGCCACTGGCCAAGCTGCTCCAGTTACGACATTGACATTTGCCCGACAATATAGAAAACTGTCCAGGTATGTCCTGTCCACAAAAATCAGGACAAATCCAATCTGGCCAATTACCGTCCCATCAGCTGACTCTCATTCATCAGGAAAGTGATGGAAGGTGTTGTTGACTGTGTTTTAAGCAGTACTTACTCAGCAATAGCCTGCCCTCCCATGCCCAGTTTGGATTCTGCCAGGACTACTCAGCTCCAGAAGTCATTACAGCCTTGGTCCAAACATGGACAAATGAGCTGAATTCTACAGGTGAGGTGAGAGTGACTATTCTTGACAGCAAGGCAGCATTTGCCCAAGTGTGGCATCAAGGAGCCCCAGTAAAACTGAAGTCAATGGGAATCAGGGGGATAGAAACATAGAAACATAGAAAATAAGAGCAGGAGTAGGTCATTCGGCCCTTCGAGCCTGCACCACCATTCAATAAGTTCATGGCTGATCATTCCCTCAGTACCCCTTTCCTGCTTTCTCTCCATACCCCTTGATCCCCTTAGCCGTAAGGGCCATATCTAACTCCCTCTTGAATATATCCAATGAACTACCATCAACAACTCTCGGCGGCAGGGAATTCCACAAGTTAATAACTCTCTGAGTGAAGAAGTTTCTCCTCATCTCAATCCTAAATGGCCTACCCCTGATCCTAAGACTGTGTCCCCTGGTTCTGGACTTCCCCATCGGGAAAATTCTACCCGCATCTAACCTGTCCTGTACCGTCAGAATCTTGTATGTTTCTATGAGATCCCCTCTCATTCTCCTAAACTCCAAAGGCCCAGTTGATCCAGTCTCTCCTCATATGTCAGTCCAGCTATCCCGGGAATCAGTCTGGTGAACCTTCACTGCACTCCCTCAATAGCAAGAACGTCCTTCCTCAGATTAGGAGACCAAAACTGAACACATTATTCAAGGTGAGGCCTCACCAAGGCCATGTACAACTGCAGTAAGATCCCCCTGCTCCTATACTCAAATCCCCTAGCTATGAAAGCCAACATACCATTTGCCTTCTTCACCGCCTGCTGTCCATGTCACCCTGCAGCCTCTTAGCGTCCCCCTCACAGCTCACACCGCCACCCAGTTTAGTGTCATCTGCAAACTTGGAGATATTACTCTCAATTCCTTCATCTAAATCATTGATGTATATTGTAAAGGGCTGAGGTCCCACCACTGGGCCTGTGGCACTCCACTAGTCACTGCCTGCCATTCTGAAAAGGATCCGTTTATACCAACTCTCTGCTTCTTGTCTACCAACCAGTTCTCTATCCACGTCAGTATATTACCCCCAATACCATGTGCTTTGATTTTGCACACTAATCTCTTGTGTGGGACCTTGTCAAAAGCCTTTTGAAAGTCCAAATACACTGGTTCTCCCTTGTCCACTCTACTAGTTACATCCTCAAAAAATTCCAGAAGATTTGTCAAGCATGATTTCCCCTTCATAAATCCATGCTGACTTGGATCGATCCTGTCACTGCTTTCCAAATGTGCTGATATTTCATCCTTAAAAATTGATTCCAACATTTTCCCTACCACTGATGTCAGGCTAAGCGGTCTATAATTACCTGCTTTCTCTCTCCCTCCCTTTTTAAAAAGTGGTGTTACATTAGCTACCCTCCAGTCCATAGGAACTGATCCAGATTCAATAGACCGTTGGAAAATGATCACCAATGCATCCACTATTTCTAGAACCACTACCTTAAGTACTCTGGGATGCAGACTATCAGGCCCTGGGGATTTATCGGCCTTCAACCCCATCAATTTCCCAAACACAATTTCCTGCTTTATAAGGATATCCTTCAGTTCCTACTTCTCACTAGACCCTCCATCCTCGAATATTTCCGGAAGGCTATTTGTGTCTTCCTTCGTGAAGACAGAACCAAAGTATTTGTTCAATTGGTCTGCCATTTTTTTGTTCCCCATTATAAATTCACCTGAATCCGACTGCGTTTGTCTTCACTAATCTTTTTCTCTTCACATATCTATAGAAGGTTTTACAGTCAGTTTTTATGTTCCCGGCAAGCTTCTTCTCATACTCTATTTTCCCCTTCTTAATTAAATACTTTGTACTCCTCTGCTGAATTCTAAATTTCTCCCAGTCCTCAGGTTTGCTGCTTTTTCTGGCCAATTTATATGCCTCTTCGTTGGATTTAACACTATTCTTAATTTCCCTTGTTGAGCACGGTTGAGTCACCTTTCCCATTTTATTTTTACTCCAGACAGGGATGTACAGTTGCTGAAGTTCATCCATGTGATCTTTAAATGTCTGCCATTCCCTATCCATTGTCAACCCTTTAAGAATCATTTGCCAGTCTATTCGAGCCAATTCATGCCTCAAACCATCAAAATTACCTTTCCTTAAGTTCAGGACCCTAACTTCTGAATTAACTGTGTCACTCTCCATCCTAATAAAGAATTCTACCATGTTATGGTCACTCTTCCCCAAGCTGTCTCGCACAACAAGATTGCTAATTAGTCCTTTCTCATTACACATCACCCAGTCTAGGATGGTCGGCTTCCTGGATGGTTCCTTGACATATTGGTCTAGAAAACCATCCCTAATACACTCCAGGAAATCCTCCTCCACCGCATTGCTACCAGTTTGGTTAGCCCAATCAATATGTAGATTAAAGTCATCCATTATAACTGCTGTACCTTTATTGCACGCATCCCTAATTTCTTGTTTGATGCTGTCCCCAACCTTACTACTCCTGTTTGGTGGTCTGTACAGAGCTCCCACTAGCATTTTCTGCCCCTTGGTATTCCGTAGCTCCACATCATCCAAGCTAATGTCCTTTCTTACTATTGCATTAATTCCTATTTAACCAACAATGCCACCCCGCCTTCTTTTCCTTTCTGTCTATCCTTCCGAAATGTTGAATACCCCTGGATGTTGAGTTCCCAAGCCTTGGTCACCCTGGCATCCGTAATGCCAATTACATCATACCCGTTAACTGCTATCTGCGCAGTTAATTCGGCCACCTTATTCCGAATACTCCTCGCATTGAGGCACAGAGCCTTCAGGCTTGTCTTTTTAACACACTTTGCCCCTTTAGAATTTTGCTGTAATGTGGCCCTTTTTGCTTTTTGCCTTAGGTTTCTCTGCCCACCACTTTTACTTTTCTTCTTTCTATCTTTTGGTTCTGCCCCCATTCTACTTCCCTCTGTCTTCCTGCATTGGTTCCCATTCCCCTGCCATATTAGTTTAACTCCTCCCCAACAGCACCAGCAAACACTCCACCGAGGACATTGGTTCCGGACCTGCCTCGGTGCAAACTGTCCAGTTTGTACTGGTCCCACCTCCCCCAGAACTGGTTCCAATGTCCCAGGAATTTGAATCCCTCCCTTCTGCACCACTTCTCAAGCCACATATTTATCTGAGCTATCCTGTGATTCCTACTATGACTAGCACGTGGCACTGGTGGCATTCCTGAGATTACTACTTTTGAGGTCCTACTTTTTAATAACTATCCATTGGCTGGAGTCAAAAGGTGACGTCACAGTCAAAGGGGTAAGTGATTGGCTGGCGATAGGTGAGTAGCTTTTCTTTATGTTTTTTATATCAGTAAGTAACCTGTTAACACTGTTGTCGCCAAATTAAGTGTATCGAAGGGTTAAGTCATGGCAGGAGAGCTCGGTCATGTGATATGCTCCTCCTGTACCATGTGGGAACTCAGGGACACTTTTGGTGTCCCTGATGACTATGTGTGCGGGAAGTGTATCCGCCCCCAGCTCCTGACGGACCGCATTGCGGAATTGGAGCTGAGGGTGGATGAACTCTGGAGCATCCACAATGCTGAGAATGATGTGAATAGCAGGTTTAGTGAGTTGGTCTTACTGCAGGTGAAGAGTCCACAGCCAGCTAGGGAATGGAAGACCAGCAGGAAGAGCAGTGCAAGGAAGGTAGTGCAGGGGTCCTTTGCGGTCATCCCACTACAAAACAGATACACCGCTTTGAGTACTGTTGAGGGAGATGACTCAGCAGGGGAGGGCAGCAGCAGCCAAGTTCATGGCACCATGGCTGGCTCTGTTGCACAGGAGGGCAGGAAAAAGAGTGGGAGAGCGATAGTGATAGGGGATTCAATTGTAAGGGGAATATTTAGGCATTTCTGCAGCTGCAATTGAGACTCCAGGATGGTATGTTGCCTCCCTGGTGCAAGGGTCAAGGATGTCTCAGAGCGGGTGCAGGACATTCTGAAAAGGGAGGGTGAACAGCCAGTTGTCGTGGTGCACATTGGTACCAACGATATAGGTAAAAAAAAGGGATGAGGTCCTACGAGATGAATTTAAGGAGCTAGGAGCTAAATTAAAAAGTAGGACCTCAAAAGTTGTAATCTCGGAATTGCTACCAGTGCCACATGCTAGTCAGAGTAGGAATCGCAGGATAGCACAGATAAATACGTGGCTTGAGCAGTGGTGCAGCAGGGAGGGATTCAAATTCCTGGGGCATTGGAACCGGTTCTGGGGGAAGTGGGACCAGTACAAACCGGATGGTCTGCACCTAGGCAGGATCGGAACCAATGTCCTCGGGGGAGTGTTTGCTAGTGCTGTAGGTGAGGAGTTAAACTAATATGGCAGGGGGATGGGAACCAATGCAGGGAGACAGAGGGAAACAAAATGGAGACAGAAGCAAAAGACAGAAAGGAGATGAGTAAAAGTGGAGGGCAGAGAAACCCAAGGCAAAAAGCAAAAAGGGCCACTGTACAGCAAAATTCTAAAGGGTCAAAGTGTAATAAAATGGCAAGCCTGAAAGCTCGGTGCCTCAAGGCTAGGAGTATTCGGATCCCAGGAGAGGACTCTCAGCTAGTTAGAGTGAGTGAAAGCGCAGATGAACAGGACCCCAAGAAAGAATGCAAGAGGCAGGAGGCAACAGAGCAGAGTAGCACTGGGGTAAGTGTGAACCACAAGGTGATAGGAAGGGACAATCTGTATGAATATAAAGGGGCTGCAGGAGGGGTCAAAACTAAAAATCATGGTTTAAAAACTAGTATTAAAACACTCTACCTAAATGCATGCAGCATTCAAAATAAAGTAAATGAGTTGACGGCACAAATCATTACAAATAGGTATGAGTTGGTGGCCATTACAGAAACGTGGTTGCAGGTTGGCCAAGACTGGGAATTAAACATACAGAGGTATCTGACAATTCAGAAAGATAGACAAGAAGGGAAAGGAGGTGGGGTAGCTCTGTTAATGAAGGATGATATCAGGGCAGTTGTGAGAGACGATATTGGCTCTAATGAACAAAATGTTGAATCACTGTGAGTGGAGATTAGAGATAGTAAGGGGAAAAAGTCACTGGTGGGCGTAGTTTATAGGCCCCCAAATAATAACTTCACAGTGGGGCGGACAATAATCAAGGGAATAATGGAGGCATGTGAAAAAGGAACGACAGTAATCATGGGGGATTTTAACCTACATATCGATTGATCAAATCAAATCGCACGGGGTAGCCTGGAGGAGGAATTCATAGAATGCATACTGGATTGTTTCTTAGAACAGTATGTTACAGAACCTACAAAGGAGCAAGCGATCTTAGATTTGGTCCTGTGTAATGAGACAGGAATAATAAACGATCTCCTAATAAAAGATCCTCTCGGAATGAGTGATCACAGTATGGTTGAATTTGTAATACAGATTGAGGGTGAGGAAGTAGTGTCTCAAACGAGCGTACTATGCTTAACAAAGGGGACTACAGTGGGATGAGGGCAGAGTTGGCGAAAGTAGATTGGGAACACAGACTAAATGGTGGCACAATTGAGGAACAGTGGAGGACTTTTAAGGAGCTCTTTCATAGTGCTCAACAAAAATATATTCCAGTGAAAAAGAAGGGCGGTAAGAGAAGGGATAACCAGCCGTGGATAACCAAGGAAATAAAGGAGAGTATCAAATTAAAAACCAATGCGTATAAGGTGGCCAAGGTTAGTGGGAAACTCGAAGATTGGGAAAATTTTAAACGACAGCAAAGTATGACTAAGAAAGCAATAAAGAAAGGAAAGATAGATTACGAAAGTAAACTTGCGCAAAACATAAAAACAGATAGTAAAAGCTTTTACCGATATATAAAACGGAAGGGAGTGACTAAAGTAAATGCTGGTCCCTCAGAAGATGAGAAAGGGGATTTAATAATGGGAAATGTGGAAATGGCTGAGACCTTAAACAATTATTTTGCTTCAGTCTTCATAGTGGAAGACACAAAAACCATGCCAAAAATTGCTGGTCACGGGAATGTGGGAAGGGAGGACCTTGAGACAATCATTATCACTTGGAAGGTAGTGCTGGACAGGCTAATGGGACTCAAGGTAGACAAGTCCCCTAGTCCTGATGAAATGCATCCCAGGGTATTAAAAGAGATGGCGGACATTATAGCAGATGCATTCATTATAATCTACCAAAATTCTCTGGACTCTGGGGAGGTACCAGCGGATTGGAAAGCAGCTAATGTAACGCCTCTGTTTAAAAAAGGGGGCAGACAAAAGGCAGGTAACTATAGGCCGGTTAGTTTGACATCTGTAGTGGCGAAAATGCTTGAAGCTATCATTAAGGAAGAAATAGCGGGACATCGAGATAGGAATAGTGCAATCAAGCAGACGCAACATGGATTCATGAAGGGGAAATCATGTTTAACTAATTTACTGGAATTCTTTGAGGATATAACGAGCATGGTGGATGGAGGTGTACCGATGGATGTGGTGTATTTAGATTTCCAAAAGGCATTCGATAAGGTGCCACACAAAAGGTTACTGCAGGAGATAAAGGTATACGGAGTCAGAGAAAATGTATTAGCATGGATAGAGAATTGGCTGGCTAACAGAAAGCAGAGAGTCGGGATAAATGGGTCCTTTTTGGTTTGGAAATCGGTGGTTAGTGGTGTGCCACAGGGATCGGTGCTGGGACCACAACTGTTTACATTATACATAGATGACCTGGAAGAGGGGACAGAGTGTAGTGTAACAAAATTTGCAGATGACACAAAGATTAGTGGGAAAGCGGGTTGTGTAGAGGACACAGAGAGACTGCAAAGGGATTTAGATAGGATAAGCGAATGGGCTAAGGTTTGGCAGATGGAATACAATGTCGGAAAATGTGAGGTCATCCACCTTGGAAAAAAAAACAGTAAAAGGGAATATTATTTGAATGGGGAGAAATTACAACATGCTGCAGAGGGACTTGGGGGTCCTTGTGCATGAATCCCAAAAAGTTAGTTTGCAGGTGCAGCAGGTAATCAGGAATGCGAATGGAATGTTGGCCTTCATTGCGAGAGGGATGGAGTACAAAAGCAGGGAGGTCCTGCTGCAACTGTGCAGGGTATTGGTGAGGCCGCACCTGGAGTACTGCATGCAGTTTTGATCACCTTAAATTTAAGGAAGGATATACTAGCCTTGGAGGGGGTTCAGAGACGATTCACTGGGCTGATTCCGGAGATGAGGGGGTTACCTTCTGATGATAGATTGAGTAGACTGGGTCTTTACTCGTTGGAGTTCAGAAGGATGAGGGGTGATCTTATAGAAACATTTAAAATAATGAAAGGGATAGACAAGATAGAGGCAGAGAGGTTGTTTCCACTGGTCGGGGAGACTAGAACTAAGGGGCACAGCCTCAAAATACGGGGGAGCCAATTTAAAACCGAGTTGAGAAGGAATTTCTTCTCCCAGACGGTTGTGAATCTGTGGAATTCTTTGCCCAAGGAAGCAGTTGAGGCTAGCTCATTGAATGTATTCAAATCACAGATAGATAGATTTTTAACCAATAAGGGAATTAAGGGTTATGGGGAGTGGGCGGGTAAGTGGAGCTGAGTCCACGGCCAGATCAGGCATGATCTTGTTGAATGGCGGAGCAGGCTCGAGGGGCTAGATGGCCTACTCCTGTTCCTAATTCTTATGTACTTATGTTCTTATACCTGCACAAAGGAAGGTGGCTGTGGTTGTTGGAGGTCAATCTTCTCAGCCCCAGGACATCGCTGCAGGAGTTCCTCAGGGCAGTGCTCCAGGTCCAACCCTCTTCAGCTGCTTCATTAATGCCCTTCCCCCTATTGTAAGATCAGAAGTGGGAATGTTCAGTGATGACTGCACAGTGTTCAGTTCCATTCGCAACTCCTCAGATAATGGAGCAGTCCGTGCCCGCATGCAGCAATCCCCAGATAACATTCAGGCTTGGGCTGATAAGTGGCAGGTCACATTCACACCACACAAGTGCCAGGTAATGACTTTCTCCAACCAGAGTCCAACCACCTCCCCTTGACATTCAATAGGATTACAATTGCTGAATCCTCCACCATCAACATCCTGTGGGGTTACCATTGACCAGAAACTTAACTGGACCAACCATATAAATATTGTGGTGACAAGAGCAGGTCAGATGCTGGGTATTCTGCAGCGAGTGACTCACCTCCTGACTCCCCAAAGCCTTTCCACCATCTACAAGTCACAAATCAGGAGTGTGGTGAAATATTCTCCACTTGCCTGGATAAGTGCAGCTGCGCAACACTCAAGAAGCTCAACACCATCCAGGACAAAGCAGCCAGCTTGATTTGCACCCCTTCCACCACCTTAAACATTTACTCCCTTCACCAGTGGTGCACCATGACTGCAGTGTGTACCATCTACAAGATGCAGTACAGAAACTTGGCAAGGCTTCTTTGACAGCACCTCCTAAACCTGTGACCTCTGCCACCAAGAATTAGACGGTAAGCAGGTGCATGGGAACAGCATCATCTGTAAGTTCCCCTCCAAGTTCCATAATCAGTACAATAGAGATCCCCCTAGTGGACTGCTGCTCCACCTTTTGGAATACTGTGGTAATGCAACTACTGATGGAAATACAATAAAGGGTCATGTGACAAAACATATGCTGATAGTTTCTGTATAAGAGCCATCTTGTAGAGTGTGTTTGTCAGTGATGTTGTAAGAACATATCACATTGGCAAATGAGGATAGGAATTCTGGATTCCCTAGCTGAAATTTTTTGGGTGGAAGATCCAGTCAACCGACAGAGAGACTTTGAGAGCTTCTTTGATTTGCAGAACAGCTAAAAATCCGAAGTAAACTACAAGCACAATTGGCTGAACTGAAGAGTCCAGACGGCTGCGTCTATGGGAATAATTGGGCGCTTGGGTGAGTTCCATCGTGACCAAGAGTATGTCGAGTGGCTAGAAATGTTTTTCACCACGAACAAGATTGTCGAAGCCCTGATGATAAAAACCATAATCAGGAGGTTTTAGGAAGAAAACAGGCTATTTTTATGACTGAAGCAGGTCCCGAGGTGTATGAAACCCTGAAAAATGTGCTTGTTCCCATCAAGTCAAGGGACGCACCACTGACGGAGATTCAGCACTACAGTCCTGAGCCCCTGGAAATTGCTGAAAGTTATAATTTTTAACACAAGATCAATTAATTGACGAGGGTATCAGTACAGCTTTAAAAAAGCTATCCATTCACTGTCATTTCAGAAACTTTCAGGACCTAGCATTGCGTGAACGCTTTGTTTGTGGGATGAAAAATGAAGCAATCAGAATAAAGTTGTTCACAATCACTAACTTCACTTTTGATTTTGCTTGTCAGACAGCTGTGTCGATGGAAATGGCTGACAAATACACCCGAGAATTTTGTGCCATTTCCAGATGTCAGACAACCGAGGTGAATTGCCTGCAGGTTAAAAGAAAAAGGCAGTTGTGTCCCAAATCCTCAGCAACTGGCCATGGTAATAGTACATTGAAGTTGTGTTATCGGTGCATAGAAACATAGAAACATAGAAAATAGGTGCAGGAGTAGGCCATTCGGCCCTTCTTGCCTGCACCGCCATTCAATGAGTTCATGGCTGAACATGCAACTTCAGTACCCCATTCCTGCTTTCTCACCATACCCCTTGATTCCCCTAGTAGTAAGGACTTCATCTAACTCCTTTTTGAATATATTTAGTGAATTGGCCTCAACAACTTTCTGTGGTAGAGAATTCCACAGGTTCACCACTCTCTGGGTGAAGAAATTCCTCCTCATCTCGGTCCTAAATGGCTTCCCCCTTATCCTTAGACTGTGTCCCCTGGTTCTGGACTTCCCCAACATTGGGAACATTCTTCCTGCATCTAACCTGTCTAACCCCGTCAGAATTTTAAACGTTTCTATGAGGTCCCCTCTCATTCTTCTGAACTCCAGTGAATACAAGCCCAGTTGATCCAGTCTTTCTTGATAGGTCAGTCCCGCCATCCCGGGAATCAGTCTGGTGAACCTTCGCTGCACTCCCTCAATAGCAAGAATGTCCTTCCTCAGGTTAGGAGACCAAAACTGTACACAATACTCCAGGTGTGGCCTCACCAAGGCCCTGTACAATTGTAGCAACACCTCCCTGCCCTTGTACTCAAATCCCCTCGCTATGAAGGCCAACATGCCATTTGCTTTCTTAACCGCCTGCTATACCTGCATGCCAACCTTCAATGACTGATGTACCATGACACCCAGGTCTCTTTGCACCTGCCCTTTTCCTAATCTGTCACCATTCAGATAATAGTCTGTCTCTCTGTTTTTAACCACCAAAGTGGATAACCTCACATTTATCCACATTATACTTCATCTGCCATGCATTTGCCCACTCACCTAACCTATCCAAGTCGCTCTGCAGCCTCATAGAATCCTCCTTGCAGCTCACACTGCCACCCAACTTAGTGTCATCCGCAAATTTGGAGATACTACATTTAATCCCCTCGTCTAAATCATTAATGTACAGTGTAAACAGCTGGGGCCCCAGCACAGAACCTTGCGGTACCCCACTAGTCACTGCCTGCCATTCTGAAAAGTCCCCATTTACTCCTACTCTTTGCTTCCTGTCTGACAACCAGTTCTCAATCCATGTCAGCACACTACCCCCAATCCCATGTGCTTTAACTTTGCACATTAATCTCTTGTGTGGGACCTTGTCGAAAGCCTTCTGAAAGTCCAAATATACCACATCAACTGGTTCTCCCTTGTCCACTCTACTGGAAACATCCTCAAAAATTCCAGAAGATTTGTCAAGCATGATTTCCCTGGGACAATACCTCGCTCAATGCTGTCCATATGTGAAGGCAGAATGTTTTTTGTGCAAGAAAACTGGGCATCTTGTGAAGGCATGCCGACTGAAGAGTAAACCAATGTTCAATGCTAGTAGAAATTGCCAGACACTGCATAGGATTGAAGAGAAGCCACAGGACGAGGATGTTGTGGAGATACACATCATCAGGAGCATGAAGGTATCTAACAGTGATTCGCAAAGTATCGTCATCCAAGTAGATGTTGCAGGAACCAGGATACCCATGGAAATCGACACTGGTGCATCCGTGAGTGTAGTGCTGGAATCGCTATATCTTGACAAATTGCGTGATTTTCCACTGGAGAAAGCGAAGATAGAGCTGCGAGGCTATGCAGGAGAGCAAATCCCTGTTCGAGAACGTATCATCATACCGGTGAAATACAAGATCAGTTTCAGAGCTACCCTCTCATAGTAATGGCAGGAGACATGCCTGCCTTGATAGGTAGAAATTGGTTGGTATCACTGATGGTGAATTGGAATTAGATTTTCCACGTGGAAACTAAATTTGCATCGAAAGATGACATCATCAAGCAGTATCCAAAGGACTTGTGTGAAACAGGCAGTCCGATCCAAGACTTCAAGACGAGTGTCAGAGTGCAGAAGGACGCAAGACCAGTTTACTGCAAGCCATGTCCCGTACCATATACACTCAAGGAGAAAGTTGAGTAGGAACTCAAAAGACGAGAGATTGAGAACATGATCTCTAAGGTAGATTTAAGTTATTGGGCTACACCCAATTCTGTTGTACCTAAGTTAGATGGTAATGCTGAAGCTATGTCCAGGTTGCCATCCCCATCACAAGTAACACCCATAGGGAAGAAGTGTTCTATTTTTCATACATTGATGAACCGCCAGCCACAGCTGAAGAGCTTGGTAGAGCTACCAAATATGACCCAGTTGTGTCAAAGGTGTATGATTACATAGCAAATGGCTAGCCAAACCAGGTATCAGAGAAATATATTCATCCATACTTCATTCGTAGGAATAAATTATCAGTGGATAAAGATTGAATAATGTGGAGTGCAAGATTACTTAGTTCAAATAAGTTCAGGCCCAAATTGTTAGGAGATCTTCATGACCAGCACCTGAGAATGTGCTTGACCAAGAGTTTTGCATGCAGTTACATCTGGTGGCCAGGTTTAGATAAAGATATAGAGTACATCATTAGTCAGTATACAACATGTCAATCGGTAAGCAAAAAACCACCGTCAGTACCATTACAACCATGGAAATGGCTTCCCAGGGTGTGGCAAAGGCTAGATGTAGATTTTGCTGAGCTAGAAGGGCAACAATTGTTCATTGTGATTGATACTCATTTGAAGTGGGTAGAGGTGTTTCCGATGCAGAAAATAACAACAAATAAAACACTACACAATTTGCGAATATTGTTTTCTTCAGATATCCTCCCAGAAGAAATTGTAGCTGATAATGGGCCACAATTTTGTTCAGAAGAATTTGCACAGTTCTCGAGCATAAACGGTGTGAAGCATACTAAAGTTCTACCATACCACCCTGCTTCCAATGGTGCAGCAGAGCACATTGTACAAATTGTAAAACGTGCCCTCATCAACCAAATTTTGGATCCAAATCTAAGGAAATGGCAGTTGTCGTTGGACCACAAGTTGGCGAATTTTCTAATTCCTTTTCATAATACTCCTCATATAACTACTAGCAGAACACCAGCAGAGTTGTTCATTTAGCAACAGGCACAAACCATGTTCTCATTGTAAAAGCCAAACTTGGCACAGTCAGTGGACGAGAAACATTTAAGACAGAAAGAGAACCATGATAGAGGTAGAGAGAGAAGTATGAAATTGAATCAGAAGGTCAGAATGAAGAACCATCATCATAAATAGTTAAAGTGGTTACCAAGAAGAGTAGTGAAGATATGTGGCCCTTACACATATTTGGTCAATATATTTGATCATGGAAAGTTTAGGTTTGTTCACATTGATCATATTTTACCCACAGATTCTCGGCCTTTTGGCTAAGATCATGCGTAACTGACCTGACAGGGGAGTAGCCACCATGACCTCCGGGTGGTTCTCCCTGGATCAGGAAGGTATATGCTTGCTTTTTTGGAAACAGGAGGTGAGTGGGGTGGCTTGACCCATCCACCTCCACGGAGGTGTGTGGGGGACCTGACCCATCCACCTCCATGGCACGAACCTGGTATTGCAGTACTTCCAGGAACGGTGCAGTGGCTCTAGGCCTTTTGACTAAGAGCATTGGCGCAGAGTGATCCTTGGCGTGTGCAAGGTGACCTCTGGCGTTTGTGATTTGACAAAGAATTGGAACGATTGGCTACGAATTTCAAAAAAAAATAAAATATATATATATATTTTACCTACAGATGTGGAAGCAGTTGAAAGTTGGAATGATTCGATTATTTCTGATGAGTCAGATAGTCTTGTTACAAGTAGAATACCAGCAGCAAATCCTACATCAGATATATGGGAAACAAGTCCAAGAGAAAGTCAGAATTTAAGTCTGAGTCCGAGTCAGGCAGACAAACAGTCTGAAGGTGTAGAGAGTTCAAGAGATCAAGGGTTACCCTTGGAGAAAAACTCTCCTCATCCAAGTTTAGAAAGTTCTGTTCAAGATCAAAGGTATCCTCTTCGAATTAGAAAACCAGTGGTTGTGTTTGATTTGTAAATATGGAAAAATAATTGCATATCTTTTGTTATGTATACCATGCAAGTTATGTATGATGATTATATTGTTCTAATTACTTCTTCATTAAGGAGGGAAAAGTGTAATAGAGCTCCCTCTGGTGGACTACTGCTCCACCCAGTGGGCTATCGTGGTAATGCAACTACTGATGTAAATACAATAAAAGGTCATGTGACAAAGTCAAAGTCACATGATGACAGTTTCTGTATAAGAGCCATCTTGTAGAGTGTGTTTGTTCGTGATGTCGTAAGAATATATCTCAATTGGTACTGGGTTAAAATCCTGGAACTCCTTCCGCAACAGCACTACAGGAGTACCTTCACCACACAGACTGCAGCAATTCAAGAAGGCAGCTCACCACCACCTTCTTAAGGACAATTAAGGATGAGCAATAAAAGCTGGTCTTGCCAACGATGCCCACATCCCGTGAACATGTTAAAAACATGTTAAAACACTCTCCCATTTCTGTTTCACTCATGTACCACAATTCAATATCCATCTACTTACCACATTCTACTTTCAGCAATTCCTATTTTAAGACTTTCACGATTCTGCTTAGACAAAATGGCACCATGTTTCACTGCAATATTCAGTTCCTGTTTTCAACATTGAAAGTTAAGCTGGAAAATAGTGTTTTACCCATAATATGTTAGATTTTTAATATAAATACACCACTGAGTTCCAAGTGATAAATCTTTTTCGAGACAGTGGAACTGGAGCTGCCTAATGCTCTTCTTATTTTGACACCTATGTTTTCTGAGATTTTCATAATGGCGACATTAGAACATATATCACTCTGATTGAATCCTCTATTGATGTTAAGGGGGAGCTGGACTACAGAACCACGCACAATTGCTCATTGGTTAAGCTTTTGAAGGAAAATGTATAATGTAATGCAATTCAAATTAATTCAGATTGACATTCAGTATTAATCTTGGCACATCACATTGAAAAGTCCAACTGGAAAGAAAAACTCCCTAAAACTGGCATTCTTCAAATTCAAAAAGATACATGATCATGCCACCTACTACTCAACATGTGTAAATTCCCTGCTGGATTGTGGGGAATGTACTTACCCAGTATTAGCTTCCATCAATCCAAAACAGTTTCACTGGGATTAGTAATTAGCCGCAGCGGATATTGATCTGACTATTCATTTGTGGTGCAGTGTAACAAAACTGTGCCATTATGAATTGTCCATGAATGAATTGCACACATTACCCCTCTCTAAATGCGTGTAAGACTATTTGAAGCATAATCTATCCATCAATATGACAAGAAGGTACAGCTGGCCTGGAAATGATAATTCGAATCCAAATTCCTTATTGCTGTTATTATTTTTAGTTACAATTTTCAGTACATTTTTAATTTTGTAAGTCATATATTCTGTCCCCCTTCCCTCTGGTTTAGGTCTCCTCATACCACAGGTCACACTCCAGTGGAGAAATTGAGCAGGTTGCTCCCAGGCACCTAACATCGATGTCCTGTAACTAAGTATGCGAGTGTGGCCGGGGTTAACTTATGCTGTGAATTCGGACTGAAATCTGCTCAGAGCTTCCTCTTCCTGATGGCGTGGCTTGAATGTTAAAACTGGCTCCATATTCTCCTTGGACCAGTGTGTTCAGGATGATCTGATATATAGTACCCTTTAATCAAATGGTCTGCTATATAGAGCCAATTAATCAAATAATCTGCTATATAGCGATTAAACAAATGGTTTGCTATATAGTGCCAATTAAACAAATTGTTTGCTGTATATTACCCCTTCATCAAATGTATTGCGATATAGTAATCTTTAATCAAATGCCAGGACACTATTAGCCAGTGATGTACAATTGTTTTTGTTATATATGTAAGCTTGTATTTACTCTGTACAGCCACCAGAGGGCTCATCCACTGGAGTCCCAAGGGATCCCACAATTCCTTGGGAGCACAGGTATTTAAGGAGGCCTCACAGGTTGGAGAGGCACTCTGGAGACCTGCAATAAAAGACTAAGGTCACACTTTACTTTGAGCTCACAGTGTTCAGTCTGACCCTTTCTCCATACATAACAACTGGAGACTAGATACAGATAGCGAACTCAAAGATGCAGAGAACAGTGGCCATCCTGGAGAAATTCTCGGAGGGAGATGATTGGGAAACTGTTGTGGAGTGATTCGACCAATACTTCGTGGCTAACAAGCTAGATGGGGAAGAGAACACTGCTAAACGAAGGGCGATCCTCCTCACTGTCTGTGGGGCACCAACGTATGGCCTCATAAAGAATCTTCTCACTCCAGCGAAACCCACGGAAAAATCATACGATGATTTGTGCACACTGGTCCGAGAGCATTTGAACCCGAAGGAAAGCGTTCTGCTGGCAAGGTACTGGTTTTACACCTACAAAAGGTCTGAAGGCCAGGAAGTGGTGAGTTATGTCGCCGGGCTAAGACGCCTTGCAAGACATTGCGAATTTGAAGGACATTTGGAGCACATACTCAGCGACTTTTTCGTACTTGGCATTGGCCACAAAACCATACTTCCCAAACTTTTGACTGTAGAGACCCCAACCTTGAGTAAGGCCATAGCAATAGCCCAGGCGTTCATTGCCACCAGTGACAATATGAAGCAAATCTCTCAGCACACGAGTGCTGCTACAAGTACTGTGAACAAAGTGATGTTCTTTTTGAATCACAACGTACAGCGCAGGTCACACATACCTGCAGCTGCATGTCCGCAGATGTCTTAGAGTCCACCATCAAGGGTGATGAATGCAAGGCCATTAACACCTTGTTGGCGCTGCGGGAGTGATCATCGTTTCCATTCATGCTGATTCAAAGGGTATGTTTGCAAGGGCTGTGGCACAATGGGGCACCTCCAGCGTATGTGCAGGTGAGCTGCTAATCCTGTTAAACCTGCAAACCACATGTTGCAGAGGAGGATAGATCCACGGAGGACCATGACGAACCAGAGCCTCAGACCGAGGAGGCAGAGGTAAATGGGGTGCACACATTTACCACAAAATGTTCCCCGATAATGCTGAATGTTGATCTAATGGACTCCCGGTGTCAATTGAACTGGACACGGGCGCGAGCCAGTCCACCATGAGCAAAAAGACTTTCGAAAGATTGTGATGCAAGAAGGCCTCAAGGCCAGTCTTAATTCCAATTCGTACGAAATTAAGAACTTACATGAAAGAACTGATTCCCATAATCAGCAGTGCTACTGTAAACGTCTGCTACGATGGAGCGGTGCACACGCTACCACTCTGGGTGTTACTGGGCGATGGTGCCACGCTGCTCAGCAGGAGCTGGCTGGGAAAGATACGCTGGAACTGGGACAACGTCCCAGCACTATCGCCTGCTGACGACACTTTGTGTGCCCAGGTCTTAAACAAATTTCCTTTGCTGTTCGACCCAGGCATCGGAAAACTCCAAGGAGCAAAAGTGCAGATCCACCTAATTCCGGGAGCGTGACCCATCCATCACAAGGCGAGAGAAGTTCTGCACATGATGAGAGAAAGGGTAGAGATCACGCTAGACCGGCTGCAAAGAGAGGGCATCATTTCACCGATCGAGTTCAACGAGTGGGCCAGTCCTATTGGCCCAGTCCTCAAGGGAGACGGCAGCATCAGAATCTGTGGCGATTACAAAGTAACTATCAATCATTTCTCCCTGCAGGACCAATACCCACTACCAAAGGCCGACGAGCTCTTTGCAAAGCTGGCGGGAGGAAAGACGTTTTGCAGCTGGATCTGACTTCAGCCTACATGACGCAGGAACGGGAGGAATCATTGAAGGGCCTCACCTGCATCAACATGCACAAAGATCTTTTTATTTATAACAGGTGCCCATTTGGAATTCGATCATTGGTGGTGTTATTCCAGAGAAACATGGAAAGCTTACTGAAGTCGGTCCCGCACACCATGGTCTTCCAGGACGTCATCTTCGTCACAGGTCGGAACACAGTCGAGCATCTGCAGAATCTGGAGGAGGTACTTAGCCAACTCAACCGCATGGGGCTCAGGTTAAAATGCTCAAAGTGCATTTTCCTGGCACCTGAAGTGGCATTCTTGGGAAGGAGGATTGCGGCAGACGGCATCAAGCCCACCAACGCGAAGACGGAGGCAATCGAGAACGCACCGAGGCCACAGAATGTGACGGAATTGCGGTCGTTTCTGGGATTCCTGAACTACTTTGGTAACTTCTTCCCAGGTCTCAGCACACTGTTAGAACCACCGCAAGTCTTACTATGAAAAGGGGACGCGTGGGTTTGGGGCAAAAGCCAAGAAAATGCCTTTGTAAAAGCGAGAAAATTGTTATGCTCAAACAAATTATTTGTGTTGTATGATCCATGTAAGCGTTTGGTACTAGCATGTGATGCGTTGTCATATGGCGTCGGGTGTGTATTGCAACAAGCTAATGATTTCGGGAAACTGCAACCGGTTGCTTATGCCTCCAGGAGTCTGTCTAAGACTGAGAGAGCCTACAGCATGATTGAGAAAGAAGCATTAGCATGTGTCTATGGGGTAAAGAAATGCATGAATACCTGTTTGGGCTAAAATTCGAATTGGAAACTGACCATAAGCCACTCATATCCCTGTTTTCCGAGAGTAAAGGGATAAATACCAATGCATCGGCCCACATCCAGAGATGGGCGCTCACGTTGTCCGCATACAACTACGCCATCCGCCACAGGCCAGGCACAGAAACTGCGCCAATGCTGTCAGTAGACTGCCATTGCCCACCACGGGGGTGGAAATGGTGCAACCTGCAGATTTAGCCATGGTAATGGAAGCATTTGAGAGTGAGCAATCACCCGCCACTGCCCAGCAGATCAAAACCTGGACAAGCTAGGACCCCTTATTATCCCTAGTTAAAAGCTGTGTGCTTCACGGGAGCTGGTCCAGTGTCCCAGTGGAAATGCAGGAAGAGATAAAGCCGAGCCAGTGGCACAAAGATGAAATGTCTATACAGGCAGACTGCCTTCTGTGGGGCAATCGTGTAGTAGTTCTCAAGAAGGGCAGTGACACCTTCATCAATGACTTTCACGATACCCACCCAGGCATTGTAATGATGAAAGCGATAGCCAGATCCCATGTCTGGTGACCCAGTATTGATGCCGACTTAGAGTCCTGCATTCATAGATGTAATACATGCTCACAGTTAAGCAATGTACCCAGGGAGGTGCCGCTAAGTTTATGGTCTTGGCCCTCTAAACCGTGGTTTAGGGTACACGTCGACTATGCATGCCTGTTCTTTGGTAAAATGTTCCTTGTGGCTGTAGACGCATACTCCAAGTGAATTGAATGTGAGATAATGTCGGCAAGCATGTCCTGGTGAGCGACAACGGGCCATGTTTTACCAGTGCTGGGTTCAAAGAATTCATGACCCGTAACGGGATCAAACATGTCACATCTGCCCCATTTAAACCAGCATCCAATGGTCAGGCAGAGAGAGCAGTGCGAACCATCAAGCAAGGCTTGAAGAAGATAACTGAAGGCTCACTGCAGACTCGCCTATCCCAAGTCCTGCTTAGCTACCGCAAGCGACCCCACTCGCTCACTGGGATCCCACCTGCTGAACTGCTCATGAAAAGAGCACTTAAGACAAGGCTCTCGTTAGTTCACCCTGATCTACATGAACAGGTAGAGAGTAGGCAGCTTCAACAAAGTACATACCATGATAGCATAAATGTGTCACGTGAGATTGAAATCAATGATCCTGTATTTGTATTGAATTATAGGCAAGGCCCCAAGTGGCTTCCCGGCACTGTTGTGGCCAAAGAGGGGAGCAGGTTGTTTTGGGTCAAACTTTCAAATGGACTCATTCACCGGAAACGCTTGGACCAAATCAAACTCAGATTCACGGACTATCCTGAGCAACCCACCTTGGACCCTACCTTCCTTGATCCCCCAACATACACATCAGTGGCAACCGGCACCACAAAGCAGAACCCATCATCCACAGCAGCCCAGCAGGACCCAACACACCAGGCAGCCCAGCAAGGCCAGTTGCACAGCAGCCCAGCAGGACCCAACACACCAGGCAGCCCAGCAAGGCCAGCTGCACAGCAGCCCAGTGAAGGCCCAACAAATGGTCCAACAACACCAGCTTTCACACCGAGACGATCAACCAGGGCAAGAAGGGTCCCAGATCGACTCACATTGCAAACAGTTACACTATTGACTTTGGGGAGGAGTGTTGTTATACATGTAAACTTGTATTTACTCTGTACAACCACCAGAGGGCTCATCCCCTGGAGTCCCAAGGGATCCCACAATCCCTTGAGAGCACAGGTATTTAAGGAGGCCTCACAGGTTGGAGAGACACTCTGGAGACCTGCAATAAAAGACTACGGTCACACTTTACTTTGATCTCACAGTGTTCAGTCTGACTCTTTCTCCATACAAAGCAGTTATCTTTCAATCTTTTCCTCTCATCTCTTGAAGGTGCAGACTCTTAATGGTTCCAAAGGCACTTCACCCAAGTAGCCCTTCTTCATGTGTGAGTATGACCATTAATCGTCAAGTAATTACTCAATCTTGGGACGTGGGTGGTGGCGGGGTACCATGCACATAATATCCTAATCCCGCCGCCGCATGCTTACTCTGCTGGATCAGCCAGTAGTCCTACTCTGATCAAGAGTAGGACCACTGGCTGAATTCTACTTCCGTAGCTCGTTTCAGTGCCCCTGCTACTGTGCTGCTTAAAATTTGATGATTTAGTACAGACCAGGGATTCAACTTGGGATACACCTGTTCAATACCAACTGGGCACTGCATTGATTCTGTGAACCATTGAGACAACAATATATTTAAGTTTGAACTATTTTATGTGTCTATAATTCTTTTTAAGCTGCTTTCAAATAAACAGCAGTCAACTCACTTAGAGCCAGGGAAGAAAGAAGGGAGTAGAATTTCCATGGGTGGGGGAAGGTCCTCGTTCGGAAGAATAATAGAAACCCTAGAGAAACTATGTAAATATGCCGGGACAGTCAGAAAAAACCCCTCCGAAATGATTAGCGATGGAGCTTAAAGCTAATAACAACCTACTGAAGCAAACAATGGTTATAGCAAAACATATTTTAAGATATACGAAAACTATAATATGCAGACAAGCAATTTTTTACAGAATAACATAAGGGAGCCGAAATTGCCTTCCGCCCGAAACGAGGCGCACCTCCAGCTTTTTGCGGTTCATTACTGCCGTAATGAGAGAAATTCAGCAATTTTGCTTGAAAAAAGGAGCGGGGCGATATTGGTGGAGGAAATGGGCTGTTTGTAGCAGTGTAGGTGCGGAGTGGCTGCTTTGGCCGCGAAATTCAGCTGGTGCCGATTTACTGTTAACGAGCCAACTTGTCCCTGGCCTTCTGAAAGAGCAGGTTTTGTAGCTCGGCCCTGAGCAGGGAATCATTTTTGTGGGAAGACATAGTGAAGAAACCCCCCCAGTGTTTGGACTCATTCGAAAGGAAATTTAACTTGGGACTATCTACCGAAAGTTTGGAACTCTAAAGTGCTTATGAAAGAAACTACGAACTTTAATAGAATTTTGGATTTTAAAAGATGGGCTCAAGGCTGTGGGCGGACCTAAGGAACTAGCAGGAGAGAGTCTAATTAAGTGAAGCTACCTGGGTGTGAGGACTAAGTTAACCTGTCTGGAGGGACGAGTATTCGAAAATCCTTCTCCCACAAGAAACATTTACATCACATAATCACCCAGAGGTAGCAACCCATCAACGTGGGTCTGGACAACCATTTCAGCAACAAAGAGGCCCAATCCAGTCTGTATGCGAAAGACTAAGCACAAAAGGACATTGCAATTACCAAACTAATATTTCCATCAGGAAACAGTTTTCAAACATCAACTCACCCAAAACATACGTAAGGGGTGCTTTTCAGCGGGTCAGCTTTATCTTCTGACCTTATATGAGTGGTTCCGAATCGCTCCCACACCCTTGGTTCTAGACACTGGAATTATGAAGGGACTGTGACAGACTTGGACAGACAATCGGTTTCAAGGTAGGAAGCAGGTATGGCTTTATTGTGTTTAAAAAAAAAGTAAAAAGGCGCACCTTTAATAACACACAGAGAATATTAATACTAATACACAATGAGGGGTATAACACATTGAATAAAATGTCAAATTACAGCCTGTGGGGAAAAGAATACAGCTTAAACTCTAAATGGGGTAAAGAGGGGAATGCAGATACATTTACACAAGTTATCCCAGCCTCACCGCCCTCCCAATTCCCCTAACTAACTAAGTTATAGCTTTGGGGGTTCAGGGGCTATGCCCACCAATCCCCTTAGACAGTTGCCGGTGAATCGCGGTTTCGGGGTTTGCTGCACTTGGCCTTCTAGGCAAGCCGTACACCGGACGGAGGAGAGGACTTCGGACTGCGTAGTCTTCAGTTGGGGTGCGTCCGTTGATGCGGTAAGTTGCCTTTTGGATGTATGGGGTAAGTACCCACTTTCTATGGTTAGGAATAGTTTTAGTTAGTCCTTTTTGGTAATTTCTCACCCGTTGGGTCATTCAGAAGTAGATTGTAGAGTGGAAATAAATGTCGATTCTTCGGTTTTTGCCGAGTTGGTTTCAGTTGGTCGTTTCGCTGGTTGTGGTAGCCCGGGTTTGTCAGCTGCTGACAACCTTCCATTTCATGGGCCTCGTGCTCTGTCGGTCCTTGATGATTTCTTGTAGTTTCCTTCACGACTCCATTTCTTCACTCCGGCTGCTTGTTTCTCTGTCTGTGTTCGAGTCTGTGTCCTGTCCTGTGTGTGAGTCTGTGTCCTGGTCTGTGTCTGAGTCTGTGTCCTGTTCGAGTCTGTGTTCTGTAAGTTTTTCCTTGTAAAACTGGGGGATAGATATACCCCAAAAAGGCTTTCTTATCTCCCCCCCCCGAATCTGCCCAGCTCTTTGTTTTGATTGTGCAGCCCAGCTAACTGAAATTTGATTAAGTGGTTTTAATCTGGTGTTAATAGGCTTTTCGAAGTTGGTGAGCTCTCATCCATTGTGCTAGTCTGGCCTGAGCCAGATATTTCAATGCCTGTTGAAAAGGTGTTGGAATATGTATGTGACATTTGGGTCCTCTGGGTGGGGTGGATAAACAGTTCCCAGACAATTTGATTAGCTCCAATGTCCAAACTGACCCTTTAGAGATTGACCCCACCCCTTTTCTTGCCGACCCAACATTCATCTTTTAAAAATCCCAAATTCGATTAAAGTTCGTAGTTTGTTCCATGTGCACTTTAGGATTTCAAACTTTCTGGTAGATAGTTCCAAATTAAATTCCCTTTCCTATGAGTCCAAACACTGGGGGGGGGGGGGGGGCTCTCCATGAATGCATCCCCTTTTATCCCCTGCAGGCTCGTCTCCCCTTTTAAAACTCATTTGTGTCCCGAAGGTTTTCCTTCCATTTTAAAAGTCCAGCAAAGGATTCTTCTCCTCTGCAGGGGAAAGGTACAAGGAATCTTTGCGAAATATTGGTAAAATCTACACATATCAACTTTTAACGAGCCCACCAAAATATTTAAAAGAAGAACCAAGCCCGCCAAAATTATACAAAGGATTTTGAACAGATTTGGCGCCAAGATTAGAAACACTGAAATCGTATAACTGGCCCCTGTTTTCAACAGAGGTTAGGTGATTGCTAGGTAGCTACAAGGCTGCTACTACCTCAGATGACACTTTGACTGACAGACTAGTACCACACTAAGCTGTGTCATCACGACAAGGAGAGAAACCAACGCGACAGTTGTAAACTAACTTCTCCAGCCTCGAAGTCTTGAAGTCCTGAAGGAAGGAAGAACATCACCATCGCGGTGGCGACCGACCACTATCAACGGAAAAACCACTGCGTTTGACCAAACTCGAACAAAACTCTAACGAAAGAAAAACGAAGATTCGAAAAGTTTCCACTCTACAATCTAATCCTGACCTACCAACGGGTAAAACATTACCTAAAAGACTGTAGAAACCTATTTCTAACGAAGAAAACCAGGTACTTACCCCATAGATCCAAAACGCACCTTACCGCATCAGCAGACTCAACCCAACTGAAGATTGTGCAGCTAGAAGTCTTCTTCGACGTTCGGGATACGGCAAGCAGAACCTATCACATCCAGCGAACTCCAAAACCGTGATCTACCGTTAACTGTCAAAAGGATTAGTAAGCATAGTCCCTACCTGCCCTGGAGCTAACCTAGCTAGAATTAGGTATTGGGAGGTGGGAGGTATACTTTTACTGTAACCCCCTTTGAATGTGTATTGTATTGTTCGTTATTAGAGTAATTATAAGTTTGACCTTTACCTTTCCTTGTATTGTTCTTTATTAGAGTGATTGTAAGTTTGGCCTTGTGGTTTTCTTACTAGAGTAATAAGCTTGTATTACCTTGACTGTAATAAAAACAAAGTTATTTACATCAAACCAGTGTCCTTTGCACTTTTGTCACACCCCCCAAATAAATCCAGAGTATAGAACCCAAGGGAGTCGGAGTGATTTGAACCACTCAAGTTGGTCAGAAGGGAACCTGACCCCCTCATAGAGACCACCCCCTTACAATAGCGAATCCAGGAGGAGCAAGGAGAGCCCCCAGATTTTCTGATGTCGAACTCGAGACCCTGATCAAAGGTGTGGAGGGAAGGAGGCGCGTTCTTTATCCCGACACAGCAGACCGACTCGAGCTGTGTGAGTTAATGCCTGGAGAGAGATCGCTGTGGAGTTCTCGGGGACCTCCATTCATGATTGCATCGCCACCCACTGCCACAAAAGGCTGAATGACATCATTCGACTGATGAAAGGGAGTACATGTTCCCCCAATTCCTCACCTTCCATCTGCGAGCCTCTCCTTCACTTTCTCTTATTTCCAACCTTCACTATATAGTCACTGAAGCAACATTTGATTGCTAAGGCCTGTATATCGATATGTGCATACTTGCAACGGAAGCTCCCTTTCATGTCAGAGTTACAGCTGCATGTAATGGATGCACACTTGCACTAATTGCCAAGGCCTCATGACACTGCTACTTAGCAAGCCTTCTCTGCTTTGCAGACCATGGTATCACACAACCGTATAGAGCAACAAAGGACTGGTGATGGCGACCAGATATGCAGCAGCTCACTGATCTGGAAGAAAAGGTGCAGAGGCTAGTGGGCCCACATGTTCCTTCCCTGTGGCTGCCGGTTGTGTGGATCCCACTGGGGACAGCATCGGTAAGTGAAGGCCTTCCTTTAATGCCATCCCTCCCTGAAAGTGCCATCGCCTACCACGCATTTGCTTATGATTGTGTGTAAGTTGCAGGTTGCATGGTGCGATGCACTACCTCATCCTCACAGGAGCCCTTGTGCCATTTATGATTGCAGATGAGACCCTGAGTGTGAGCCAAAGCCACGACAACAGCATTGAGACCTGTTATGTCTTGAATAAAGAATCTGACCAGATACTATAAGCTTAAAGTAATGTGAGACCGTAGTCCAATATTACAGATCTCAGAGTGCCTCTCCAGCCTGTGATGCCTCCTTATATACAGGTGCTCCCAAGGGATTGTGGGGTTCCTTGGGACTCCAGGGGATAAGACATGGTTAGACATGGTATTTACAGGTTTACATACATAACAACACTCCCCCCTCAAAGTCAAAAGTATAACTATTTACAATGTGAGTTGATCTGGGGCCTTCCTTTCCCTGGTTGATCGTGTCAGTGCAAATGCTGGTTTTGGTGAGTCGTTTGTTGGGCCCTCGCTGGGCTGTTGCGCAGCTGACCTTGCAGGGCTGCTGGGTGTGGTGAGTCCTGCTGGGCTGCTGTGGGTGATGGGTTCTGCTTCGTGGGTCAACCGCTGGGTTGGTTGCCACTTATGTGTGTGTTGGAGGGTCGAAAAAGGTAGAGTCAATTGTGGGTTATTCTGAATAGTCCGTAAATCTGAGTTTGGTTTGGTCCAAGTGTTTCCTGCAGGTGCGTCCATTTGAGAGTTTGACCACAAACACCCTACTCCCCTCTTTTGCCAAAACAGTGCCAGGAAGCCACTTGGGACCTTGTCCATAGTTCAACACAAATACAGGATCATTATTCTCGATTTCGCGTGTCACATTTGCGCGATCATGATATATATTCTGTTGAAGCCGCCTGCTCTCTCCCTATTTGTGTAGATCAAGGTGGACTAACGAATGCCTTGTCTTAAGTGCCCTTTTCATGAGCAGTTCAGCGGGAGGGATCCCAGTGAGCGAGTGGGGTTTTGTGCGGTAACTAAGCAGGACTCGGGATAAGTAAGTCTGCAGTGAGCCTTCAGTTACCATTTTCAAGCTCTGCTTGATTGTTTGAACTGCTTGTTCTGCCTATCCGTTGGATGCTGGTTTAAATGGGGTAGACGTGATCCCATTGCGGGTCATGAACTCCTGGAACTTGGCACTGGTAAAGCACGGCCCATTGTCAGTTACAAGGACATCAGGCAGGCCGTGCATGGCAAACATGGCCCGTAGGCTTTCAATGGTGGCAGCGGACGTGCTTGCCGACATTATCACACATTCAATCCATTTGGAGTACGCGTCTACAACCACTAAGAACATTTTTCCTAAGAATGGGCCTGCATAGTCGACATGGATCCTAGACGACTGTTTGGAGGGCCAGGACCATAAATTTAGTGGCTCCTCCCTGGATGCATTGCTTAACTAGGAACATGTATTACATTTGTGCATGCAGGACTTTTAAGTCTGCATCGATACCGGGCCACCACATGTGGGATCTGGCTATCACTTTCATCATTACGATGCCTGGGTGGGTGCTGTGGAGATCACCAATGAAAATGTCTCTGCCCTTTTTTGGCACCACTACCTTATTACCCCATAGGAGGCAGCCTGCCTGTACAGACATTTCATCTTTGAGCCACTGGTATGGCTTTATTTCTTCCTGCATCTCTAATGGGACACTAGACCAACTCCCGTGGAGCACACAGTTTTTTACTAAGGACAGTAAGGGGTCCTGGCTCGTCCAGGTTCTAATCTGTCGGGCGGTAACAGGTGATTACTCACTCTCGAATTACCATGACTAAATCTGCGGGCTGTGCCATCTCCACCCCTGTGGTGGGCAATGGCAGCCTACTGAGAGCATCGGCACAGTTTTCTGTGCTTGGCCTGTGGCGGATGGTGTAGTTGTATGCGGACAAAGTGAGCGCCCATCTCTGGATGCTGGCCGATGCATTCGTATTTATCCCCTTACTTTCAGAAAAGAGGGATATAAACGTCTAATGGTCGGTTTCCAATTCAAATTTGAGCCTGACCAGATATTGATGCATTTTCTTTACCCCATCAACATACGCTAACGCTTCTTTTTCGATCATACTGTAGGCCCTCTCAGCCTTAGACAGACTTCTGGACGCATAAGCAACCGGTTGCAATTTCCCAAATTCATTAGCTTGTTGCAATACACACCTGACCCCGTACGGCGACGCATCACATGCTAGTACCATACGCTTACATAGATCGAACAACAAAAGCAATTTGTTTGAACATAACAGCTTCCTAGCTTTCTCAAAGGCATTTTCTTGGCTTTTACCCCATACCCATTCATCTCCTTTACGCAGTAAAGAGTGTAGGGGTTCTAACAATGTGCTAAGACTTGGTAAGAAGTTATCAAAATAGTTCAGGAGTTCTAGAAACGACTGCAGCTCCGTCACATTCTGTGGTCTCGGCACGTTCTTGATTGACTCCATCTTTGAATCGGTGGGCCTGATGCTGTCCGCCACAATTCTTCTCTCCAGGAATTCTATTTAAGGCATCAGGAAAACGCACTTTGAGCATTTTAGCCTGAGCCCGACACGATTAAGCCAACTAAGGGCCTCCTCCAGGTTCTGCAGGTGTCCCGACCTATAACCCAGATGTCGTCCTGGAAGGGCACAGTGCGCGGGACCGACTTCAGTAAGCTTTCCATGTTCCTCTGGAATATCGCCGCGGCCGATCGAATCCCAAACGGGCATCTGTTGTAAATGAAGAGATCTTTGTGTGTGTTGATGCAGGTGAGGCCTTTCGATGATTCCTCCAGTGCCTGCTTCATGTAGGCCGATGTCAAGTCCAGCTTCGTGAACGTTTTCCCCTCCGCCAGCATCGCAAATAGGTCGTTTGCTTTTGGTAGCGGGTACTGATCCTGCAGTGAGAAACGATTGATAGTTACTTTGTAATCCCCACAAATTCTGATGGTGCTGTCTCCCTTGAGGACTGGAATAATCGGACTGGCCCACTCATTGAATTCGATCAGCGAAATGATGCCCTCTCGTTGCAGCCTGTCCAGCTCGATCTCAATCCTCTCTCTCATTATGTGAGTTATCGCTCTCGCCTTGTGATGGATGGGTCTCGCCCCTGGAATCAAATGGATCTGCACTTTTGCTCCTTGGAACTTTCCGATGCCTGGTTCGAATAGCGAGGGGAACTTGCTTAGGACCTGGGCACCAGGTGTCGTCAACGGACGAAAGCGCTCGGACGTCATCCCAGTTCCACCGTATCTTTCCCAGCCAGCTCCCGCTGAATAGTGTGGGGCCATCGCCCGGTACCACCCAGAGAGGTAACTCGTGCACCGCTCCATCGTAGGAGACCTTTACAGTAGCACTGCTGATTACGGGAATCAGTTCCTTTGTGTACGTTCTAAGTTTGGTACGAATGGGAGTCAGGACTGTCCTTGAAGCCTTGCTAAACCACAATTTATCAAAAGTCTTTTTGCTCATTATGGACTGGCTTGCGCCCGTGTCCAGCTCCATGGACACTGGGAGTCCATTTAATTCAACCTTCAGGATTATCGGGGGAAACTTTGTGGTAAATGTGTGCACCCCATATATCTCTGCCTCCTCGGTCTGAGGCTCTAATTCGACGTGATCCACCGTGGATCTGTCCTCCTCTGCAACATGGTGGTTTGCAGGATTGGTAGGGTTTGCAGCTTGCCTGCACATATGTTGGAGGTGTCCCATTGTTCCACAGCCCTTGCAAATGTATCCTTTGAAGTGGCATGAATGGAAACGATGATCACCCCCGCAGCTCCAACAAAGTATTAAAGGCTTTGTGTTCACCACCCTTGATGGTGGACTCTGAGTCATTTGTGGACGTGCAGCTGCAGGCGTGTAATTCCTGCCCTGTACATTTCGATTGCACAGCAGGGAGTCCGGGGAGCAGCGTCGTCGGAGGCGGAACGGCAGTCAGGAGTCCGTTGCTGAGGCCTACAAAAGGCACAGCAGGGAGTCCGGGGACCAGCGTCGACAGAGGCGGAGCGGCAGTCAGGAGTCTGTTGCTGAGGCCTACAAAAGGCACAGCAGGGAGTCCGGGGAGCAGCGTCGTCGGAGGCGGAACGGCAGTCGGGAGTCTGTTGCTGAGGCCTACAAAAGGCACAGCAGGGAGTCCGGGGACCAGCGTCGTGGGAGGCGGAGCGGCAGTCGGGAGTCTGTTGCTGAGGCCTACTAAAGGCACAGCAGGGAGTCCGGGGACCAGCGTCGACAGAGGCGGAACGGCAGTCGGGAGTCTGTTGCTGAGGCCTACAAAAGGCACAGCAGGGAGTCCGGGGACCAGCGTCGTGGGAGGCGGAGCGGCAGTCGGGAGTCTGTTGCTGAGGCCTACTAAAGGCACAGCAGGGAGTCCGGGGACCAGCGTCGTGGGAGGCGGAACGGCAGTCGGGAGTCTGTTGCTGAGGCTTGGCTGGTACAGCTGTAGCAGGGAGGCAAAAAAGAAGTAGAAAGAAATCAAAAGGTGACGTCACAGCCAAGCGGGTAAGTGATTAGTTGGTGATTGGTGAGTAGCTTCTCCTTGTCCTTCTTTATCAGGAAGTAACATTGAGCATTGTTGTTGCCAAATTAAGTTAATCTAGGGGTTAAGTCATGGCAGGAGAGCTCGGACACGTGTTATCCTTCTCCTGTACCATGTGGGAAATCAGGGACGCCTCCAGTGTCCCTGATGACTATGTGTGCGGGAAGTGTATCCGCCTCCAGCTCCTGACGGACCGTGTTGCGGAACTGGAGCTGCAGATGGATTCACTCTGCAGCATCCACGATGCTGAGAATGATGTAAATAACACATTTAGTGAGTTGGTCTTACCACAGGTAAAGGGTCCACAACCAGATAGGGAATGGAAGACCAACAGGAAGAGCAGTGCAAGGAAGGTTGTGCAGGGGTCCTTTGCGGTCATCCCCCTGCAAAACAGATACACCGCTTTGGGTACTATTGAGGGGGATGACTCATCAGGGGAAGGCAGCAGCAGCCAAGTCCATGGCACCGTGGCTGGCTCTGCTGCACAGGAGGGCAGGAAAAAGAGTGGGAGAGCGATAGTGATAGGGATTCAATTGTAAGGGGAATAGATAGGCGTTTCTGTGGCCGCAACCGAGACTCCAGGATGGTATGTTGCCTCCCTGGTGCAAGGGTCAAGGATGTCTCAGAGTGGGTGCAGGACATTCTGAAAAGGGAGGGTGAACAGCCAGTTGTCGTGGTACATATAGGTACCAATGCTATAGGTAAAAAACAGGATGAGGTCCTACGAGATGAATTTAAGAAGCTAGGAGTTAAATTAAAAAGTAGGACCTCAAAAGTAGTAATCTCAGGATTGCTACCTGTGCTATGTGCTAGTCAGAGTAGGAATCACAGGATAGCTCAGTTGAATACGTGGCTTGAGGAGTGGTGCAGAAGGGAGGGATTCAAATTCCTGGGACATTGGAACTGGTTCTGGGGGAGGTGGGACCAGTACAAACCGGATGGTCTGCACCTGGGTAGGGCCGGAACCAATGTCCTAGGGGGTGTGTTTGCTTGTGCTGTTTGGGAGGAGTTAAACTAAAATGGCAGGGGGATGGGAACCTATGCAGGGAAACAGAGGGGAATAAAATGGAGACAGAAGCAAAAAATAGAAAGGAGAAGAGTAAAAGTGGAGGGCAGAGAAACCCGAGGCAAAAAAGAAAAAGGGCCACTTATAGCAGAATTCTAAAGGGTCAAAGTGTGTTAAAAAGACAAGCCTGAAGGCTCTGTGCCTCAATGTGAGGAGTATTCGGAATAAGGTGGACAAATTAACTGCGCAGATAGCAGTTAACGAGTATGATGTGATTGGCATCACGGAGACATGGCTCCAGGGTGACCAAGGTTGGGAACTCAACATCCAGGGGTATTCAGCATTTAGGAAGGATAGACAGAAAGGAAAAGGAGGCGGGGTGGCGTTGCTGGTAAAAGAGGAAATTAATGCAATTGTAAGGAAGGACATTAGCTTGGATGATACGGAATCGGTATGGGTGGAGCTACGGAATACCAAAGGGCAGAAACCGCTAATGGGAGTTGTGTACAGGCCACCAAATAGTAGTAGTGAGGTTGGGGACAGCATCAAACAAGAAATAAGGGAAGTGTGCAATAAAGGTACAGCAGTAATCATGGGCGACTTTAATCTACATATTGATTGGGCTAACCTAACTGGTAGCAATGCGGTAGAGGAGGATCTCCTTGAGTGTATTAGGGATGGTTTTCTAGACCAATGGGTCGAGGAACCAACCAGAGAGCTGGCCATCCCAGACTGGGTGATGTGTAATGAGAAGGGACTAATTAGCAATCTTGTTGTGCGAGGCCCCTTGGGGAAGAGTGACCATAATATGGTAGAATTCTTTATTAAGATGGAGAGTGACAAAGTTAATTCAGAAACTAGAGTCCTGAACTTAAGGAAAGGTAACTTTGATGGTATGAGGCACGAATTCGCTAGATTAGGCTGACAAATGATACTTAAAGGGTTGACGGTGGATAGGCAATGGCAAACCTTTAGAGATCATATGGATGAACTTCAACAATTATACATCCCTATCTGGAGTAAAAATAAAATGGGGAAGGTGGCTCAACCGTGGCTAACAAGGGAAATTAAGCTAAGTGTTAAATCCAAGGAAGAGGCATACAAATTAGCCAGAAAAAGTAGCAAGCCAGAGAACTGGGAGAAATTTAGAATACAGCAGAGGAGGACAAAGGGATTAATTAAGAGGGGGAAAATAGAATACGAGAGGAAGCTTGCCGGAAACATAAAAAATGATTGCAAAAGCTTCTATAGATATGTGAAGAGAAAAAGATTAGTGAAGACAAATGTAGGTCCCTTGCAGTCGGATTCGGGTGAATTTATAATGGTGACCAAAGAAATGGCAGACCAATTGAACAAGTACTTTGGTTCTGTCTTCACAAAGGAAGACACAAAGGATATACTGGCTTTGGAGGGGGTACAGAGACGATTCACTAGGCTGATTCCGGAGATGAGGGAGTTACCTTATGATGATAGATTGAGTAGACTGGGTCTTTACTCGTTGGAGTTCAGAAGGATGAGGGGTGATCTTATAGAAGCATTCAAAATAATGAAAGGGATAGACAAGATAGAGGCGGAGAGGTTGTTTCCACTGGTCGGGGAGACTAGAACTAGGGGGCACAGCCTCAAAATACGGGGGAGCCAATTTAAAACCGAGTTGAGAAGGAATTTCTTCTCCCAGAGGGTTGTGAATCTGTGGAATTCTCTGCCCAAGGAAGCAGTTGAGGCTAGCTCATTGAATGTATTCAAATCACAGATCGATAGATTTTTAACCAATAAGGGAGTTAAGTGTTACGGGGAGCGGGCGGGTAAGTGGAGCTGAGTCCACGGCCAGATCAGCCATAATCTTATTAAATGGCGGAGCAGGCTCGAGGGGCTAGATGGCCTACTCCTGTTCCTAATTCTTATGTTCTTATGTAAGTATGCTGAGAAATTTTGGTGGCGATCAATGCCTGGGCTGTCGCTATGGCTTTACTCAAGTTTGGGATCTTTACAATCAAAAGTTTGCAAAGTATTACTTCTTGGCTAATGTCAAGTACAAAGAAGTCTCTGATCATGTACTCCAAGTGTCCTTCAAATTCGCATTGTCCTGCAAGGCACCTTAGCTCGGCGACGTAGCTCGCCACTTCCTGGCCTTCAGACCTCTTGTACGTGTAGAGCCGATACATCACCATCAGAACGCTTTCCTTCGGTTTTAGATGCTCCCGGACCAGTGTGTACAACTCATCGTATGACTTGTCTGTGGGTTTTGCTGGAGCGAGCAGGTTTTTCACAAGGCCATACGTTGGTGCCCCGCAAACGGTGAGGAGGATCGCCCTTCATTTGGCAGCGTTCGCTTCTCCTTCCAGCTCGATGGCCACGAAGTATTGTTCGAGTCACTCCATGAAGGTTTCCCAATCATCTTCCTCCGAAAATGTCTCCAGGATGCCCATGGTTCTCTGCATTGTTGCGGTGGGGTTCGTCATCTGTATCTCGTCGCCAGTTGTTATGTCTTGACTAAAGGGTCAGACTAGATACTGCAAGCTCAAAGTAAGGTGTGACCGTAGTCCTTTATTACAGATCTCAGAGTGCCTCTCCAGCCTGTGAGGCCTCCTAATATATAGGTGCTCCCAAAGGATTGTGGGATCCCTTGGGACTCCAGGGAATAAGCCCTCTGGTGCTTAGACATGGTATTTACAGGTTTACATACATAACAAGACCACTCGGAGCCAAAGCCAGGATGACACCCTAGAGGCCATTCCATCGACTGGCAACATGTCCGCTGAGGCCAAGGGAGAGCGGGGCACTGCTGGCTGCATCGAGTCACTGCTTCCTACACTCGCACACACCAGCTCAGATACTGGGAGTATTAGGTCTGCAATGTTAGATTTAGCAGAGCGGTCAGCACTGAGTGATGCACCAGGGCCTAGCGGGCTGCAGCATGGTCAAGGGCAAAGGCAACCTCAGGTGCCATCTCTCTGGGGGGCAAGTTCGCACACGAGTTCTGCTCCAGAGGACTCAGATGAGCCCATCAATGTTGGGGCTTATGAACGAAGGGTGGAGGCCATGCATTCCCAGATGTTGGGGGCAATGGCAAGAGTGCCTGAGAGCCTATCACAAGTGGTGAGGAGTGTGGAGAAGTCCGCCTCCCGCATTATTGTCAGCTCTGCGCACACCATGGAGCCCATCATTGCCAGTGTGCCGTCGTTGGTGGACTTACAGAGTAACCGTGCAGATCCAGCTGTTATGCCGCATGTTGTGGGCAATGTGGCAGCTGACATTACAGCACAGGCACAAGGGATGACCATCTGAGTGCTGCTCTGGAGAGGATGGCCACTGCCCTGGAAGCTCAGAATGCTCTCATGCACTCTGGGTAACAGGCCATGGAGCATCTTACTGCTGTCATCTCTGGTGGCATCGAGACTATGTCTGCTCTCATGCAGTCTCAGCTGGATGTCACATGAGATCTGAGTGTTGCCATCGTAGCTGGGTACACCACGGTCCACAGGTGGCCTTCCGGTGTTGCACCACACCACCGACCTGTGCTGCTGCAGATTGGTGGGGATGGTTCGATGCTGCCCCGGGTTCGTCAGACCAGGATCCTGAGAGCAAGAGGATAAATAGAGAAAGAGTGGGGCCTATTAGAGACCGTAAAGGACATCTGTGTATGGAGGCAGAAGATGTGGGTATGATTCTTAATGAATACTTTGCATCCGTTTTCACAAAAGAGAGGGGCGCTGTAGACTTTGCAATGAGAGAGAATGAGTGTTAAATATTAGACGAGATAAATATAGTGAGAGAGGAAGTATTAACGAGCTTAGCAGCTTTGAAAGTGGATAAATCTTCAGACCCGGATGAAATGTATCCCAAGCTGTTAAGAGAAGCCAAAGAGGAAATAGCGGAGGCTCTGACTATCATTTTCCAATCCTCTTTGGCTACAGGTGCGATGCCAGAGGACTGGAGGACTGCTAATGTTGTACCTTTGTTTAAAAAGGGAGAAAGGGATAGACTGAGTAATTACAGGCCAGCGAGCCTAAATTCGGTGGTGGGAAAATTATTGCAAAAAATCCTGAGGGACAGGATAAATCTTCATTTGGAAAGACATGGATTCATCGAGGACAGTCAGCATGAATTTTTCAAGGGAAGGTCATATCTGACTAACTTGATTGAATTTTTTGATAAGGTAACAAGGAGGGTCGATGAGGGCAGTGCGAATGATGCAGTGTATATGGATTTTAGCAAAGCTTTTGATAAGGTCCCACATGGCAGACTAGTCATGAAAGTACTAGCCCATGGTTTTCTAGACCAATATGTCGAGGAACCAACTAGAGGGCTGGCCATCCTAAACTGGATGATGTGTAATGAGAAAGGACTAATTAGCAATCTTGTTGTGCGAGGCCCCTTGGGAAAGAGTGAGCATAATATGGTAAAATTCTTTATTAAGATGGAGAGTGACTAAGTTAATTCAGAGATAAGGGTCTTGAACTTAAGGAAACGTAACTTCGATGATATGAGATGTAAATTGGCAAGAATACACTGGCGAATAATACTTAAAGGGTTGACGGTGGATAGGCAATGGCAAAAATTTAAAAATCACATGGATGAACTTCAACAATTATACATCACTGTCTGGAGTAAAAATAAAATGGGGAAAGTGGCTCAACCGTGGCTAACAAGGGAAATTAAGGATAGTGTTAAATCCAAGGAAGAGGCATATAAATGACCAGAAAAAGCAGAAAACCTGAGGACTGAGAGAATTTTATAATTCAGCAGAGGAGGACAAAGGGTTTAATTAGGACGGGGAAAATAGAGTATGAGAGGAAGCTTGCCGGGAACATAAAAACTGACTGCAAAAGCTTCCATAGATATGTGAAGAGAAAAAGATTAGTGAAGACAAACATAGGTCCCTTGCAGTCAGATTCAGGTGAATTTATAATGGGTAACAAAGAAATGGCGGACCAGTTGAACAAACACTTTGGTTCTGTCTTCATGAAGGAAGACATAAATAACCTTCCGGAAATAATAGAGGATCGAGGGTCTAGTGAGAAGGAGGAACTGAAGGAAATCCTTATTAGGCGGGAAATTGTGTTAGGGAAATTGATGGGATTGAAGGCGGATAAATCCCAGGGGCCTGATAGTCTGCATCCCAGAGTACTTAAGGAAGTGGCTCCAGAAATAGTGGATGCATTGGTGATCATTTTCCAACAGTCTATCGACTGTGGATCAGTTCCTATGAATTAGAGGGTAGCTAATGTAACACCACTTTTTAAGAAAAGAGGGAGAGAGACAACAGGTAATTATAGACCGATTAGCCTGTAACCAGTAGTGAGGAAAATGTTGGAATCAATTATTAAAGATGAAATAGCAGCGCATTTGGAAAGCAGTGACAGGATCGGTCCAAGTCAGCATGGATTTATGAAAGGAAAATCATGCTTGACAAATCTTCTAGAATTTTTTGAGGATTTAACTGGTAGAGTGGACAAGGGAGAACCAGTGGATGTGGTGTATTTTGACTTTCAAAAGGCTTTTGGCAAAGTCCCACACAAGAGATTGGTGTGCAAAATTAAAGCACATGGTATTGGGGGTAATGTACTGACGTGGATAGAGAACTGGTTGGCAGACAGGAAGCAGAGAGTCGGGATAAACGAATCATTTTCAGAATGGCAGGCAGTGACTAGTGGGGTGCCGCAGGGCTCAGTGCTGGGATCCCAGCTCTTTACAATATGCATTAATGCTTGAGATGAAGGAATTGATTGTAATATCTCCAAGTTTGCAGATGACAGTAAGCTGGGTGGCGGTGTGAGCTTTGAGAAGGATGCTAAGAGGCTGCAGGGTGACTTGGACAGGTTAGGTGAGTAGGCAAATGCATGGCAGATGCAGTATAATGTGGATAAATGTGAGGTTATCCACTTTGGTGGCAAAAATACGAAGGTAGAATATTATCTGAATGGCGGCAGATTAGGAAAGGGGAAGGTGCAACGAGACCTGGGTGTCATGGTACAGTCATTGAAAGTTGGCATGCAGGTACAGCAGGCGGTGTAGAAGGCAAATGGTATGTTGGCCTTTATAGCTAGGCGATTTGAGTATAGGAGCAGGGAGGTCTTAATGCATTTGTACAGGGCCTTGGTGAGGCCTCACCTGGAATATTATGTACAGTTTTGGTCTCTTAATCTGAGGAAGGATGTTCTTGCTATTGAGGGAGTGCAGCAAAGGTTCGCCAGACTGATTCCTGGGTTGGCAGGACTGACATATGAGGAGAGACTGGATCGATTGGGCCTGTATTCACTGCAGTTTAGAAGGATGAGAGGGGATCTCATAGAAACATATAAAATTCTGACGGGACTGGATAGGTTCGATGCAGGAAGAATGTTCCCGATGTTGGGAAGTCCAGAACCAGGGGACATAGTCTAAGGATAAGGGGTAAGCTATTTAGGACTGAGATGAGGAGAAACTTCTTCACTCAGAGAGTTGTTAACCTGTGGAATTCCCTACCGCAGAGAGTTGTTGATGCCATTTCATTGGATATATTCAAGAGGGAGTTAGATGTGGCCCTTATGGCTAAAGGGATGAAGGGTTATGGAGAGAAGGCAGGAAGGTTGTACTGAGGTGAATGATCAGCCATGATCTTATTGAATGGAGGTGCAGGCTCGAAGGGCCAAATGGCCTACTCTTGCACCTATTTTCTACGTTTCTATGTTTCTACCCAGGGCAAAGAGGCAAGTTGGATCCAAAATTGGCTCGGAGGCAGGAAGCAAAGGGTATTTGTTGATGGATGTTTTTGTGACTGCAATGGTATATCCAGTAGCGTTTTGCAGGGCTCAATGCTGGGTCCCTTGCTTTTCGTGGTATATATCAATGACTTCGACTTGAATGTTGGAAGTATGATTAAGAAGTTTGCAGATGACACTAAACTAGGCGGTGTGATTGATAATGAAGAAGAAAGCTGCGGATTGCAGGAAAATATCAATGTACCAGTCCAGTGGGCGGAACAGTAGCAAATGGAACTCAATCCGGATAATTGTGAGGTAATGCATTTGGGGAGGTCTAACAAGGCAAGGGAATATACATTAAATGGTACTGAAAAGTGTAATGGAACAAAGGGACCTTGGAGTGCAGGTCCACAGATTTCTGAAGATAGCAGGCCAGGTAGATAAGGTGGTTTAGAAGGCATATGGAATACTTACCTTTATAAGTCGAGGCATGGAATACAAGAGCAAGGAGGTTATATTTCAACTATATAAAGCACTGGTTAGGCCAAAGCTGGAGTACTGTGTGCTGTTCTGGTCACCACATTACAGGAAAGATGTGATTGCACTGGAAAGAGTGCAGAGGAGATTTACTAGAATGTTTCCTCGGCTGGAGAATATTGGCTATGAAAAAGGATTGGAGATGCTGGGTCTGTTTTCTTTGGAACAGAGGAGGCTGAGGGGAGACCTGATTAAGGTGTATAAAATTATGAGGGGCCTGGATAGAGTGGATAGAAAGGACCTGTTTCCCTTGGCAGAGGGGTCAACAACCAGGGGGCATAGCTTTAACGTAGTTGAGGGGAGGTTTAGAGGAGCTATGATGGGAAATGTCTTCACCCAGAGGGTGGTGGGGGTCTGGAACTCACTTCCTGAAATAGTGGTAGAGGCATAAACCCTCACAACATTTAAAAGATACTTGGATGTGCACTTAAAGTGCCATAACCTACAGGGCTACAGACCAAGAGTTGGAAAGTGGGATTAGGTTGGACAGCTCTTGGTCGGCCGGCGCAAACACGATGGGCTGAGATGGCCTCCTTCCGTGCTGTAAATTTCTATGATTCTATCTATGATTCTATGTGGTCTCTCAGCATCACACCAGTCCTGAGCCCAGACTTGTCACTCCACCAAAGCCTCTAAGCATGGAATTTCCCCAGCCAATCCCGACTGAACGCACTGAGGAGGGTACTGCCCAGTCTGCAGCCGGCCCTTCCAGGGCCAGAGCTGGTCGAGGGCGTCATAGAAGGACATCTGTTAACTTCTACACCAGAAACACCTCAGCCTTCCCACACCCATGATGCAGCCACGAGGGAGATGCTGCGGTGCAGTTTGAGAATAGATTTGCATAAGAGGTGTTATAAGGAAATGCACAAGGCTGATAAATGATTGTGTCCAATTTTTTGCACCTTTCTTTCTTGTGTAATAAATCTTTATTTTTTGTTGCAATATCTGTGCAGGTCTGTCTCTCATTTCACTGTGGCCAATGATGTGTGAAAGGACTTTTAGGGTTGGCCATGGAAATGCAAAGATGAAGGTTGAAGTGTGGATGAACTCATCGGAAACGAGCAGCAATGAGATGGTTTTGCACTTCCCCTGCAGGGTTTAGATGGCGATGCCTCCTCCTGGGTGACCGGCGACCCACATTCTGGTCCTCCTCCTCCTGCGCGTCGTGCTCCTGCGCTTCCTCCTTCACGCTGGTCTTCCTCCTCAGGTGTATTGCTGGCTCGTCCTCCAATGGTTGTGCTCTCATGATTGCTAGGTTGTGAAGCATGCAGCAGACATCCATGAATAGGGACACTCACTCAGGCGAGTACTGCAACACTCCACCAGAGCGATCCTGGCAATGTAACCTCTTTTTAAGGATTCCAATGGTCTGCTCAATTAAGGACCTGGTGGATGAATGAGAGTCAATGTAGGCTTGCTATGCAGCAGTCCTGGGGTTGTGAAGGGGAGTCAGCAGCCAAGTGCACAGTGGGTAGCCCTTGTCTCCAAGGAGCCAGCCGCAATCTTGGTTTGGGCCAGCGAACAGGCAAGGCACATCTTTCTGGTGCAGGATGAAAGCATCATGGCTGCTGCCAGATACCGGGCATCAACTGCCATGATTTTGCAGTGGTGGTCGCACACCAACTGCACATTGAGGGAGTGGAATCCCTTCCGGTTTCTGAACAGCTCGGGTTTCTTCTATGGCGCCCTCAAGGCGACATGGGTGTAGTCTATGGCGCCCTGAAACCTGGGGAAGCCTGCAATTCATATAAATCTGGTCTGCTGCTCCAATTGCTTCTCCTGATCATCAGGAACTATATGTAATCCCTCCTCCTCTTATAGAGAGCATCTGTCACTTGATGGATGGACCTATGTGCAGCGAACTACGAAATGTTGAATATGTCTGCTGTAGCAGCTTGAAAAGATCCAGTGGCATAGAAATTGAGTGCGATGGTCACCATGGATACGATGGTCAGAGCTGTCCTCAACCTTGTTTGAAGCTGGAGTTCTGGCTGCAGGAGATTGCACAGCTCCCTCATGATGTCCTTCCGGAATTGAAGTCTCCGGAGATACCGGTCATCTGTCAGGTCCATGTATGAGAACTGCTGTCTGTAGACCTTTGCACGATAAAAAAGGAGGGAGAAAGAAAACGGGTAATTATAGACTGGTTAGCCTGACATCAGTAGTGTGGAAAATGTTGGAATCAATTATTAAAGATGAAATAGTACCGCATTTGGAAAGCAGTGACAGAATCGGTCCAAGTCAGCATGGACTTATGAAAGGGAAATCATGCTTGACAAATCTTCTAGAATTTTTTCAGGATGTAACTAGTAGAGTGGACAAGGGAGAACCAGTGGATGTGGTGTATTTGGACTTTCAAAAGGCTTTTGACAGGGTCCCACACAAGAGATCGGTGTGCAAAATTAAAGCACATGGTATTGGGGGTAATGTACTGACGTGGATAGAGAACTGATTGGCCAACAGGAAGCAGACAGTCGGGATAAACGGGTCCTTTTCAGAATGGCATGCAGTGACTAGTGGGGTGCCGCAGGGCTCAGTGCTGGGACCCTAGCTATTTACAATATAAATAATTAATGATTTAGATGAAGGATTGAGTGTAATATCTCCAAATTTGCTGATGACACTAAGCTGGGTGACGGTGTGAGGTGTGAGGAGGACGTTAAGAGGCTGCAGGGTGACTTGGACAGGTTACGTGAGTGGGCAAATGCATGGCAGATGCAGTATAATGTGGATAAGTATGAGGTTATCCATTTTGGTGGCAAAAAAAGGCAGAATATTTTCTGAATGATGGGAGATTAGGAAAAGGGGAGGTGCAACGAGACTTGGGTGTCATGGTACATCAGTCATTGAAAGTTGGCATGCAGGTACAGTAGGCGGTGAAGAAGGCAAATGGTATGTTGGCCTTTATAGCTAGGGGATTTGAGTATAGGAGCAGGGAGATGTTACTACAGGGCCTTGGTGAGGCCTCACCTGGAATATTGTGTTCAGTTTTGGTCTCCTAATCTGAGGAAGGACGTTCTTGCTATTGAGGGAGTGCAGTGAAGGTTCACCAGATTGACTCCTGGGATGGCAGGACTGACATATGAGGAGAGACTGGATCTACTGGGCCTTTATACACTGGAGTTTAGAGGGATAAGAGGGGATCTCACAGAAACATATAAAATTCTGACAGGACTGGATGGGTTAGATGCAGGAAGAATGTTCCCGATGTTGGGGAAGTCCAGAGGACGCAATCTAAGGATAAGGGGTAAGCCATTTAGGCCTGAATTGAGGAGAAACTTCTTCACTCAGAGAGTTGTTAACCTGTGGAATTCACTATCGCAGAGAGTTGTTGATGCCAGTTCATTGGATATATTCAAGAGGGAGTTAGATATGGCCCTTATGGCTAAAGGGATCAAGGGGAATGGAGAGAAAGCAGGAAAGGGGTACTGAGGTGAATGATCAGCCATGATCTTATTGAATGGTGGTACAAGCTCGAAGGGCCGAATAACCTACTCCTGCACCTGTTTTCTATGTTTCTATGTTTCTATAGGGCCTTCTCTCCTCACATCTATGCTTGCACCTTCCTATGACAGCTGCCTCATTGCCTTCTCCCTCATGCTCTTGCTGCTCCTCACCCTCTGCAGCCTGCTGCTGGCAAGCATCTGCCTCCTATGCATCCTGCTCTCTCTTGATTTTGCCCACTATCTGGTGCGGGGGGAGTTCAGCGACCCTTCTTCTGACGGCAGGTCCTTCCTGGTCCACCTCTCTGGGGTCAGCTCTGTCGCCATCTCCATGGCTTTCTGCATGTTAGGCAGTCATGTGTACTGCGTCCCTTGCCCGCTGCCTCTGGAGCCATTGGAGAAGATACCGCCTTCTCCTGCTTGCCTCCCTGCGATGCCAGATGTGCAGGAGGCGTTCCACTGCCAACGTTGACCCCATTTACTTGGCCTCCGCAAGCAGAACCTCCACAATGAGGGCTCTCTGTTGTGGTGATTGAAGACCCGAGCCCTCTAGCACCCAATCCCGCTCTGAACACGGCAACTGGCAAACCTGTTAAAATCTGAAAAATTCTCCGCAAAATGAATGCTGCTGCAGGCAACACGCCTTTAAAGGCCACGGGTGGTCTTTAGCCAGCACTGTGTACCGATCCAAAAAACTGTCGTTGGCACCGTCAGACGTCCGGAAGATTTTTTTACGTGAAATTACCGGGTCGGAGCCGCTGTGGTGCACGCTATGATGATGTCGTGAAGGACGCATCTGCAGGAGTGGGGCGGAAGTGGGGAGAGCGGGGCAGATCTTCAGATCGCAGAAAAAGCCCCGGAGGGCAATGCCGCGAATGTCGGCCAGTCCACCATGAGTCGGCAGCCATTCCGCGCTGCCCCTTGGCGGCCTTATTGGGAGGGACAATTTCGGTCCAAAAGTATTTGGGAGCGTTTATGAAAGCTGGAAAAATTAGTGCCAGACGCTAATGATTTTCAGCTTTCTATAAATTCAGTGTTAGCTCTCCAGGAAGGAAGTGAAGCGCAAAATCAAGCACTCCACTTCCTTCCTGAAGCGCCAAAGGACGCAGGCATCCCATGCAATGTCTCGTGCAGCGCTAGCGAGATCCGAGGCTCCTACCCTCCCTTCAAGGGAAGGGCCATCACTGCAGGTTCTGCATTAGGACCCAGTGGCAGCCAAGACCTGGCCCATTCAGCCCCAGGCACTCCAGCAGAGTGCCGGGCTGATTGATCGTAGCCTAAGAGCAATGGGAAAAATTGAAATAACACATTGCAACAATTTTTATACTCATCGCGCCATCATCCTCTTTAACTTGCACCTCCAAAGCATTGGGCCTCCTGCAGCTGTCATTGTTTTTGCCTGGTGATACTGTAGGGGGCGGAACCGACATTTAGGTTCAGGGCGCTACCGGGGCCATGCACATGGCAATGACTTCACGATCTCCGCAAGGTGTTACTGTCGCCGCAAACCTCTCGGCCAAGTTAGCTGGAGTCCTCCGGAAACGATAACAGGAGGCGCTAAGGAGGCCAATTTCTAGGTCTTAGATCCTGCCCAACTCAGTTGTTACATGAGTAGGTAGAAACAGTAAAGGGCTGCTCATCCATTTTAGCTAGTCTTTTTCAATGAGGGATATGTTAAGGAACAGCTAGCACAACTTCCACCTCCCTTTGAATGCAATCATTGTTATAAATCAAAATGGCTATGACTCCCAGTTTTTCATGTTGCAATGATGTCAAGCACTCTAAAGCACGCCTCATAATAACACACACTTTTAAAATGCACAAAATATTTGGTTGCTCGGGCTTCTATTATTACAAGAATACAGTGCATTTCAAATATTATTAGTTGTAAGACTATTCGACACTGCGGGGCCGAAAATCTGAGGGTTATAATCCAGGCGTAACCAATGGGATCATGCCTGCCAGTGCACTCCAGCACTGACCCCGCCAAAGTTTTGGGGTCAAGCAGGAGGGTACCTCATTAGCATGGGATAGGCAGGAGAGGGGAGAATTGTTTGGGACAAGAAGAAAACTTATGGTGAAAACATCATGGAGTCTATCTTTAGGATTAAAGTGCATTTACTGCCCTCTTATTCTCAGGCATTAAGTGGCCAATACCCAGACATTTATTTCTTCCTTACACCCAAAGACATAATGATGCTGTATAATTTTATGAAAATCAGGAGGTTTGTGGCAAATGCCACCATTCCTGATTTCCTGTATTTAGATTTGGGACATTGTTAGGTTCAATGAACACCAAACCTTAAACAGCTCCACCAGGAGTCTTTTCTAGCCTCCAATTTCCCCACTTTTGGTGACATTGGGGTCGAGCTTGACTTTGTGTGATAGTATAAAATGCTACGAGGCGTATGAAAGCATGGGCCTTATACTAAACATCCGTAAGACAAAGGTCCTCCACCAGCCTGCCCTCGCCACACAGCACTGCACCCCAGTTCATCAAGATCCACAGCGCGGCCCTGGACAACGTGAACCATTTCCCATACATTGGGAGCCTTTTATCAACAAAAGTAGACATTGATGAGGAGATTCAACATCGCCTCAAGTGCGCCAGTGCAGCCTTCAGCCGCCTTGTTGATAAAAGAGTGTTCGAAGATCAGGCCCTCAACTCTACCACCAAGCTCATGGTCTACAGGGCTATAGTAATACCGGCCCTCCTGTATGGCTTAAAGACATGGACCATATACAATAGACACTTCAAGTTTCTGGAGAAATACCACCAACGATGCTTCTGCAAGATCCTATAAAACCCCTGGGAGGACAGACGCACCAACATTAGTGTCCTCTTCCAGGCTAACATCCCAACATTGAAGCACTGACCACACTTGATCAGCTCCGGTGGGCAGGCCACACTGTCTGCATGCCAGACACAAGACTCCCAAAGCAAGCGCTCTACTCAGAACTCTTTCACGACAAGCGAGCCAAAGGTGGACAGAGGAAATGTTACAGGGACACCCTCAAAGCCTCCCTGATAAAGTACAACATCCCCACCGACACCTGGGAGTCCCTGGCCAAAGACTGCCCTAAGTGGAGGAAGTGCATCCTGGAGGGCGCTGAATGCCTCGAGACTCATTGCCGAGTGCATGCAGAAAACAAGTGCAGGCAGTGGAAAGAACGTGCGGCAAACCTGTCCCACCTTCCCTTACCCTCAATGACTGTCTGTCCCACCTTGGCAGGGACTGCGACTCTCGTATTGGACTGTTTAGCCACCTAAGTACTCATTCTAAGAGTGGAATCAAGTCTTCCTCGATTCCGAGGGATTGCCTATGATGATGATGATGATGATGATGAAAATGGATGATTGTGAGTTGGCAGCCTGTATTATATCTCTTCTGATTTTTATTTCCAATTCAAATAATAGTCAGTAGAAATGTAAAACAGACTGCTGATTTGCCATCACTCAATTTACACAATCACAAAAAGTTGAGATCTACCCATTTTTATCTTCATAAACAAATATTTGTTCAAACATATTGCCCTGAAGAGAATATTTGCATTTATCTTTTCCACCAACTGGGAGCAGGGTTTGGGGCAAGAAACCGCTGATATCTGAAAAGTGATTTAAAATATTTTAGTGAGTCAGTCTGTCCAGCCAGAGAGACGAGTGAATTTCTGCAAGCGCTTGTTCGCTGAGAAGAAGGCTCCCATGAACCTTATGTTGTTACCATAAATCAAACATGCCATAATATGTAGCAGCAGTCCACAGGTTAATAATACAGTCTGACAAAGTTTTGACACCTTTTACTCCTAATGTATTTCACAGTGTGTCAAGGTTAAATATGTATTTTTTTACTGAGTGTAATTTGATTGGAGCTTGTCAATAATCTCGCCATTTATAAAAGTGTGCGTGTGCCAGCTCTTGACCGATAGCAATCGAGTTGGATCTGCAGTTCAATCAAGAAATTTATTGAGCAAGCAATTTGCCCATTGACCAGAATGGGATAGCTCTAAAATGGGTGTGCTATGAAAATCTCAGATGACAGTACATTGTGAATTATCCTCAGCATAACAACCTCAGGTAATGTTTCTTTTGCTAAAAAGGAATTCTGAAACCTGAACTACACAGACACCAGAAGTTCTAACTGAAGGATTTGCTGTCACAGAGAGGCATCTTAATTGCTGAAAGAACCTCAATGAGTCCACACTCAGAGATAATCTAGTCTCGGTTTTCACATTTTATGTTATTGATCGCTTCTTGGATATCCGAAACGCATCTTTACTCAAACACAACAGGAGTTGTTTTGAAGGACTGTCTGCATAAACGGCAATGATGGTTTTGAAAGGACACTGTATCTCCCTGAGCTATCGTCACAAATTTGAATTATAAAGAGAGGCTCTTGTCCTCCCCCTTTACTTACGGTTACCATTCTGTTGTCGAGGAACAAAAAGATATGTTTTTGTTATTTTTAGTTCAATTCATATTTATACATTAGGCAGAAGCACAACTACAGTATAGATCTACCTTCCAGCACTTTCCCACAGAAATTAATTGAATTGCAGTGGAGTCAACAAATCAGTACAAAATACATTAACCTTACATCTCCCTCTGATAATATTAGCTTTGAAAGTGATCAATAATATTACACAGGATCTAATCTGGATGAAGCAGTTTATGTGCTGACATGAAAAAAAAAGTCTTCACAACAACTTGAAGCATTCATTTATCATGCTGTTAATTTGTAATTATGTCTCCACGTGTAAGTCGTAGGACCTGGAATAATGGATAGGGTAGGTGGGAGTTACAAGGCAATACTGTCATTATGGGGGCAAAATAATATCATAAACCTTAACCTTAACCTGAGCTGTGTTACTGCCTTTAATGCTCTCCTAATTAAAATCATCTATTTTCCATTTAATGGAATTCAGCCCTTCAACAACGTTCTCATGTACAACACTCTCTAGGTCACAGGTATTTTTTTTAATCATTTTGCCAGAAAGTACAACAAATTTGGAATGATCATTTGTATTCTTGAGTTCTCTAAAGGCAATTTTTTTTTCTCTGTGTTCAATAAGGCAAAGGATGGCACAGTAAGATGCAGAGTAAATCTGCCACCACTTTGCCACACTATGGGCTCAATTTTGGCCCACCCCTTTTTTCGACGCACTTACCGGAGATGCGGCGCTTTTCTTTGATAAGTGCGCCGAAAAAATCGCTCCCCACTTTGGCCGCTGTCCGGCCTCTCCTCGGTCGGCATGCAGCTATGGCCAGTCGAGTTGGGGGTGGAGCCAGCGTCCTGCACTGGAGTCGGGTCGCGATGTCCGTGCATGCGCAGTAGCGCCGAAATTTGGCCATTTTTTAAAGGAATCGTAGCTGCTTGAGTTTTGCTGTCTGGTGAGTTTGCTTCCTGCAGCCTGTTTGTGCTCTGATGTCGGCATTTCCCGCCTCTATCCCTGGCCAAGTGATCTCCCGGTCGTCCCGCCTCTATCCCTGGCCGAGTGGCCTCACGCACCGGCTGGCCGGCTATTGAAGTAACTGCTTGTGTTTTGCCCTTGCTGCAGCCTGTTGCAGCCTGTCCGGTGAGTTTGCTTCCTGCATCCTGTGTGTGCATTCCAGGCTGAGTTTTCAGATGAAGGTAGGACATGGTTCTATTTTTTATTTCTTCTTGAATGCTTATCACTTTTTGTGCTTTGGTTTAGTGTTTTGTAAGTCTTGGTGCTTTAGATGCAGGTCCTTTCCGCTTACCTTCCCACCCCTATCCAGGCCTTGGAAATAGCGGATGCATTGACAGTCATTTTCCAACATTCCATAGACTCTGGATCAGTTCCTATCGAGTGGAGTGTAGCCAATGTAACCCCACTTTTTAAAAAAGGAGGGAGAGAGAAAACAGGGAATTACAGACCGGTCAGCCTGACATCGGTAGTGGGTAAAATGATGGAATCAATTATTAAGGATGTCATAGCAGCGCATTTGGAAAGAGGTGACATGATAGGTCCAAGTCAGCATGGATTTGTGAAAGGGAAATCATGCTTGACAAATCTTCTGGAATTTTTTGAGGATGTTTCCAGTAGAGTGGACAAGGGAGAACCAGTTGATGTGGTATATTTGGACTTTCAGAAGGCTTTCGACAAGGTCCCACACAAGAGATTAATGTGCAAAGTTAAAGCACATGAGATTGGGGGTAGTGTGCTGACGTGGATTGAGAACTGGTTGGCAAACAGGAAGCAAAGAGTAGGAGTAATTGAGTACTTTTCAGAATGGCAGGCAGTGACTAGTGGGGCACCGCAAGGTTCTGTGCTGGGGCCCCAGCTGTTTACATTGTACATTAATGATTTAGACGAGGGGATTAAATGTAGTATCTCCAAATTTGCGGATGACACTAAGTTGGGTGGCAGTGTGAGCTGCGAGGAGGATGTTATGAGGCTCTAGAGTGACTTGGATAGGTTAGGTGAGTGGGCCAATGCATGGCAGATGAAGTATAATGTGGATAAATGTGAGGTTATCCACTTTGGTGGTTAAAAACAGAGAGACAGACTATTATCTGAATAGTGACAGATTAGGAAAAGGGGAGGTGCAACGAGACCTGGGTGTCATGGTACATCAGTCATTGAAGGTTGGCATGCAGGTACAGCAGGCGGTTAAGAAGGCAGATGGCATGTTGGCCTTCATAGCGAGGGGATTTGAGTACAGGGGCAGGGAGGTGTTGCTACAGTTGTACAGGGCCTTGCTGAGGCCACACCTGGAGTATTGTGTACAGTTTTGGTCTCCTAACTTGAGGAAGGACATTCTTGCTATTGAGGGAGTGCAGCGAAAGTTCACCAGGCTGATTCCCGGGATGGCGGGACTGACACAGCAAGAAAGATTGGATCAACTGGGCTTGTATTCACTGGAGTGTAGAAGAATGATGGGGGATCTCATAGAAACGTTTAAAATTCTGATGGGTTTAGACAGGTTAGATGCAGGAAGAATGTTCCCAATGTTGGGGAAGCCCAGAACCAGGGGTCACAGTCTAAGGATAAGGGGTAAGCCATTTAGGACCGAGATGAGGAGAAACTTCTTCACCCAGAGAGTGGTGAACCTATGGAATTCTCTACCACAGAAAGTTGTTGAGGCCAATTCACTAAATATATTCAAAAAGGAGTTAGATGAAGTCCTTACTACTCGGGGGATCAAGGGGTGTGGCTGTATCGCTGTAACTTCAGTGGGAGACCAGGGGACCCACCAGAGAAAATATTGTCTATTTTACTTCTTTGGTGATTCCGCCAGTCTCCCGCCAAAGTTACGACAGGAAATTAGGAGAACTTCATAGAATTTCTCAGTCTATGGTCTATAAATTCAGCTGCGCAGTGCCCATTTTTCGGCTGCTCTTGGGCCGACTGCACCTCCAATATGGCGGGCATGAAGCGTGCACACATTTCCATCTGGAAGTGTGCCACCCGCCATGTTGAGAAAGGATAAAATGTGAGCATGCACTGCCCATGCCTAATGTCTATTTGAGGTCCCTATTGAAAGATTGATTTGCCCTGATACACTCAGTAAATCCTGACTTTGGGACTGCCTGCTACCCAAAAGGTAAGTTTTTGAAATTTACTGACCTGAACGTGGAGCTTTTAAATTCCACCACATTTAAAGAACACGGGCCACCGCATAAAAGTACCAAATTATATTGTCATGTGAGCAATTTTATGTTTTACACCCATAAGCTGCGTTGAAGCTGCCCAAACACGCTTCATGTCGGGTTTTGCAACCAGTAGAGAGAGGGGATTACATCCTATCACTTTAGACTGAATTAAACTCCAGACTTTAGAGGTGAAACGATACGATACTAAAGCACTGCATCACCCCAAAATATACATATGAAAAGTAAGCAAGAGAGGAGATATAGTTACTGGGGCAGATTTATGTCTATGGGTACAAATCCTACCTGAAAGCTCAAGCTTCTCCAGTGGAAACTTATTTACATAATTATTTGCAACACCAGGTAAAGACTCAGGCAGCTCTAAGGAAAACACTAGGGGATAAATCTTGACTTTGTGTGATAATGTAATACCAAATTAAATTCAATTTCCATTGCAGGGAAACATCATTTTAAAGGTAATTTCACCTTTTACACCAAATTCAGCCCAGAAATAGATAACTGAACTGCTCCCAGGCCTGTGCCAATGTCACTCTGAAATCATCTATCAGGAGATGTGCAAGAGTGCGTAGAGGTAACTCCCATTGATTTTTTCTCATTGCGGGAAAGTATCTGGATTCTGCATAAATAATAGACTCAGTGTAGGGAGGATTGCACACCTTATTGGAATTCCAATGAGCTGCACCATTGTGCTGCTCCAGGCAGTAATACATTAAAAAACCATATTGCGACCATCAGCTAAACAGGGGCAGAAATTGCCCTCCGCTCAAAACGGGATGCACCTGCAGATTTTTAGGTGTTCTGTCTGCCCCAGTGCATGGGGCTGACAATCCGGAATTTTCAGTACTTTGTTTCTTATTTCCGGTCAGTGTTGGTGTTGGAAGAGGGGCAGAATTGCGGGCGGGGTAGAATGCCCGTGGCTCCAAGTCATCAGCACTGCGCTGATGATGTCAGCACGACGTGGACATGCCGCATCCTGCCGACACGTCACAACGTCTCTCCCCTTCAGTTAAAGGGGAGAGCCACTGCGAGCTCTGCAGCCACATTAGTGGCAAACACTGTGCCGCCAGGGAGGGTTTCGGCCAGGCAAATGGCCTGGCACCCAAGAAGGGAAAGCTGTCAGTGGCACTGACCAGCAGTAGCGTCACTCCCACGGGGCAATTCCACGCGGGGATCGGAACGGGGTCACCGCCGGTCAGTAAAGGGTCAGCGTGTGCCCGACACAGCGGGAACACGAACGGAATGGAAACCCGTTCCCGCCGGGGGCAATTTCGGTCATGTCGGCCCGTCTGTCCACCCCCGATCGATAAGGCCTCACTACTCCATTCCCCGCTCCTAGAGGCGGTAATGGAGCTTATGGAGATGGGCAATGTCGGCCCCTGAGATTGTGTTACTTCCTTTAACTCTTCTTAGTCCATGTGTCTTTATTTAATTCTGTCCACCATTTCCCTGACTAGTTGGGTTTTAGCTGCCCCTTTTGTTATCCCCAAATTATCCTCTTCTCATGCCAAAACACACCCTGGCACAAACATTTGGTGACATGAATAACATCTTGCCCCTTCTGAGAGACATTCAGCTCATAGTCATCTTTAGTTTTGAAAGAGGCAAACATGTACAGAAATGGCAAAACTGGGCTCAATTTGCATTTTTTCAGAATACCTATTGATAGATACATATGCACTTTAGATAGTTAAGGAATCAGCACTAGCTTTCAGTAAATATACCTTTGCATTCACCATGTATTATGATTAAGACCTTCTCCTGTATCTTTTCCATTTCTCTATTCACGTCACTGTGAGAGGTCAAACAGTAAGAAATGGCTTTTATATTCCCTGCATTTGCTTCATTGATTGGTAAGTAACGCAGGATATGATTTGTCAAGACCATGATTTGCCTAGAATTTGAATCATAGGCAGTGCTTCACGCAGCCATTTGATTAAAATCTGATCCCCATGGCAACAAATTTGTTTCCCTTAATTGTACCAGTATTGTGACAAATCAAATTATAATTATTCGCACTGAAATATAGTAACAACAACAACAGAATATGTAATGACATATAATTGCAGACACAAGTAAAGATACAATAGCCAGTATTTGGATCTACAAATTATTGTTATCCCTTTAAAGATAGAGGGAGTGAATTTGATCTTTGCCAGTAGCACGAAACACGGCAGCCCATTTTGCACCACGCCGATATTCTTCTCCAAGGACAGTTTAGAACGAGCTATTGACTTGCTATGAGCATATTGCGTGCTGCTGGCAAAGACCAATTCCACCCCCAGCGAAGCTTAATACAAGGCTATACTTACAAATCTGAACAGCCATTCCATTCCATGGGTTGGAGTCCCATTGCTGAATTGATAGGTAAAAAGGTATATTGTGTAGTTACTAGGGTATATACTATATACGGTTTTCAGTCCATGCTGCTTAATTTATTGACTGGGATAAATTAAGCCACCAAGTGGGAAGTTAGTTGAAGTAATTTGAAATTGATCACCCTAATTACTGGAACTAAGTGACTTGGGGAGGAAATTCTGTTGCGCCCCATTTAGAGGCAGTGACATCCAAGAGACGGGGCATTTTGTGCCAGGTGCGGAAGTTCTGGCCAGCTCACTAACTTCGGGTTACCACCCCCAAAGGGAAGTGGAGTGCAAAATAACATGCTCTACTTCCTTTCTGGGGCGCTAGCAGGGCAGACGCGTAGGGAGCAGGCGCAGCGCTATGCACTGGGCCGAGTAGCGCTGCCGCGTAGGAGGGGCTATTCCGTTAATTAAAGGGGAGGGCCCAAGCTGCAAACTATGCAGCGAGAGCGGCCTTCCACCTAAAGCTGTTGCTGGCCCAATTGAGGGTCCGGGGCAATAAGGATGTATTGCGCATGGTGATGATGTTGTCATCGCCAACGCAGTGGAACGGGGCGCTATGAGTCACCCACGCTGTTAAACTTCCGGCAAATTTAGCAGGAGTCGTTAGTGGCACCATGCACATCCATCACCTCCTCAAAGAACTCTATCATGTATGGGAATACTCGAAATGAACATTATAACAAGGATTCCATGGAAGAAAGGTGAGAAGAAAAATGTTTCCCTTCCTGAAACTGCCAAAGGGCAGCTGCAGAACGCTTTTTTACCGGCACAGCTGAGAAAATATATTTGGTCAGAATTTACTGCAGCCAGCGAATGAATGGCCCCCACCGTTTGGTGGACTTGCCTGTGACCATTTAATTTCTATAACCTTTTGCACTGGAAGTTACTGGAAGTTACAGATCCAAACGGCGTTGTGCTCTCGACAGGGCATCTGGGATCTGTGTGAACAGGACAAGCAAAATGTGTATATCCTTAAGCAAGCAGATTGGCGAACACAGAATCTGAACCAGGAAATGTAGAATAGTGAATTCAATATTAAATCAAGTTCAGAACACAAAATAAAGAGAGAAAGAAAAATTGAATTGAGAGAGGGAAAAAAAAGAGACAGAAAAAAAAAGTTAATTTTATTTTTTTTAAATCTCCAACAACAATTAAAATCTGAAGGAATGAGACTCCGCACTTAATAAAGTTAACTTTCATAGAATCATAGATAGAAATTTACAGCACGGAAGGAGGCCATTTCAGCCCATCGTGTCCACGTAGGCCAATCAAGAGCTATTCAGCGTAATCCCACTTTCCAGCTCTTGGTGCGTAGCCCTGTAGATTATGGCACTTTAAGTGCGCATCCAAGTATTTTTAAAATAGAGATAGGGTTTCTGCCTCTACCATCCTGTCAGGCAGAGGTCTAAACCCCCACCACCATTGGGTAAAGAAATTTCCCCTCATATCTCCTCTATACCTCCCCACAATTACTTTAAATCTATGCCTCCTGGTTATTGACCCCTCTGCCAAGAAAAACAGTTCCTTTCTATCCATTCTATCCAGGCCCCTCATAATGTTATACACCTCAATCAGTTCTCCCCTCAGCCTCCTCTGTTCCAAAGAAACCCAAGACAAAAATCAAAAAGGGCCAGATTACAGCCAAATTCTAAAGGGACAAAGTGTGTTAAAAAGACAAGCCTGAAGGCTCTGTGCCTCAATGCGAGGAGTATTCGTAATAAGGTGGACGAATTAACTGCGCAGGCAGCTATTAACGAATATGATATAATTGGGATTACGGAGACATGGCTCCAGGGTGACCAAGGCTGAGAACCCAACATCCAGGGGTATTCAACATTCAAGAAGGATAGACAGAAAGGAAAAGGAGGTGGAGTAGCGTTGCTGGTTAAAGAGGAAGGACATTAGCTTGGATGATGTGGAATTTGTATGGGTAGAGCTGTGGAATACCAAAGGGCAGAAAACAATAGTGGGAGTTGTGTAGAGACCACCAAACAGTAGCAGTGAGGTTGGGGACAGCATCAAACAAGAAATTAGGGATGCGTGCAATAAAGGTACAGCAGTTATCATGGGCGACTTTAATCTACATATAGATTGGGCAAACCAAACTGATAGCAATACAGTGGAGGAGGATTTCCTGGAGTATATTAGGGATGGTTTTCTAGACTAACATGTCGAAGAACCAACTAGAGGGCTGGCCATCCGAGATTGGGTGATGTGTAATGAGAAAGAATTAATTAGCAATCTTGTTGTGCGAAGCCTCTTGGGGAAGAATGACTATAATATGGTAGAATTCTTTATTAAGATGGAGAGTGACACAGTTAATTCAGAGACGAGGGTCCTGAACTTAAAGAAAGGTAACTTCGATGGTATGAGGCATGAATTGGCTAGAATAGACTGGTGAATGATACTTAAAGGGTTGACGGTGGATAGGCAATGGCAGATATTAAATATCACATGGATGAACTTCAACAATTATACATCCCTGTCTGGAGTAAAAATAAAACGGAGAAGGTGGCTCAACCGTGGCTAATACGGGAAATTAGGGATAGTGTTAAACCCAAGGAAGAGGCATATAAATTGGCCAGAAAAAGCGGCAAACATGAGTACTGGGAGAAATGTAGAATCCAGAAGAGGAGGACAAAATGTTTAATTAGGAGAGGGAAAATAGAGTATGAGAGGAAGCTTATTGGGAACATTAAAACTGACTATAAAAGCTTCTATAGATATGTGAAGAGAAAGAGATTAGTGAAGACAAACGTAGGTCCCTTGCAGTCGGATTCAGGTGAATTTATAATGAGGAACAAAGAAATGGCAGACCAATTGAACAAATACTTTGGTTCTGTTTTCACGAAGGAAGACACAAATAACCTTCCAGAAATACTAGGGGACAGAGGATCTAGTGAGAAGGAAGAACTGGAGGAAATTTTTATTAATCAGGAAATCGTGTTAGAGAAATTGATGGGATTGAAGGCCGATAAATCGCTAGGGCATGACAGTCTGCATCCCAGAGTACTTAAGGAAGTGGGCCCAGAAATAGTGGATGCATTGGTGATAATTTTCCAACAGTCTATTGACTCTGGATCAGTTCCTATGGACTGGAGGGTAGCTAATGTATCACCACTTTTTAAAAAAGGAGAGAGAGAAAAGAGGGAATTATAGATCGGTTAGCCTGAAATCGATAGTGCGGAAAATGTTGGAATCAATTATTAAAGATGAAATAGCAGTGCATTTGGAAAGCAGTAACAGGATCGGTACCGCCAAGTCAACATGGATTTATGAAAGAGAAATCATGCTTGACAAATCTTCTAGAATTTTTTGAGGATGTAACTAGTAGAGTGGACAAGGGAGAACCAGTGGATGTGGTGTGGAGTTTCAAAAGGCTTTGGACAAGGTTCCACACAAGAGATTGTGGTGCAAAATTAAAGCACATGGTATTGGGGGTAATGTATTGACGTGGATAGAGAACTGGTTGGCAGACAGGAAGCAGAGAGTCGGAACAAACGGGTCCTTTTCAGAATGGCAGGCAGTGACTCATGGGGTGCCGCAGGGCTCAGTGCTGGGACCCCAGCTATTTATAATATACATCAATGATTTAGATGAAGGAATTAAGTGTAATATCTCCAAGTTTGCAGATGACACTAAGCTGGGTGGCGGTGTGAGCTGTGAGGACCATGCTTAGAGGCTGCAGGTTGATTTGGACAGGTTAGGTGAGTGGGCAAATGCATGGCAGATGCAGTATAATGTAGATAAATGTGAGGTAATCCACTTTAGTGGCAAAAACGTGAAGGCAGAATATTATCTGAATGGCGGCAGATTAAGAAAAGGAGGTGCAACGAGACCTGGGTGTCGTGGTTCATCAGTCATTGAATGTTGGCCTGCAGGTACAGCAGGCGGTGAAGAAGACAAATGGTATATTGGCCTTCATAGCTCGGGGATTTGAGTATAGGAGAAGGGAGGTCTTACTGCAGTTGTACAGGGCCTTTGTGAGAACTCACCTGGAATATTGTATTCAGTATTGGTCTCCTAATCTGAAGAAGGATGTTCTTGCTATTGAGGGAGTGCAGCAAAGGTTCGCCAGACTGATTCCCAGGATGGCAGGACTGACATATGAGGAGAGACTGGATCGACTGGGCCTGTATTCACTGGAGTTTCGAAGAATGAGCGGGGTTCTCATAGAAACATATAAAATTCTGACGGGACTGGACAGGTTAGATGCAGGAAGAATGTTCCCGATGTTGGGGAAATCCAGAACCAGGGGTCAGTCTAAGGATGAGGGGTAAGTCATTTAGGACCGAGATGAGGAGAAACTTCTTCACCTATGGAATTCTCTACCGCAGAGAGTTGTTGATGCTTGTTCATTGGATATATTCACGAGGGAGTTAGAAATGGCCCTTACGGCTAAAGGGATCAAGGTGTATAGAGAGAAAGCAGGAAAGGGGTACTAAGGTGAATGATCAGCCATGATCTTATGGAATGGTGGTGCTGGCTCGAAGGGCTGAATGGCCTACTCCTGCACCTATTTTCTATGTTTCTATGTTTCTATAGTCGACGGGGAAAATGCAGTGGGTGAGGTATACATGCAATTTTAGAAAGCCTTTGACAATATATCACATAGGAGATTATTGTAGAAGATTAACGGTCATATAATTGAAAGAAAAGTGACAAGTTACGTTATAAACTGGTTAGAAGAGAGGAAGCTGAGCGTAGGAGTCGAGGGAAATTTCTCAGAATATTGTGTTGTGTTCCTAACACAGATGAGGCTGCACACAGGGAGATTAAAGTAACAGTGACCTCAGTCTTTATTAAGACACTCCAGAGTGAGGAACAGCCCTTCGGGGCCGGCTTATATACAGTGCTCCCAAAGGATGCTGGGATCCGTTGGGACTTCAGAGGATGCGCTCCCTGGTGGCGGAACATGGGAGTGCATGCTTTACAGACACAGAACATCACTCCACCCACCAAAGTCAAAGTGAAAACTATTTACAAGGTGAGGCGGTCGGGAGCCTTTCTTTCCCTGGTGGACCGCCTCGGTACAAATGTCTGTTCTGGTGTGTTGGCTCTGCCCTCGCTGGGCTGGCGTGTTGTTGGCCCTGCAGGGCTGCTGGGTGAGCCTGGCCTTGCTGGGCTGTTGGGCGTGATGGGTTCGATTTCGTGGTCCGGCGTGGTGTCGTTGATCCTTTGGGTGTGTGTTGTGGGCTCGAAAAAGGTGGTGTCTGCTATGGGTTGTTCAGGGCAGTCTGTGAACCGCAGCCTCATTTGGTCCAGGTGCTTTCTGCAAATTTGTCTATTGTCTAGTTTGACTACAAATACCCTACTCTCATCTTTAGCTATCACCGTGCCTGTGATCCACTTGGGACCATGTCCATAGTTTAGCACATACACAGGGTCATTCAGATCAATTTCCCGTGACACAGTGGCGCGACCATCGTTTACATTTTGTTGCTGCTGCCTGCTCTCTACCTGATCATGCTGGTTGGGGTGAACCAGCGAGAGTCTGGTTTTAAGTGTCCTTTTCATGAGTAGCTCAGCCGGGGGCATCCCTGTGAGCAAGTGGGGTCTCATGTGGTAGCTGAGCAGTACTCGGGACAGGCGGGTTTGGAGTGAGCCTTCTGTGACTCGTTTGAGGCTCTGTTTGATTGTTTGTACTGCCCGCTCTGCCTGCCCATTGGAGGCTGGTTTAAATGGGGCCGAGGTGACATGTTTGATCTCATTGCGTGTCATGAATTCTTTAAATTTGGCACTGGTGAAACATGGCCCGTTGTCACTGACCAGTATGTCAGGCAGGCCGTGGGTGGCAAACATGGCCCTCAGGCTTTCAATGGTGGCTGTGGCAGGGCTTCCCGGCATTATTTCACATTCAATCCATTTTGAAAAAGCATCCACCACCACCAGGGACATTTTACCGAGAAACGGGCCCGCATAGTCGACATGGATCCTCGACAATGGTCTTGAGGGCCAGGAGCACAAACTTAGTGGTGCCTCTCTGGGCACGTTGCTCAACTGAGCACACACGCTGCATTGTCATACACAGGACTCTAAGTCAGAGTCGATACCGAGCCACCACACGTGGGATCTGGCTATCGCTTTCATCATTACTATACCTGGGTGTGTGCTGTGGAGATCCGAGATGAACGTCTCCCTGCCCTTTTTGGTAGCACTACGCAGTTACCGCACAACAGGCAGTCTGCCTGAATGGACAGCTCGATCTTTCGCCGCTGGAACGGCTTGATTGGCTCTTGCATTTCAACGTGGATGCTGGCCCAGCTCCCATGTAGTGCACAGTTTTTTACTAGGGACAGCAGAGGATCTTGGCTGGTCCAAGTCCTAATCCGGCGGACCGTGATAGGTGATATATCATTTTCAAATGCTTCCATGACCATCAACAAGTCTGCGGGATGTGCCACCATCAACAAGTTTGCAAGCTGAGCCATTTCCACCCCCGTCGTGGGCAATGGTAGCCAACTGAGAGTCTCCGCACAGTTCTCGGTGCCTGGCTTGTGGCGGATGGTATAGTTATACCGTGATAGCGTGAGTGCCCACATTTGTATGTGGGCTGAGGCATTAGTATTTATCCCCTTGTTTTCAGCGAACAGGGATATGAGGGGCTTGTGATCAGTTTACAGCTCAAATTTGAGGCCAAACAGGTACTGATGCATTTTCTTTACCCCAAACATACACGCTAATGCCTCTTTCTCAATCATGCTGAAGGCCCTCTCGGCCTTCGACAAGCTCCTGGAAGCATAGGCGACAGGTTGCAACTTCCCCGCAACGTTAGCTTATTGTAATACACACCCGACTCCATACGACGAAGCATCACATGCTAGCATGAGTCTTTTACACAGGTTATACAATACAAGCAGCTTGCTGGAGCATAAAATGTTTCTGGCTTTCTCAAAAGCAAATAAGGAGTACTTAAGGAGGTGGCCTTGGAAATAGCAGATGCATTGACAGTCATTTTCCAACATTCCATAGACTCTGGATCAGTTCCTATCGAGTGGATGGTAGCCAATGTAACCCCACTTTTTAAAAAAGGAGGGAGAGAGAAAACAGGGAATTATAGACCGGTCAGCCTGACATCAGTAGTGGGTAAAATGATGGAATCAATTATTAAGGATGTCATAGCAGCGCATTTGGAAAGAGGTGACATGATAGGTCCAAGTCAGCATGGATTTGTGAAAGGGAAATCATGCTTGACAAATCTTCTGGAATTTTTTGAGGATGTTTCCAGTAGAGTGGACAAGGGAGAACCAGTTGATGTGGTATATTTGGACTTTCAGAAGGCTTTCGACAAGGTCCCACACAAGAGTTTCATGTGCAAAGTTAAAGCACATGGGATTGGGGGTAGTGTGCTGACGTGGATTGAAAACTGGTTGTCAGACAGGAAGCAAAGAGTAGGAGTAAATGGGGACGTTTCAGAATGGCAGGCAGTGACTAGTGGGGTACCGCAAGATTCTGTGCTGGGGCCCCAGCTGTTTACATTGTACATTAATGATTTGGACGAGGGGATTAAATGTAGTATCTCCAAATTTGCGGATGACACTCAGTTGGGTGGCAGTGTGAGCTGCGAGGAGGATGCTATGAGGCTGCAGAGTGACTTGGATAGGTTAGGTGAGTGGGCAAATGCATGGCAGATGAAGTATATTGGAGATAAATGTGAGGTTATCCACTTTGGTGGTAAAAACAGAGAGACAGACTATTATCTGAATGGTGACAGATTAGGAAAAGGGGAGGTGCAACGAGACCTGGGTGTCATGGTACATCAGTCATTGAAGGTTGGCATGCAGGTACAGTAGGCGGTTAAGAAAGCAAATGGCATGTTGGCCTTCATAGCGAGGGGATTTGAGTACAGGGGCAGGGAGGTGTTGCTACAGTTGTACAGGGCCTTCGTGAGGCCACACCTGGAGTATTGTGTACAGTTTTGGTCTCCTAACTTGAGGAAGGACATTCTTGCTATTGAGGGAGTGCAGCGAAGGTTCACCAGACTGATTCCCGGGATGGCGGGACTGACCTATCAAGAAAGACTGGATCAACTGGGCTTATATTCACTGGAGTTCAGAAGAATGAGAGGGGACCTCATAGAAACGTTTAAAATTCTGACGGGTTTAGACAGGTTAGATGCAGGAAGAATGTTCCCAATGTTGGGGAAGTCCAGAACCAGGGGTCACAGTCTAAGGATAAGGGGTAAGCCATTTAGGACCGAGATGAGGAGAAACTTCTTCACCCAGAGATTGTGGAATTCTCTACCACAGAAAGTTGTTGAGGCCCATTCACTAAATATATTCAAAAAGGAGTTAGATGTCGTCCTTACGACTAGGGGGATCAAGGGGTATGGCGAGAAAGCAGGAATGGGGTACTGAGGTTGCATGTTCAGCCATGAACTCATTGAATGGCGGTGCAGGCTCGAAGGGCCAAATGGCCTACTCCTGCACCTATTTTCTATGTTTCTATGTTTCTATGTTTCTATGTTTCTAATTACTTGGTTTTTTCCTCATAGCCAGTTCTCACTTTACGCAATAACATATGTAGAGTCTCTAAGAGGGTGCTTAACCCCGGTAGGAACCTACCAAAATAATTGAGGAGTCCCAGGATGAACCGCAGCTCCGTGATGTTCTGTGGCCTGGTTCGTTCCTGATAGCCTCTGTTTTGGCGTCTGTGGGCCGACTGCCGTCCACTGTGAACTTTCTTCCCAAAAGCTCCACTTCTGTTGCCATGAAGACGCATTTCGACCTCTTCAGCCGCAGCCCTACATTATCCAGTCGCTGGAGGACCTCCTCCAGGTTTTGTAGATACTCGACGGTGTCCCGACCCGTGACCAATATGTCGTCCTGATAAACCACCGTGCGTGGTACCGACTTGAGTAGGCTCTCCATGTTTCTCTGGAAAATTGCTGCAGCTGACCGAATTCCAAACGGGCATCTGTTGTAGATGAACAGTCCCTTGTGCGTGTTGATGCAGGTGAGGCCTTTCGAAGACTCCTCCAGTTCCTGCGTCATGTAGGCCGAAGTCAGGTCGAGCTTGGTGAATGTCTTACCTCCGGCCAGCGTCGCAAATAGGTTGTCTGCCTTAGGTAGCGGGTATTGGTCCTGTATCGAGAAACGATTAATAGTTACTTTATAATCGCCGCAAATCCTGCCTGCTATCACTTTTGAGTACTGGAACAATCGGACTGGCCCACTCGCTGAATTCCACTGGGGAGATGATGCCCTCGCGTTGCAGCCTGTCCAGCTCCATTTCCACTCTCTCCCTCATCATGTGAGGTACCGCTCGTGCCTTATGGTGAAGGGGTCGCGCCTCTGGGACCAAGTGTATCCGCACCTTCGCCCCAGAAAAGTTTCCAATGCCTGGCTCAAAAAGGGAAGGAAATTTGTTGAGAACCTGGGAATATGAGGCCTCATCGACATGTGATAGTGCTCGGATGTCATCCCAGTTCCAGCGGATTTTGCCCAGCCAGCTCCTTCCAAGCAGCGTGAGACCATCGCTCGGGACAATCCAGAGTGGCAGTTCATGCACCGTGCCCTCATAGGTTACCTTGACCATGGCGCTGCCCAGGACAGTGATAAGCTCTGTGGTGTATGTTCTCAGTTTCGTGTGGATGGGGCTCAGGGCTGGTCTGAATGCTTTGTTGCACCACAGTCACTCAAACATCTTTTTACTCATGATGGATTGGCTAAAGCCAGTGTCCAGTTCCATGGCTATGGGTAAGCCATTCAATTTTACGTTTAGCATTATAGGTGGACATTTCATCGAAGATGTGTACACCCCGTGTACTTCAGCATCTGCCTCCTCTCTCTGAGGCTCGAAATTGCTTTGGTCCACCATGGACCGATCTTCCTCTGCCACATGTGGTTAGCAGGTTTTGCAGAGCTTGCAGTTCGTCTGCAAGCTCATTGGAGGTGTCCCATTGTTCCACAGCTCTTGCAAACATCCCCTTTGAAGTGACATGAATAGGCTGAATGGAAGCCTCCACAATGCCAACAAGGTGTGAATTTCCTTGCATTCATCCTTTGTTGCGGACTCTGAGTTATCTGGGTCACCTGAGGCCTGCTGGCAGTTGCAGACTCGTGGTTTCTGCCCTGTACATTTCTGCACGCAAACACAGTTCCAGTTAATTTATGAACATTGCTCGCACTTGTGTGCTGAGAGATTTGTTGGTGTTATCACTGGTGGATATAAACTCAATGGCCTTACTGAGGGTCGGTGTCTCTACAGTCAAAGGTTTTCGTAGGATGGTCTCGTGACCAATGCCCAGTACAAAAAAGTCTCTGAGCATTTGCTCCAGGTAATCATCAAATTCACATTGTCCTGCAGGTCACCTTAGCTCGGCGATGTAGCTCGCCACTTCCTGACCTTCAGATCGCTGGTACATATAGAACCGATACCTCGCCACCAGCACGCTCTCCCTTGGGTTAAGATACTCCCGAACCAGTGTACACAGCTCCTCATACGACTTATTTGTGGGTTTCACCGGAGCCAGAAGATTCTTCATGAGGCTGTAGGTCAGTGCCCCATAGACTGTGAGGAGGACCGCTCTCCTTTTTGCAGCGCTTCCTTCTCTGTCCAGCTCGTTGGCTACAAAGTACTGGTCTAGCCGTTCGACATAGGCTTCCCAGTCCTCACCCTCTGAAAACTTCTCCAGGATGCCCACAGTTTGCTGCATCTTTGCGGTCAATTTGTGTACTCGTCGCCAGTTGTTGTGTTCCTAATACAAATGAGACTGCACACAGGGAGGTTAAAGTAACAGTGACCTCAGTTTTTATTAAGACACTCCAGAGTGAGTAACAGTACTTTGGGGCCGGCTTATATACCGTGCTCCCAAGGGATGCTTGGATCCTTTGGGACTTCGGGGGATGCGCTCCCTGCTGGCGGAACATGGGAGTGCATGCTTTACAGATACACAACTAGTTGGAAGTGTGTAGCGGTGTTCCACAGGTTACTGTGCTGGGAACATTTCTGTTCAGTGTACATCATCGATTTGGATATAGAGTTCGAGCGAATGGTGTCCACATTTCCTGAAAATAATATAATAGGAGGTATAGTAAATGATTCTGAGAACCAAAGAGTATGGTAGTGTAGTGTAGCAAAGTTACTGGACGAGTAAATTAGTTGGGTTTTTATGACAATCTGACACCTTCATGGTCGTGTTAATTTGCCAGATTTTCTTTAAACTAAATTCAACTTCTCAAACTGCCGTGGTGCAATTTGAACTCAAGTTATCTGCTTTATTGGTCCAGACCATTGGATTACAGTAAGGCCAATAACAAAACCACTGCACTACCATACCTTAGAAGTAACATTCAACAAAGAAAGTCACATAGGCATCAGAAGTCCAGGGGATACAATTCCATTGATGTTTTTTGGGGTAGTGTTCTCCAGGATTGGGTCTTTAATGATGTGGGGGTGCGTTTGCAGTGCCCGCTCACCAAAGACACTGGAAATGTAGCAGAAGCTGGTACATTCGGGGGAGAAATAAATGTAATAGTGTTATTGTGAAACATGTACATTTTTGAATTTTTGGGGGGTAAAATTTTTCTTGGGCAGTCGTGTAAAACTGGTGATTGGAAATTGGCAGCCCAGCTTACACTCTGCTCTCCACTGGAAAACAAAATCAGGTGGCGTGTAAAATGGTTTGCTGATGCACTATTGTTCATTTTGCACTATCACCCAAGATGAATTTCATCCTCTGTATTTTGTTTGAATCACTAATTTGGATGCAAATGGGACTGAGGTTAAGAAGCAGGAAGTGGTTAAGATGAGCTCAGATTGATGCAGAGCCGACAGTGTTGGATTTTACTGATGGCCACATATTGCTCTCTGGTCATTCTGTGCATACATACTTCAACATAATTGCAGAGTTCAGCTCACCAGCATTCAACGATGTCTCTCAGACCATCAGCTCATTCAAGCCCTTCCATCAATACTTTTGGATGCTATACAAATGGCAGTAAGTATGCATAACCAATGTACGAAAGACTGTTATGAAAGATTCATATATATATTCAATTAGTATTCATTGAAGAAACTAATCTTACCCATGATTCTCTGTTAGCATGGGAATGTTAGAGGCTGCTCAAATATACGCAGAACTCAGTTTTGACTCGGCTCAGATAACAAGCCGCCACACGCTGTTAGTGACGGTCAAATTATTAAATAACATGCAGAGTAGCAATTAGACTTCATTTAGAGGGAGAGCGAGGCCCATAAAAGGGCGGCAGTCGGGAGAGCAGCTCAACAGAGGGAGAGCAGGTTCAGGTTCAAAAGGCAAAAAAATAGAAAGAAATCGAGTGTGACATCACAGCCAAGCGGGTAAGTGATTGGCTGGTCGATTGGTGAGTAGTTTTTCTTTTTTCTTCATCTTTTTCTTTTCTTATCAGTAAGAAACCTTTGGTCTTGTTACCAATTAGGTTAATTTAAGGGTTAAGTCATGGCAGGAGAGCCCAGACCCATGTCATAGAAATATAGAAACATAGAAAATAGGTGCAGGAGTAGGCCATTCGGCCCTTCTAGCCTGCACCGCCATTCAATGAGTTCATGGCTGAACATTCAACTTCAGTACCCCATTCCTGCTTTCTCGCCATACCCCTTGATCCCCCTAGCAGTAAGGACCTCATCTAACTCCTTTTTGAATATATTTAGTGAATTGGCCTCAACAACTTTCTGTGGTAGAGAATTCCACAGGTTCACCACTCTCTGGGTGAAGAAGTTCCTCCGCATCTCGGTCCTAAATGGCTTACCCCTTATCCTTAGACTGTGACCCCTGGTTCTGGACTTCCCCAACATTGGGAACATTCTTCCTGCATCTAACCTGTCTAACCCCGTCAGAATTTTATATGTTTCTATGAGGTCCCCTCTCATTCTTCTGAACTCCAGTGAATACAAGCCCAGTTGATCCAGTCTTTCTTGATAGGTCAGTCCCGCCATCCCGGGAATCAGTCTGGTGAACCTTCGCTGCACTCCCTCAATAGCAAGAATGTCCTTCCTCAGGTTAGGAGACCAAAACTGTACACAATACTCCAGGTGTGGCCTCACCAATGCCCTGTACAACTGTAGCAACACCTCCCTGCCCCTGTACTCAAATCCCCTTGCTATGAAGGCCAACATGCCATTTGCTTTCTTAACCGCCTGCTGCACCTGCATGCCAACCTTCAATGACTGATGTACCATGACACCCAGGTCTCTTTGCACCTCCCCTTTTCCTAATCTGTCACCATTCAGATAATAGTCTGTCTCTCTGTTTTTACCACCAAAGTGGATAACCTCACATTTATCCACATTATACTTCATCTGCCATGCATTTGCCCACTCACCTAACCTATCCAAGTCGCTCTGCAGCCTCACAGCATCCTCCTCGCAGCTCACACTGCCACCCAACTTAGTGTCATCCGCAAATTTGGAGATACTACATTTAATCCCCTCATCTAAATCATTAATGTACAGTGTAAACAGCTGGGGCCCCAGCACAGAACCTTGCGGTACCCCACTAGTCACTGCCTGCCATTCTGAAAAGTACCCATTTACTCCTACTCTTTGCTTCCTGTCTGACAACCAGTTCTCAATCCATGTCAGTACACTACCCCCAATCCCATGTGCTCTAACTTTGCACATCAATCTCTTGTGTGGGACCTTGTCGAACGCCTTCTGAAAGTCCAAATATACCACATCAACTGGTTCTCCCTTGTCCACTCTACTGGAAACATCCTAAAAAAATTCCAGAAGATTTGTCAAGCATGATTTCCCTTTCACAAATCCATGCTGACTTGGACCTATCATGTCACCTCTTTCCAAATGCACTGCTATGACATCCTTAATAATTGATTCCATCATTTTACCCACCACCGATGTCAGGCTGACCGGTCTATAATTCCCTGTTTTCTCTCTCCCTCCTTTTTTAAAAAGTGGGGTTACATTGGCTACCCTCCACTCCATAGGAACTGATCCAGAGTCAATGGAATGTTGGAAAATGACTGTCAACGCATCCACTATTTCCAAGGCCACCTCCTTAAGTACTCTGGGATGCAGTCCATCAGGCCCTGGGGATTTATCGGCCTTCAATCCCATCAATTTCCCCAACACAATTTCCCGGCTAATAAGGATTTCCCTCAGTTCCTCCTCCTTACTAGACCCCCCGACCCCTTTTATAACCGGAAGGTTGTTCGTGTCCTCCTTCGTGAATACCGAACCAAAGTACTTGTTCAATTGGTCCGCCATTTCTTTGTTCCCCGTTATGACTTCCCCTGATTCTGACTGCAGGGGACCTACATTTGTCTTTACTAACCTTTTTCTCTTTACATATCTATAGAAACTTTTGCAATCCGTCTTAATGTTCCCTGCAAGCTTCTTCTCATACTCCATTTTCCCTGCCCTAATCAAACCCTTTGTCCTCCTCTGCTGAGTTCTAAATTTCTCCCAGTCCCCAGGTTCGCTGCTATTTCTGGCCAATTTGTATGCCACTTCCTTGGCTTTAATACTATCCCTGATTTCCCTTGATAGCCACGGTTGAGCCACCTTCCCTTTTTTATTTCTATGCCAGACAGGAATGTACAATTGTTGTAGTTCATCCATGCGGTCTCTAAATGTCTGCCATTGCCCATCCACAGTCAACCCCTTAAGTATCATTCGCCAATCCATCTCAGCCAATTCACGCCTCATACCTTCAAAGTTAGCCTTCTTTAAGTTCTGGACCATGGTCTCTGAATTAACTGTTTCATTCTCCATCCTAATGCAGAATTCCACCATATTATGGTCACTCTTCCCCAAGGGGCCTCGCACAACGAGATTGCTAATTAATCCTTTCTCATTACATAACACCCAGTCTAAGATGGCCTCCCCCCTAGTTGGTTCCTCGACATATTGGTCTAAAAAACCATCCCTTATGCACTCCAGAAAATCCTCCTCCACCGTATTGCTTCCAGTTTGGTTAGCCCAATCTATGTGCATATTAAAGTCACCCATTATAACTGCTGCACCTTTATTGCACGCACCCCTAATTTCCTGTTTGATGCCCTCCCCAACATCACTACTACTGTTTGGAGGTCTGTACACAACTCCCACTAACGTTTTTTGCCCTTTGGTGTTCTGCAGCTCTACCCATATAGATTCCACATCATCCAAGCTAATGTCCTTCGTAACTATTGCCTTAATCTCCTCCTTAACCAGCAATGCTACCCCACCTCCTTTTCCTTTTATTCTATCCTTCCTGAATGTTGAATACCCCTGGATGTTGAGTTCCCAGCCCTGCTCATCCTGGAGCCACGTCTCCGTAATCCCAATCACATCATATTTGTTAACATCTATTTGCACAGTTAATTCATCCACCTTATTGCGGATACTCCTTGCATTAAGACACAAAGCCTTTAGGCTTGTTTTTTTAACACCCTCTGTCCTTTTAGAATTTTGCTGTACAATGGCCCTTTTTGTTCTTTGCCTTGGGTTTCTCTGCCCTCCACTTTTCCTCATCTCCTTTCTGTCTTTTGTTTTTGCCTCCTTTTTGTTTCCCTCTATCTCCCTGCATTGGTTCCCATCCCCCTGCCATATTAGTTTAACTCCTCCCCAACAGCACTAGCAAACACTCCCCCGAGGACATTGGTTCCGATTCTGCCCAGGTGCAGACCGTCCGGATTGTACTGGTCCCACCTGGTCATGCTCCTCCTGTGCTATGTGGGAAATCAGGGGCACTTCCAATGTCCCTGATAACTACATGTGCAGGAAGTGTATCCATCTGCAGCTCCTGACAGACCGCATTGCAGCACTGGAGCCGCGGATGGACTCACTCTGGAGCATCCGCGATGCTGAGGATGTTGTGAATAGCATGTTTAGTGAGTTGGTCACACCGCAGGTAAAGGTTACACAGGCAGATAGGGAATGGGTGACCATCAGGCAGAGCAGTGGAAGGAAGGTAGTGCAAGTGCCCCCTGCGGTCATCTCCCTCCAAAACAGATACACCACCTTGGGTACTGTTGGGGGAGATGGCTCATCAGGGGAAGGCAGCAGCAGCCATGTCCATGGCACCAGGCGTGGCTCTGCTGCACAGGAGGGCAGGAAAAAGAGTGGAAAGCTATAGTGATAGGGGATTCTATTGTAAGGGGAACAGATAGATGTTTCTGTGGCCGCAAACGAGACTACAGAATGGTATGTTGCCTCCCTGGTACAAGGGTCAAGCATGTTTTGGAGCGGCTGCAGGGCATTCTGGAGGGGTATTGTGAACAGCAATCTGTTGTGGTACATATAGGTATCAACGATATAGGTAAAAAACAGGATGAGGTCCTACAAGCTGAATTTGGGACCTAGGAGTTAAATTAATGAATAGGACCTCAAAGGTAATAATCTCAGGATTTCTACCAGTGCCACGTGCTAGTCAGAGTAGGAATTGCAGGATAGCTCAGATGAATGGTGCAAGGAGGAGGGATTCAAATTCCTGGGACATTGGAACCGATTCTGGGGGAGGTGGGACCAGTACAAACCGGACGGTCTGCACCTGGGCAGGACCAGAATCGATGACCTAGGTTAAGTGTTTGCTCGTGCTGTTGGGGAGGTTTTAAACTAAAATGGCAGGGAATGGGAATCTATGCAGGGAGGCAGAGGGAAGAAAAAAGGGGACAGAAGCAAAAAGTAGGAAGGAGAAAAGCAAGAGTGGAGAGCAGAAAAATCAAGGGTAAAAATCAAAAAGGCACATTACAACATAATTCTAAAAGAAAAACAGTGTTAAAAAAACAAGCCTGAAGGCTCTGAGTCTCAATGCGAGGAGCATTCATAATAAGGTGGATGAATTGACTGCGCAGATAGCTGTTAATGGATATGATGTAATTGGGATTATGAAGACAAGGCTCCAAGGTAACCAAGGCTGAGAACTCAACATCCAGGGGTATTCAATATTCAGGAAGGACAGACAGGAAGGAAAAGGAGGTGGGGTAGCGTTACTGGTTAAAGAGGAGATTAACACAACAGTAAGGAAGGACATTAGCGTGGATGATGTAGAATCTATATGGGTAGAGCTGCGAAACAACAAAGGGCAGAAAACGTTAGTGGGAGTTGTGTACAGACCACCAATATTAGTAGGGAGGTTGGGGATGGTATCAAACAGGAAATTAGGGACGAGTGCAATAAGGGTACAGCAGTTATCATGGGTGACTTTAATCCACATATTGATTGGGCTAACTAAACGGTAGCAATACTGTGTAAGAGGATTTCCTGGAGTGTATAAGGGATGGTTTTCTAGACCAATATGTCGAGGAACCAACTAAAGAGCAGGCCATCCTAGACTGGGTCTTGTGTAACGAGAGACGATTAATTAGCAATCTGTTCCCTTGGGGAAGAGTGACCATAATGTGGTAGAATTCTTTATTAAGATGGAGAATGACCCAGTTAATTCAGAGACGAGGGTCCTGAACTTAAAGAAAGGAAACTTCGATGGTATGAGACGTGAATTGGCTAGGATAGACTGGAGAATGATAAAGGGTTGACGGTGGATAGGCAATAGCAGACATTTAAATATCACATGGATGAACTACAATAATTGTATATCTCTGTGTGGCGTAAGAATAAAAAAGGGAAGGTGGCTCAACCGTGGCTAACAAGGGAAATTAGGGAAAGTGTTAAATCCAAGGAAGAGGCATATAAATTGGCCAGAAAAAGCAGCAAACCTGAGGACTGGGAGAAATTTAGAATTCAGCAGAGGAGGACAAAGGGTTTAATTAGGAGGGGGGAAATAGAGTATGAGAGTAAGCTTGCAGGGAACATAAAAACTGACTACAAAAGCTTCTATAGATATGTGAAGAGAAAAAGATTAGTGAAGTCTAATGTTGGTCCCTTGCAGTCAGAATCTGGTGAATTCATAATGGGGAACAAGGAAATGGCAGACCAATTGAACAAATACTTTGGTTCTGTCTTCATTAAGGAAGACACGAATAACCTCCCGAAAATACTAGGGGACCGAGAGTCTAGCGAGAAGAGGGAACTGAGGGAAATCCTTATTAATCAGGAAATGGTGTTAGGAAAATTGAAGGGACTAAGTGCCGATAAATCCCCAGGGCCTGATAGTCTGCATCCCAGAGTACTTAAGAAAGTGGCCCTAGAAGTAGTGGATGTATTGGTGGTCATTTTCCAACAGTCTATTGACTCTGGATCAGTTCCTATGGACTGGAGGGTAGCTAATGTAACACCACTTTATAAAAAAGGAGGGAAAGAGAAAACGGGGAATTATAGATCGGTTAGCCTGGTGGGGAAAATGTTGGAATCAATTATTAAAGATGTAATAGCAACGCATTTGGAAAGCAGTGACAGGATCAACCCAAGTCAGCATGGATTTATGAAAGGGAAATCATGCTTGACAAATCTTCTAGAATTTTTTGAGGATGTAACTAGTAGAGTGAATAAGGGAGGCTTTTGACAATGTCCCACACAAGAGATTAGTGTTCAAAATTAAGGCACATGGTATTGGGGGTAATGTACTGATGTGGATAGAGAACTGGTTGGCTGACAGGAAGCAAAGAGTAGGAATAAACGGGTGCTTTTCAGAATGGCAGGCAGTGACTAGTGCTGCAGGGTTCAGTGCTGGGAACCCAGTTATTTACAATATACATTAATGATTTAGATGAAGGAATTGAATGTAATATCTGCAAGTTTGCAGATGACACTAAGCTAGGTGGCAGTGCAAGCTGTGAGGAGGATGCTAAGAGGCTGCAGGGTACTTGGGCAGGTTAGGTGAATGGACAAATGCATGGCAGATGCAGTATAATATGGATAAATGTGAGGTTATCCACTTCGGTGGCAAAAACATGAAGGCAGATTATTTTCTGAATGGTGACGGATTAGTAAAAGGGAGGTGCAACGAGACCTGGGTGTCATGGTACATCAGTCATTGAAGGTAGGCATGCAGTTACAGCAGGCAGTAAAGAAAGCAAATGGCATGCTGACCTTCATAGTGAGAAGATTTGAGTATAGGAGCAGGGAGGTCTTACTGCAGTTGTATAGGGTCTTGGTCTCCATAAGCCATATAGGACCGAGATGAGGAGAAACTTTTTCACCCAGAGAGTTGTGAACCTGTGGAATTCTCTGCCACAGAAAGATGTTGAGTCCAGTTTGTTGGACATATTCAAAAGAGAGCTAGATGTGGCCCTTACAGCTAAAGGGATCAGGGGGCATGGAGAGAAGGCAGGGGTGGGGTACTTAGGTTGCATGATCAGTTATGATCATATTGAATGGTGGTACAGGCTCTCAGGGCTGAATTGCGTGCTCCTGTACCTTTTTTCTATGTTTCTATGTTTCTATATTTCTATGTTCAACAAATCTATTTACAAAGATGTTTGAACTATAGTTAATATAAAGAAGCATAAAATAAGGCAGATCATTGGAGCTAAGTTACCCATCTGATAGATTAAAGTGAGATAGTGTGGGCACCATCCAAAACAAGAGAGACGGTGTGAAATGGACCCTTGGTACCAGACCAGGCACTACTTGTTACATGTAAAAGTGATAAGGCGAATTTCAGTGAGGTAAAAGAATGGAGAACATGGACAAAGTAGGATTGATGGAAAATTACTGGAGGCAGGAGCGGCATTTTGACCATTCGAACCAATTAACAAGGTGATTTTATTAAAGACCATATATGGACACTGGACAAACAAATCTTTTGATAAGAAATTGGTTGAAACATCAATACTCAAAGAATAGCTTCACACAGAAACTGCTGGGAAAGTAACAAACAGATTGAAGACGACGTCACCTGTGTGCGGAAGATTCCAGAAACCAAGGGCTGTGAGCTTTCATTCAGTTATTGCCTTTTTTAAAGTATACTACTGCTGTAAGTGCATCTTCGAGCACCAGAAAACAAGCGCAGGCAGCGGAAAGAGTGTACGGCAAACCAGTCCCACCCACCCCTTCCCTCAACAACTATCTGTCCCACCTGTGGAAGCAAGTCTTCCTCGATTCCGAGGGACTGCCTATGATGATGACTGCTGGAAGCTTAATAAATCTTGATCTCTTGCTGAAAACATACTGACTGCTGCCTATTGGTGTCTTGTCCAAGAACCTTTAAAAGGTTGTACACCAGACTGGCCACTCAGTCACAGAGTGGTGCAACGTGTAGCAAGGCCATCTCAGGATAAATCTCAAGAGGCTTTGTTTGACACATAGCAGCCAGCCAGCTCACACTAGCCTAGTACACTAGTTAAAACTAGCCTAGTACTTCTTTTAGGTTCTACTTCATTGGCAAAAAACAGCAGTTATGTCATCCAGTTTCACCAAAGGGGAAGCACCAAGGTCGAAAGCCCAAGGTAGACGCAATGTTTACTTATGAAGGAAAAGCACTGTAGGTAAAGGTCTATATGCAGAGGCCATTGGGAAGATGTAGACAGGAATGTTAATGTTGCAAGAACAAGTCCAGGTTAAGAGCAGGTCTTCTATATGGGACAAAGTAGGGTTGATGGAAAGTTACTCCTATATGGCAGCTTCACAAATTTGTCTCACAGCTGGCACTGGAATCTCTGCAACAGCCTCTTCAAGCTGCTCCTGTAGCTGGTCCCCTTGCTGTGTTTTGGTGCCTTCCTCTTCCTTGGCCTCTATGATGAGGTAGTTTCAGGTAGCATACACTACCTCGATCCTTGAAACTTCAGCCAGGCTATATTACAGAACGCTCTGGATTAATTCAGGCTCCCAAACTGCTGCTTCAAATTGCCAGTGGTGTGCTCAATGATTACTCTAGTAGACATATGCACTTCATTATACCTGTGCTAAGCTCATGCCGTGGTGCACTGCAGAGGTACAATGAGGCCACCATGAGACTTTATCTATATACTATGGGCCAAATATTGGTGGGATAGTGCACTAACTTACAATGGAGGCATTAAAACAGCTGCCTGGGAAATGAGCAGTGACTTGTAGAATGTAGTGATGATGGTTGCAAATGAGCTGAACACGGGGAGTGGATTCTTTTCCTATTCATGTAAGTTGTGGCATTAAGTAAGGGAGCATGCAGGGCCATATGGCTGCAATATGGATCTTCAGGAAGCCTACCACACTAAAATTGAACAGCTTTTTCATGCCAATGTTGATTCTCCTTGGGAAAGGATGTGAACTACTGGCTCAAGCAAACAATGCAGCTGTGACTAGCTCACCATATCTATGCACAGCAGATTGATTTGTATTCACAATGTCCCCAGTGGCAGCTTGAAACAATCCTTGACACATAAAAGTTAAGTGTGATTGTAGCTTTTATAGCCACTGAGACTGTTGCACCTGCGGTGGAGTTTATCTGTAATTCTGCTTGGAGCACCTGTATCACTCAGCTGTAGATTTCCCTGTAAATCAAAGCCCCAGCAGCCCCTCTGCAGTAGAGTATCCTTCTGATATGTCTTTCTTTTTCCTCAATTGAGGATTCCCCTCTACCATGGTTGACATGGTCCTTGTCCTCACCTTTCTCCCTACCAGCCTCCACATTCAACGGATCATCCTCTACCATTTCCACCACCTCCAGCGTGATCCCACTACCAATCACATCTTCCCCTCCCCTCCCTTCTCAGCATTCTAAAGGGACACTCCCTCCGCGACACCCTGATCTATTCCTCAATCACCCTCAACACCCCCTCCCCTTCCCACAGCACCTTCCTGTGCAAGTGCAAGAGGTGCAACACCTGCCTTTTTACCTCCTCCCTTCCAACTGTCCAGAGCCTCAAACACTCCTTCCAGGTGAAATAGTGAGGTGCTATCTCCTCTACATTGGGGAAACCAAGCGCAGAATGGGTGACTGCTTTGTGGAACATCTAAGATTAGTCCGTAAGCGTGACCTCGAGCTTCCGGTCTTTTGCCATGTTAACTCTCCACTCCACTCCCACTCTGACCTCTCTGTCCTCGGCCTTCTACACTGTTCCAACGAAGCTCAATGCAAGCTCGAGGAGCAGCACCTCATCTTTCATTTAGGCACTTCACATCCTTCTGGACTCAACATCAAGTTCAACAATTTCAGACCATAATCTCTGCCCCTATTTTTTCAGATGGCAGATGTTGATGATTCTGCCATTCCCATTTACACCTCTTCTAGACTCATCAGCCCAGAAATTGCAGTCGGAGGCTTCCCGCAGGCAGAGGCTTCCGACCGCAATAATTTCTACAAAAGTACCTGGTGGTCCCGGAGGTTCGGCAACTTAAGGTCCTGGGGCTCTACACGAAGGCCAGCGTTAGGGCCCACGTATCCCAAGTTTCGTATGTATCTCTTGGATCACGAGGGCCGGCCCAACCTATCCGAGTAGGGGGATCCGCATTCATACTTATAGTAATTCTGTATGTATGGAGCTGCCATAAGTATGAATGGGAATACCCTCCAAAACACACGAACACTGAAAATAAATTTTAAAAACATATTACATATTTAAAATGAATTAAAATGCAAGTCCCGGGGCAGGACGCAATTTCGCCCCCTGAGAAACAAGGGAGATATTCAAGCACTAACCACAAGGCTGATCCCTAGTGTCAGACCTCTGAGATATGAAGTAAAACGGCAGAAATTTGGGCTGCAGAGTTTGGAAATGAGATGTCTGATAGATGATGATTGTGTTGAACTTTATAAGATAGTAAATAGGACGCGTAAGTTAATCAGGAATTTGACTTTAAATTAAACTGTCGGAATAGGATAGGTCGATGCGAGATATGCTCGTGCCTGTTCAAGAAGCATAGGCAGCACATCAACTTCATGCTGTCTGCTAATTATCATGATTGCAGCAAATAGCCTAGCGCTGAGCGCACTGCTGGGGGCCAAAATTTGTGTTGCTCGACCGAGACTAGCTTTACTTAAAGCTAGCTTGCTTCTCTTAAAAGCAGTCTGCACCTTAAAAATGTTAAAAGTGCGTCAGCATTAACACAAATGGCTCAACGGGCCAGGGAAAGGGCACCCAGGGTTTTGGATGTAGCACTTGAGCTTTGTGCAGGGGGCCAGGAGGCTCACCAGAAAGTAAAATGTGGGACAAGATCACTGAGGTAGTCACTGCCAGCAGTATTGCCCCCAGGACCTGGCTCCAGTGCCCAAAGAAGTTTCATGACCTTAGACCAGTAGTCAAGGTCATTGAATGCATCTTCGAAAGCCATCTCCTACCAACTGCACCACTAGCCTCACACACTGCTCAATGTGCCCCCAACCACCCCCAACACTCACCCATCACCAAGCTCTACCATACACGAGGCACACTTCCCATTCATAGCTTCACCTCACCCACTTTTAGGAGATGATGCTGGCTACTCTTGTCAGGGGCATGGCTGAGCCCTTGGCCAATGGTGGGGCTGAAAGAATACAAGATGCCATTATCCTCATACGTTATCCTCCTTCTCACATCCCACTTCTCCCTCATCTCAAAATATCTTCTGATGTATAAGCTGCACATGGTGTAAGCATGCAACTCTTCCTTTATCCACCCCCCTCCACTCAGCACAACCCTACACTTGTGCCTTACTTATTTCAGACAGCCTGCCCAGCCATTGGGTCAACAAGAAGAGGGAGAGGAGAGTGAAGATGAAGAATAAGAAACACCGTCATTCAGTTTCACACTCCCAGATACTAGCTCCCTGAGGCCTCCCTGCAAGGCCACCTGCAGTGTCTCCCATTGAAAGTCAGCAGCCTTCCATCAGCCATGCTGCCGCCACTGGGGTAGCACTGTGTAAGAGCACTAGGATAGGCAAAGGCACACGCAAGATGGTCACAAAGACAATGCAAAGGCTGATTAATTGATTTTTTGATGCACTATTAGATGCATATATGGATAAAGTTGGATTGAAAAGTTGGGTTTGCGGTGGCTTTTATTTAAGCATCGTGGCCAAGACTGTGATAGCAGTATTGCTGTGATAGTCAATAATACAAGGTGTGGGACAAATGTTGATAGGGGAATTGGGGTTGTGATCACTGGTACCACAGACGGATGATTCAGTCCTGGATATCCTGGCCAGAAAGGGGCTGGGTGGGTTGCATTCTTCCTGCCCCTTCCTCCTCTTCTGTTTCCTTATCTTCTGCTTCTTCCTCTTCCTCCTTCTTCTGCGAGAAACTTGTCCCCTTTGCGACCACTGCTCTATTTCCAAGGGGACTGCAACTATAGCCCCAAGGACTGGGAGCAAGTGGTATTCTCACAGGCCTTCCTTTAAAAGCCAAAGCCTTGCATATGTCCAGCAGCACTCCCTGCACACTTTAACACCTTTTTAAATGTATCACACCAAGATACTACTCCAATAAATGCACCAGGCCCTGGGACTTCGTGGGCCATCCCGACCTGCGAGAGAACATCTCCGCAGGCCAGGGCTATAAAAAGAGCAGGAGCATGCAACTGCAGCTTCCAGCGCGAGCTGACACAAATGTGCAATGGCTTCGAGGTGGCCGATTGGGTAACGTTATCAGGACCCAGGTCGCCGTTTGGAGCGTGGGCAGGAACATCAGCTGGGCCCTGGTACAGCAGAGGAGCAGGAAGATGTGGCGGACTTGTGACGAGTGATCGGGGGCGGAGGAGTGATGAGGGATCGTGGCTGAGATTTGGTGGGTGATCGTGAAGGAGGTTCGGCGAATGTTTGGTGCGGAGGTGTGGCAGGAGATGGGGAACATGGAGAAGGCAGAAACTCTGAACAAATATTTTGTATCAGTCTTTACAGTAGAGGACACTAACAATATCCCAACAGTCAAGGGGCTATGCGGGGGGAGGAACTTAATACAATCACAATCACTAAGGAGCTGGTACTCAGTAAGATAATGGGACTAAAGGCATAAAAATCCTCTGGACTTGATGGCTTGCATCCTAGGGTCTTAAGAGAAGTAACAGCAGGGATAGTGGATGAATTGGTTGTAATTTACCAAAATTCCCTGGATTCTGGAGAGGTCCCAGCAGATTGGAAAACTGCAAATGTAATGCCCCTATTTAAAAAAGAAGGCAGACAAAAAGCAGGAAACTATAGACCAGTTAGCCTAACATCTGCGGTTGGGAAAATGTTGGAGTCCATTATTAAACAAGCAGTAGCAGCACATTTGGAAAAGCATAATTCGGTCAGGGGAAGGGGAAGTCATGTTTGACAAATTTGCTGGAATTCTTTGAGGATGCAACGAAGAGGGTGGATAAAGGGGAACCAGTGTATGTGGTGTATTTGGACTTCCAGAAGGCATTTGACAAGGTGCCACATAAAAGGTTACTGCACAAGATAAAAGATGATAGATTGAGTAGACTGGGTCTTTAATCGTTGGAGTTCAGAAGGATGAGGGGTGATCTTATAGAAACATTTAAAATAATGAAAGGGATAGCCAAGATAGAGGCAGAGAGGTTGTTTCCACTGGTCGGGGAGACTAGAACTAGGGGGCACAGCCTCAAAATACGGGGGAGCCAATTTAAAACCGAGTTGAGAAGGAATTTCTTCTCCCAGAGGGTTGTGAATCTGTGGAATTCTCTGCCCAAGGAAGCAGTTGAGGCTAGCTCATTGAATGTATTCAAATCACAGATAGATAGATTTTTAACCAATAAGGGAATTAAGGGTTACAGGGAGCGGGCGGGTAAGTGGAGCTGAGTCCACGGCCAGATCAGCCATGATCTTGTTGAATGGCGGAGCAGGCTCGAGGGGCTAGATGGCCTACTCCTGTTCCTAATTCTTATGTTCTTATGTTCTTATGTTCTTATGTTCACGGGGTTGGGGGTAATATATTAGCATGGATAGAGGATTGGCTAACGAACAGAAAACAGAGTCGGGATAAATGGCTCATTCTTGGTTGGCAATCAGTAATAAGTGGGGTGCCGCAGGGATCAGTACTGGGACCCCAACTATTTACAATCTATATTAACGACTTGGAAGAAGGGACCGATTGTAATGTAGCCAAGTTTGCTGACGATACAAAGGTGTGAGGAGGACACACAAAATCTGCAAAAGGACATAGGCTAAGTGAGTGAGCAAAAATTTGGCAGATGGAGTATAATGTTGGAAAGTATGAGGCCATGCACTTTGACAGAAAAAAAATCAAAGAGCAAGTTATTATTTAAATGGAGAAAGATTGCAAAATGCTGCAGTACAGCAGGACCTGGGGGTACTTGTGCATGAAACACAAAAGATTAGTGTGCAGGTACAGCAAGTGATCAGAAAGGCCAATGGAATCTTAGCCTTTATTGCAAAGGGGATTGTTATGTATGAATTAAGAGTCTGACTGGATACTGTGAGCTCAAAGTACAGTGTGACCTTTGTCTTTTATTGCTGGTATCCAGAGTGTCTCGCCAACCTGTGAGGCCTCCTTAAGTACCTGTGCTCCCAAGCGATTATGGGATCCCTTGGGACTCCAGGGGATGAGCACTCTGGTGGCTGTACAGGGTATATACAAGTTTACATATATAACAACACTACCCCCCAAAGTGAACAGTGTAACTATTTACAAGGTGTGTCGATCTGGGGCCCTTCTTGCCCTGGTTGATCGTCTCGGGGCAAATGCTGGTGTTGGTGAGTCGTCTGTTGGGTCCTCGATGGGTGCTGTGCAGCTGGCCTTGCTGGGCTGCCTGGTGTGGTGAGTCCTGCTGGGCTGCTGTGGATGATGGGTTCTGCTTCGTGGCCAACTGCGGTGTCGGTTGCCACTGGTGTGTATGTTGGGGGGTCAAAGAAGGTAGGGTTCAAAGTGAATTGCTCAGGATTGTCCGTGAATCTGAGTTTGATTTGGTCCAAGTGTTTCCGGTGAATGAGTCCATTTGAAAGCTTGACCCGAAACACCCCGCTTCCCTCTTTGGCCACGACAGTGCCGGGAAGCCACATGGGACCTTGTACATAACTCAATACAAATACAGGATCATTGATTTCAATCTCACGTGACACATTTGCGCCATCATGATATGTACTTTGTTGAAGCCGCCTGCTCTCTACCTGTTCATGTAGATCAGGGTGAACTAACGAGAACCTTGTCTTAAGTGCCCTTTTCATGAGCAGTTCAGCAGGTGGGATCCCAGTGAGCGAGTGGGGTCTCGTGCGGTAGCTAAGCAGGACTTGGGATAGCCGAGTCTGCAGTGAGCCTTCCGTTACCCTCTTCAAACCCTGCTTGATGGTTTGCACTGCTCTGTCTACCTGACCATTGGATGCTGTTTTAATGGGGCAGATGTGACATATTTGATCCTGTTGCTGGTCATGAGTTCTTTGAACTCGGCACTGGTAAAATATGGCCCGATGTCTCTCACCAGGACATCGGGTAGTCCGTGCATGGCAAACATGGTCCGCAGGCTTTCAGTGGTGGCAGCGAACGTGCTTGCCAACATTATCTCACATTCAATCCATTTGGAGTACGCATCTACAACCACAAGGAACATTTTACCCAAGAATGGGCCTGTATAGTCGACATGGACCCTAGACCACAGTTTGGAGGGCCAAGACCATAAATTTCGTGCCGCCTCCCTGGGTGCATTACTTAACTGCGAGCATGTGTTACATCTGTGCACGCAGTCCGCATCGATACCGGGCCACCACACGTGGGATCTGGCTATCTCTTTCATCATTACGATGCCTGGGTGGGTGCTGTGGTGGTCACTGATGAAGGTGTCTCTGCCCTTCTTGGGAACCACTACCCAATTTTCCCAAAGAAGGCAGTCTGCCTGTATAGACATTTCATCTTTGCACCACTGGAACGGCTTTATCGCTTCCTGCATTTTCACTGGAACACTGGACCAGCTCCCATGAAGCACACAGGTTTTAACTAGGGACAGTAAGAGGTCCTGGCTCATCCAGGTTCTAATCTGTTGGGCTGTAATGGGTGATTGCTCACTCCCAAATGCTTCCATAACCATGGCTAAATCTGCAGGCTGCGCCATTTCCACCCCCGTGGTGGGCAATGGCAACCTGCTGAGAGCATCAGCACAGTTTTCTGTGCCTGGCCTGTGGCGGATGGCGTAGTTGTATGCGAATAACGTGAGCGCCCAACTCTGGATGCGGGCCGATGCATTAGTATTTATCCCCTTACTCTCGGAAAACAGGGATATCAGCGGCTTATGGGCAGTTTCCAATTCAAATTTTATCCCAAACAGGTATTGATGCATTTTCTTTACCCCATCGACACACGCTAACGCTTCTTTTTCAATCATGCTGTAGACTCTCTCAGCCTGAGACAGACTCCTGGATGCATAAACAACCAGTTGCAATTTCCCAGATTCATTAGCTTGTTACAATGCACACCCGATGCCATATGACGATGCATCATATGCTCGTACCAAACACTTACATGGATCATACAACACAAGCAATTTGTTTGAGCATAACAATTTTCTCGCTTTTACAAAGGTATTACCTTGGCTTTTGCCCCATACCCATTCATCTCCTTTACGCAATAAGGCGTGCAATGGTTCTAACAGTGTGCTGAGACTCGGTAAGAAGTTACCAAAATAGTTCAGGACTCCTCGAAATGAACGTAGCTCCGTTACGTTCTGTGGCCTCGGTGCATTCTCGATTGCCTCCGTCTTCGAATCGGTGGGCCTAATGCCCCAGGAACTCCACTTCAGGCACCAGGAAATCGCACTTTGAGCTTGATTGAGTTGACTAAGAACCTCCTCCAGGTTCTGTAGATGCTCGCTTTTGTCCCAACCTGTAACCAAGATGTCGTCCTGGAAGACCACCGTGTGCGGGATCGACTTCAGTAAGCTTTCCATGTTTCTCTGGAATATCGCTGCCGCTGATTGAATTCCAAATGGGCATCTGTTATAAATGAAGAGACCTTGTGCGTGTTGATGCAGGTGAGCGCCTTCGATGATTCCTCCAGCTCCTGCGTCATGTAGGCCAAGGTCAAGTCCAGCTTCATGAACGTCTTTCCTCCCGCCAGCATAGCAAAAATGTCGTCAGCCTTTGGTAGATGGTATTGGTTCTGCAGGGAGAAACGATTGATAGTTACTTTGTAATCACCACAGATTCTGACGGTGCCGTCTCCCTTGAGGACAGGAATGATCGGATTGGCCCACTCGTTGAATTCGATCAGCGAAATGATGCCTTCTCGTTGCAGCCGGTCTAGCTCGATCTCTACCCTTTCTCTCATCATGTACGGCACTGCTCTCGCCTTGTGATGAATGGGTTGCACCCCCGGAATTAGGTGGATCTGCACTTTTGCTCCTTGGAACTTCCCAATGCCTGGTTCGACCAGCGAAGGGAACTTGTTTAAGATCTGGCCACACAAAGTGTCGTCAGCGGGCGATAGCGCTCAGACATCGTCCCAGTTCCAGCGTATCTTTCCCAGCCAGCTCCTGCCGAGCAGCGTGGGACCATCGCCCGGTACCACCCAGAGTGGTAGCTTGTGCACAGCTCCATCGTAGAAGATCTTTACAGTAGCACTGCCGATTATGGGAATCAGTTCCTTTGAGTTAGTTCTCAGTTTTGTGTGAATTGGAGTCAAGTCTAGCCTTGAGGCCTTGCTGCATCACAATTTTTCGAAAGTCTTTTTGCCCATGATGGACTGACTCGCGCCTGTGTCCAACTCCATTGACACCGGCAGTCCATTTAGTTCAACTTTCAGCATTATCGGGGGACACTTAGTGGTAAATGTATGCACCCCATATACCTCTGCCTCCTCGGTCTGAGGCTCTGGTTTGTCGTGATCCGCCGTGGATCTGACTTCCTCTGCAACATGGTGGTTTGCAGGTTTAACAGGATTAGCAGCTCACCTGCACATATGTTGGAGGTATCCCATTGTTCCACAGCCCTTGCAAACGTACCCTTTGAATCGCCATGAACAGAAATGATGATCACCCCCGCAGCGCCAACAAGGTGTTAACGGCCTTACATTCAGCACCCTTGATGATGGACTCTGAGATATCTGTGGACGTGCAGCTGCAGCCAAGTGGGGCCTGCCCTGTAAGTTGTGATTTGAAAACAACACTTTGTTCACAGTACTAGTAGCAGCACTCGTGTGCTGAGAGATTTGCTTAGTATTGACACTGGTGGCAATGAACGCCGAGGCTATCACTATGGCCTTACTCGAGGCTGGGGTCTCTACAGTCAAAAGTTTGTGAAGTATCGTTTCATGGCCAATGCCAATTACGAAAAAGTCTCTGAGCATGTTCTCCAAATATCCTTCAAATTCGCAATGTCCTGCAAGGCGTCTTAGCTCGGCGACATAACTTGCTATTTCCTGGCCTTCAGACATTTTGTAGATGTAGAACTGGTATCTCGCCATCAGAACGCTTTCCTTCGGGTTCAGATGCTCCCGGACCAGTGTGCACAAATCATTGTACGATCTCTCTGTGGGTTTCGCTGGAGCAAGCAGATTTTTCATGAGGACATACGTTGGTGCCCCACAGTCAATGAGGAGAATCGCTCTTCGTTTGGCAGTGTTCGCTTCTTCTTCCAGCTCGTTGGTCATGTCGCTCCATGAAGGTTTCCCAATCATCTCCCTCTGAGAATTTCTCCAGGATGCCCACTGTTCTCTGCATCGTTGGGTTCGTTATCTGTATGTGGTCGCAAGTTGTTATGTATGAAGAAAGTGTCTGGCTGGATATTGTGAGCTCAAAGTAAAGTGTGACCTTAGTCTTTTATTGCAGGACTCCAGAGTGTCTCTCCAACCTGTGAGGCCTCCTTAAGTACCTGTGCTCCCAAGGGATTATGGGATCCCTTGGGACTCCAGGGGATGAGCCCTCTGATGGATATACAGGGTATATACAAGGTTACATATATAACAGGGATGGAGTATAAAAGCAGGGAAGTCTTGCGACAGTTATACAGAGTTTGCTTTGGAGGCAGTTCAGAGAAGGTTCATTCGGTTGATTCCGGAGATGAGGGGGTTGACTTATGAGGAAAGGTTGAGTAAGTTGGGCCTCTACTCATTGGAGTTCAGAAGATTGAGAGGTGATCTTATCAAAACGTATAATTACGAGGGGGCTTGACAAGGTGGATGCAGAGAGGATGTTTCCATTCATGGGGGAGACTAGAACTAGGGGGCATAATCTTAGAATAAGGGGGCCGCCCATTTAAAACTGAGATGAGGAGAAATTTATTTTCTCAGAGGGCTATGGATCTGTGGACTTCGCTGCTTCAGAGAGCTGTTGAAGCTGGGACATTGGATAAATTTAAGACAGAAAGAGACAGTTTCTAAACTGATAAGGGAATAAGGGGTTATGGGCAGCGAGCAGGAAAGTGGACCTGAGTCCATGAATGGATCAGCCAAGATCGTATTAAATGGTGGAGCAGGCTCGAGGGGCCGTATGGCCTACTCCTGCTCCTATTTCTTATGTTCTTATGAGATCATGGCGGAGGAGCGGCGAGTGTTTTTGGGGTGGAGGAGCAGTGAGGGATCATGGCGAAGGTGCGGTGAATGTGGCGGAGGAGCGGCGAGAGTTCGTGTTGGACATTTGGTGAATGAGGGTATGGGGACCAGAAGAGCCGAGGTCCCAGGGGCAGCACGGGCCTGCCCACACTGCAATATGTATGTGCACAAGGTCCGTGCAGCAGAGCAGGTCTCCAGTCATCCTGGTTAACCCTTGCAACTGGATAAAGGCCGAGCTTTGTCAAGCCCGTGTGGTGGCTAGTGTGCAACGGTCACCACACGTTAAGAAAATTCACGCATAGGCATCTTCCACTCCCTCAATTGGAGTTCAGGACTGGAACATCGGGTCCTTCATTGAAACATCTGTGAAGTCATGTGGAACTAAGTCATACTTGTTTGAGGGACCGCCTACGGTGATGACTCCAATAAAATGTAAAGAAACCAGTACAAAAAGAAAAAGAAGTGCTGGCAGCAGGTCCGTCGTACAGTGGACGCACATTCTGGCGTGTGTACTTTGGAGAGGGCATTCATAAGAGCATCGCCATCCAAAATACCAGATGGTGCATCAATTCAGCGTTGCATGCCAATTAACATCACGATCTGGCTTATCTGAATATGAGAAGCGAGCCCAGGCAACGGCAGCGCTGTCGACCTTCCTAAAATGGCGGCCGCCACCTTCTGCGCCAGAAGCAGCGGAAGCGAGATGGTCACATTTTTTCTTCCAAACCTGCCTCAATGGCCAGTGCAAATGGGTCCAATTTGCCAGCTATTGTTTTAGTGGTGTTGGTTGAGAAAGAAATGTTGGCCAGGACACCAGGAGAAATTAATTGTTCAGAAGGTTCGACTTCACACAAAGAGTGATCAAAACTTGGAACAGATATCGAGGCAGACTGATGAAGGTGTTTCAATGAAGGACCTAATATTCCAGGTCCCGAAATACATCCTGAAGGGTGGAAGATGCCTGTGCGTGGATTTTTTTAACGTGGGGTGGCCATCAAGATTTCACCCAGACCATAGAATGTGATGGAGCTGCGTTCGTTCCTGGGACTCCTCAACTATTTTGGCAACTTTCCACCGGGATTGAAGACTTTGCTGGAACCCTTGCATTTATTGCTACGCAAGGGTGATGACTGGGTTTGGGGTAAATCTCAAGAGACAGCCTTTAATAAGGCCAGTAGCCTGCTATGCTCTAACAAGTTACTTGTATTGTCTGACCCATGTAAACGTTTAGTACTAGCTTGTGATGTGTCGTCATGCCGGGTCGGTTGTGTGTTACAGCAAATAAATGTGTCCTGCAAACTGCAACCGGTTGCATATGCATCCAGAAATGTATCCAAGGCTGAAAGAGCCTATAGTATGGTTGAGAAAGAAGCATTAGCATGTTTATGCGGGGTTAAGAAAATGCACCAATACCTATTTGGTCTCCGGTTCAAACTCGAAACCGACCACAAGCCGCTTACTTCACTGCTCTCAGAAAGCAAAGGTATCAACACCAATGCTTCATCCCGCATCCAAAGATGAGCACTCACATTGTCTGCGTATGACTATTTAATCCACCACAGACCAGACACTGAGAACTGCGCTGACGCCCTAGTCAGCTACCATTGCCCACCACCAGGGTGGAAATGGCGCAACCCGCAGACTTGCTTCTGGTAATGGATGCTTTTAAGAGCGAGGGGGTCACCCGTCATGGCTCGCCAGATCAGGATCTGGACTAGCCAACACCCTGTGCTATCACTAGTAAAAAGCTGCATCCTTAATGGGAGTTGTTTGGCGGTTCCCGGGGAAATGCAAGATGATATTAAGCCATTCCACCGTGGTAAGGATGAATTGTCCATCCAATTGGACTGTCTCCTATGGGGTATTTGTGTGGTTTTGCCAAAAAAAGGCAGGGAAACATTTACATGCGACGTATACAGTACCCATCCAGGCATAGTCATGATGAAGGCTATCGCCAGGTCGCACGTTTGGTGGCCCGGCATTGACTCCGAATTGGAGTCATGCGTACACCAATGCAACACTTGCTCACAGTTAAGCAACGCACCCAGGAAGGCCCCACTAAGCCTGTGGTCATGGCCCTCCAAACCGTGGTCCAGGGTCCACGTAGATTTTGCTGGCCCTTTTCGAGGAAAGATGTTTCTAGTAGCAGTGGATGCTTACTCTAAATGGATTGAATGTATAATAATGTCATCATGTACATCCACTGCCACCATTGAAAGCCTCAGGGCCATATTTGCCATGTTAGTGGCAATGGACCGTGTTTCACCAGCTCAGAATTCAACGAGTTCATGACCCGCAATGGCATTAAGCATGTCAGGTCTGCCCCATTTAAGCCCGCATCCAATGGTCAAGCAGAACGGGCAGTCGAAACCATCAAGCAGAGCTTGAAACGCGTAATGGATGGCTCCTTGCAGACTCAGTTATCTCGGTTCCTTCTCAACTATCGGATGCACCCCCACTCGCTCACCGGGGTCCCCCCTGCAGAATTGTTAATGAAAAGAGCACTCAAAACCAGGCTCTCCTTAGTTCACCTGGATCTAAATGATCACGTAGAAACCCGGCGGCACCGGCATAATGTGTACCATGGATGCACGGCTGTATTGCGTGACATTGAGGTTAATGATCCCGTGTTTGTTCTCAATTATGGTCATGGTCCCAAATGGATTGATGGCACTGTTTTAGCCAATGAGGGGAATAAAGTGTTTGTTATTAAACTATTGAATGGGCAAATGTGCAGAAAGCACTTGGATTAGACCAAACTGTGATTCACTGACAACCAAAAACAGTTTGAAGAAGACTTTACCATCATTGATCCACCAACACACACCCAATCAGCAACTGACCTCGCTGTCAACCACGAGGAAGAAACCAACATGCCCGACAGTCCAATCAGACCAGCTGTGCTGCTGTGCAGCAATGATCCAACCAACTTATCCATGCCAGGACTTCAACTCAGGCGATCGACCTGTAAATAACTTGTACATAAGACTTTGGGGGGGGAGTGATATTATGTATGCAAACCTCACCAATGTGTAAAACTTGCCACCAGGGGGCACACCTGTGGGAGTCCTAAGGGTCACCTGTGCACCCTGGGCGAGCAGGTATAAAAGGCAGTCCACCATGCTACTTCCTCACTTTGGAGTTACATTAAAGATACTAAGGTCACAATGGTTTGAGCTTACAACACAGTCTTGAGGAGTTATTCTGAACTTAACACTGCCCATGCTCCAATCAGCGACCTGGACCTTGACGTTCAATCCATTCACACTTTTTGCTACCATCGTGCCTGTACCAGCTCTTTGAAAGAGCTGTCCAATTTATTGTTCCAGCATGAACTAGAATTGGTGGCGGCTGATTGAAAGTCTCTTATCTTTGTGATTTTCTGCAGGTTTAGTCTTCTCCTCTGTGAGTTCACTCCTCCCTGATTGGTGTACCTGTATTTTGTTCCATAAGATTCCAGCCTTTTAGGTAGAAAGGTCAATTCACATTGGTTGATATTCCAGGCATATAGTTGAGCTGCACACACTGCAATTAGTTATCTCTAGTTCTCACTCATCCATGAAAACCTGGGAATTCCCTTACCCAAGAGTAATCTAATGGTTGTGACAATGAACAACGATAAGAAATAATAAGGGGAAAAAGTCACTGTGGGCATAGTCTATAGGCCCCCTAATAGTAGCTACACTGTTGGACAGAGTATTAATCAAGAAATAATGGAGGCTTATAAGAAGAGCACAGCAATAATCATGGGCAATTTTAATCTTCATAATGATTGGACAAATCAAATTGGCCAAGTTCGCCTTGAGGAAGAGTTCATAGAGTGTATCCGGGATGGTTTCCTTGACCAGTACATTGTGGAACTAACCAGGGAGCAGGCTATCTCAGATCAGGTACTGTGTAATGAGACAGGATTAATAAATGATCTCACAGTAAAGGATCCTCTAGGAAAGAGTGATAATAGCAAGGTTAAATTTCAAATTCAGTTGGAGGGTGAGAAAGTTGGGTCTCAAACCAGTGTTCTGATCTTAAATAAAGATGATTACAAAGGTATGAAAGCAGAGTTGGCTAAAGTAGACTGGGAAAATAGATAAAAGTGTAAGACGGTTGATGATCAATGACAGACATTTAAGAGGATATTTCATAACTCTCAACAAAAATATATTCCAGTGAGAAGGAAAGACTTTAAGAGAAGGGAGAACCATCCATGGCTAACTAAGGAAATAAATATTGATATCAAATTGAAAACAATGGCATACAATGTAGCCAAGATTAGTGGGAGGACAGAGGATTGGGAAATTTTTAGAAACCAGCAAAGGACGACTAAAAAAAGAATAAAGAGAGAGGAGAAGGATTATGAGAATAAACTAGCAAGAAACTTAAAAACAGATAGTAAGAACATAAGAACATAAAAATAGGAGCAGGAGTAGGCCATACGGCTCCTCGAGCCTGTTCCGCCATTCAATAAGAGCATGGCTGATCTGATCATGGACTCAGGTCCACTTCCCCGCCCGCACCCCATAGCCCCTTATTCCCTTATCAGTTAAGAAACTGTCTATCACTGTCTTAAATTTATTCAATGTCCCAACTTCCACAGCTCTCTGAGGCAACGAATTTCAAAGATTTACAACCCTCTGAGAGAAGAAATTCCTCCTCATCTCAGTTTTAAATGGGCGGACCCTTAATCTAAGATTATGCCCCCTAGTTCTTGCCTCCCCTATCAGTGGAAACATAGAAACATAGAAAACATAGAAAATAGGTGCAGGAGTAGGCCATTCGGCCCTTCGAGCTTGCACCACCATTCAATAAGATCATGGCTGATCATTCACCTCAGTACCCCTTTCCTGCTTTCTCTCCATACCCCTTGATCCCTTTAGCCATAAGGGCCATATCTAACTCCTTCTTGAATATATGTAACGAACTGGCATCAACAACTCTCTGTGGTAGAGAATTCCACAAGTTCACAATTCTCTGAGTGAAGGAGTTTCTCCTCACCTCGGTCTGAAATAGCTTAACCATGATGCTTAGATTGTCACCCCTGGTTCTGGACTTCCCCAACATCGGAACATTCTTCCTGCATCTAACCTGTCCAGTCCCATCAGAATTTTATATGTTTCTATTCTTCTAAACTCCAGTGAATAAAGACCCAGTCGATCCAGGCTTTCTTCATATGTCAGTCCTGCCATCCCGCGAATCAGTCTGGTGAACCTTCGCTGCACACCCTCAGTAGCAAGAACGTCCTTCCTCAGATTGGAGACCAAAACCGAACACAATATTTCAGGTGAGGCCTCACCAGGGCCCTGTATAACTGCAGTAAGACCTCCCTGCTCCTATACTCAAATCCCCTAGCTATGAAGGCCAACATGCCATTTGCCTTCTTCACCACCTGCTGTACCTACATGTCAACTTTCAATGACTGATGTACCATGAGAGCCAGGTCTCATTGCACCTCCCCTTTTCCTAATCTGCCGCCATTCAAATAATATTCTGTCTTCATGTTTTTGCCACCCAAGTGGATAACCTCACATTTATCCACATTATACTACCATGCATTTGCCCACTCACCTAGCCTGTCCAAGCACTCTGCAGCCTCTTAGCATCCTCCTCACAGCTCACACCACCACCCAGCTCAGTGTCATCTGCAAACTTGAGATAGTACACTCAATTTCTTCATTTAAATCATTGATGTATATTGTAAATAGCTGGGGTCCCAGCACTGAGCCCTGCAGCACCCCACTAGTCACTGACTGCCATTCTGAAAAGGACCCATTTATCTCGATTCTCTGCTTCCTGTCTGCCAACCAGTTCTCTATCCACATCAGTACATTACCCCCAATACCATGTGCTTTAATTTTGCACACCAATCTCTTGTGTGGGACCTTGTCAAAAGCCTTTTCCCTTTCATAAAACCATGCATGCTGACTCTGCTTGACTGCATTATGATTTTCCAAATGTCCTGCTACTGCTTCCTTAATAATGGACTTCAACATTTTCCCAACGACAGGTGTTAGGTTAACTGGTCTATAGTTTCCTGCTTTCTGTTTACCTCCTTTTTTAAATAGGGGCGTTACACTTGCAGTTTTCCAATCCAATGAGGGGGTATACTCATGAGGAAAGGTTGAGTAGGTTGGGTAACTCATTGGAATTCAGAAGAATAAGAGGTGAGCTTATCGAAATGTGTAAGATTATGAGGGGGCTTGACAAGATGGATGCAGTGAAGATGTTAGCCTGACATCGGTAGTGGGGAAAATGTTGGAATCAATTATTAAAGATGAAATAGCAGCACATTAGGAAAGTAGTGACAGGATCAGTTCAAGTCAGCATGGATTTAAGAATGGGAAATCATGCTTAACAAATCTTCTAGAATTTTTTGAGGATGTAACTAGTAGAGCAGACAAGGTAGGACTAAGAAAGATGTTCTGCTGAGAGCTTGAGCAGCTAGCGACTAAATTGAAAAGCAGAACCACAAAGGTAATAATCTCTGGATTATTACCTGAGCCACGAGCAAATTTGCATTGGGTCAATAGAATCGGAGAAGAATGCGTGGCTCAGAGGTTGGTGTGGGAGAAGTGGGTTTCGATTCATGGGGCACTGGCACCAAAACTGGGGATGGGCTATGCTGGGACCAAAGTTCTAGCGAATTGAATAATTAAGGAGGTAGAGAGGGTTTAAACTAAATAAGGGGGGTGGAGGGGAAGGGTCCCAGTGGAGAGCACTCTCGAATGCTAAAGAGACAAGAATAGGAAGCCATGCAGGAAAGTGATTGTGGTAAGGATAACCAGATTATGTCAGGAAGGGATGGAGCATACAAACAAGTGTGCACTAACAAATAGGGTGCAAGTAAGAAAAAATAGCTAAGACAAATAGGGCTATAGTGCAAAAAAAGTATTAAGATGTCAAAATGTTAAAAAGACAAATCTAAAAGTACTGTATCTGAAAGCATGAAGCATTTGTAATAAGGTAGACAAATTAACAGCACAAATAGATGTAAACGGATATGATATAGTTGCAATTACGGAGACATGGTTGCAGGGTGACCAGGGCTGGGAACTGAATATCCAAGGATATTCAATATTTTAGGAAGGACGGGCAAAAAGGAAGAGAGGGTGGTGTGGCATTGTTAGTAAAGGGGTGAAATCAGAGCAATAGTGAGAAAGGATATTGGCTCACAAAATAAAGATGTAGAATCAGTCTGTGTGGAGCTAAGGAGCATCAAGGGGCAAAAAACATTGTGGGAGTTGTCTATAGGTCTCCAAACAGTAGTGGTAATTTAGGGGACAGCATCAAACAGGAAATTAGAGATGCATGTAACAAGTGTACTACAGTAATTGTAGGTGACTTTAATCTACATATAGACTGGCCAAACCAAATTAATAATAATACTGTGGAGGATGAATTCCTGGAGTGTGTATGAGATGGTTTTTTAGACCAGTACATTGAGGAGCCTACTAGGGAACAGGCTACCCTAGATTGGATATTGTGCAATGAGAAGGGGTTAATTAATAGTTTTGTTGTGCGGGGGCCTTTAGGGAAGAGTGACCATATGATTTGAATTCTTTATTAAGATGGAAAGTGAAGTAGTCCAATCCGAAATTAAGGTCCTAAAATCGAAACAAAGGAAACTATGAAGGTATAAGGAATGAATTGGGAAGATTCATTAAAAGCCATGACGGTGGATAGGCAATGGTTAATATTTAAGGAACGAATGCATGAATTGCAACAGTTATACATTCCTTTCTGATGCAAAAACACCAAAGGAAAAGTGGACCAACCATGGCTAACAAAATAAATTAAGGATAGTATTAGATCCAAAGAGGAGTTGTACAAAGTTGCCAGAAAAAGTAGCAAGCCTGGGGATTGGGCGCAGTTTAGAATTCAGCAAAAAAGGACCATGAGATTGATTGATTTAAGAGGGGGAAAAATAGAGTAGGAGAGTAAACTTGCAAGGAACATAAAAACAGACTGCAAAAGTTTCTACAAGTATGTAAAAAGAAAGATTATTGAAGACAAATGTAGATCCTTTACAGTCAGAAACGGGAGAATTTATAATAGGGAACAAGGAAATGGCAGAACAATTAGAACCGAAGTATTTATTTGTCTTCATAGAAGAGGACACAAATAAGCTCCCAGAAATGCTAGGGAACCAAGGGTCTAGTGAGCAAGAGGAATTAAAGGAAATGATTATTAATAAGAAAATAGTGCTGGAGGAACTAATGGAACTAAAAGCTGATAAATTCCCAGGGCCTGATAATGTTAGAGTCTATTATAAAGGATGTGAAAATATCAATGGGATTAAACCAAGTCAACATGGATGTATGAAAGGAAAATAGTGTTTGACAAACCTACTGGAGTTTTTTGAGAATGTAACTGATAATAGATAAGGGAGAACCAGTGGATGTAATGTATTTGGATTTTCAGAAGGCTTTTGATAAAGTCCCACATAAGAGGTTAGTGTGCAAAATTAAAGCACATAGGATTGGGGGTAATATACTGACATGGATTGAAAATAGGTTAACTGACAGGAAACAGAGTAGGAATAAACGGGTCTTTTTCGGGGTGGCGGGCAGTGACTAGTAGAGTACTACAGGGATTAGTGCTTTGGCCCCAGCTATTCACTATATCTATATCTATATCTATACCTGACGACACAAAACTGTTGTGAGGAAGATGCAAAGATGCTGCAAGGCAATTTAGATTGCATGAGTGGGCAAACACATGGCAGATGCAGTATAAGGTGGATAAATGTGAAGTTATCCACTTTTTAGAAAAAACATAAGGACAAAGTATTATTTAAATGGTGATGGCTTGGGAAGTGTCGATGTACAGAGGGATCTGGGTGTCCTTGTACACCAGTCATTGAAAGCAAACATGCAGGTACAGCAAGCAGTTAGGAAGGCAAATGGTATGTTGGCCTTCATTGCAAGAGGGTTTGAGTACAGGAGCAAGAATGTCTTACTACAGTTATACAGGGCCTTGGTGACTCCATATCTGGAGTATTGTGTGCAGTTTTGGTCTCCTTCCCCAAGAAAGGATATATTTGCCATTGAGGGAGTGCAACGAAGGTTCACCAGATTGATTCCTGGGATGGCAGGACTGTCGTATGGTCGACTAGATCTATATTCACTAGAGTTTAATAGAATGAGAGGGGATCTCATTGAAACGTATAAAATTCTGACGGGGCTGGACAGACTGGATGTGGGGAGGATGTTTCCCCTGGCTGGGAAGTCTAGATAAGAGATCACAGTCTCAGGATACAGGGTAGGAAATTTAGGACTGAAATGAGGAGAAATTTCTTCACTCAGAGGGTGGTAAACCTGTGGAATTCTGTACCACAGAAGACTGTGGAGGCCAAGTCACTGAATATATTTATATTTAAAAAGCAGATGGATAGATTTCTGGACACAAGGCATCAAGGGGTATGGGGAGAATGTGGGAATATGATGTTGAGATAATCAGCCATGATATTGAATGGTGGTGCAGGCTCAAAGGGCCGAGTGGCCGACTACTACTCTTATTTTCTATGTTTCTATCAGCCACTGTTCACATTTGTTGGCCCTTCCATCTACCTACAGACACGTGCTGAGGCCAAATTTCCTTCTCCCCAGCGCAAGACAGGAGCTTTGTGTTTGAAATCCATCCAGCTTGAAAATCACTGCTGACAATTGAATTTCTAGGTGAGGTTCGTTTGCATGTTGAGGGCATGTGCCAGGCAGAATTACTGCCTGGAATTCAGCACAGGCTCAATAGTGGGAAGCAATTTGTGTGTTGCTGTAGGCCTTATCAGGCTTAAAAGCCTACATTAAAGAGAAAATTAAGGCTTGGAATGGTGGCATCAGAACAAGTCTCTGCAGATTGAAGATGTCTGTAATCTTCCACATATATATTCAGAAGAATGCTTTTATATAATGTGATGTAAATGGGTTTGCTGTACGCATTAAAGTAGCAATAACTTGGAGAAAATTAATTGTACTTTTGTACTGCCTCATAATACAACATAACACTTTAAACACACAATGAATTTATGATATTTGAAATCAAGTAGTTAAAATAAACACCACATGTATTGCTTTAAGTCTGAATGTAGTATTAAAACCCGGTCCAAATGTATTTTTTTTGTACTGGCCTTCTCAAAGATCAGAATATGCGGTGTTACCATAACTGGCTGGATCAACATTCAACATGTCCAGGCAGAGCCAGGTGAGTGTTTCCACGGCTTCGGCAGGATAGCGGGCTTCCCCATGGTTCAGGGGGCTATTGATTGTACGCATGTGGCATTGTGGGCCCCACCAGACCTGGCCAGTCTATTCTCCTGGCCATCTGCTGAAGACATCGCGCCCCTTGCCACTCCACTCCAAGGCTCCATGCATATAAATGGGAAGACAAGATTGTGACAAATTAAATACATTTTTATTTACAACAAAACCATAGTGTGCTGTAAAGAAGCACTAAAGGATGCCATCATCCACAGCAAACAATAATTCAAACCAGACCCTTTGGAACATTATCATCCACGTGCAACTATTCACATTAGTTCATATTGGAACAAGGACAGCATCTCTGGCCACTATCATACAATTCTTTATTGGCTCATCCAAGTGCAACTATTTACGTGAGTTCATATTCGAGCAAGGTCACCATTTCTGGCTACTAGCATGCACACATTTAGTAGTTCTTTCCCTCCTCCCTCCCTCCCTCCCAACCCCCCCACCGGTAGAAGGTTGCTCTGTTGGCGCCGCTGTCACAGCTGATGGCCTAGCAGGACGTTCCGCAACAGCTCGGGCCCTGACTGTGAACTGCATCATCTCTGCATAGGTGGCAGCACTCTGTGGTGGATGAGCTGCAGAGAGGGGCCAGGACAGAATGATGTCATCCTAAGAGACGACGTAATGATACAACAGGCCTGACATACTGCTACTCCCTCTGGGCAGAGCCTCAGGATCTGGAGCTATTTGGCTGAACACCGATTGCTGCTTTGTTTCGCCAACGTTCATTCCCCATACAACTTTTGGGTTCCAGACACAATGTCAGCGGTCAGTGCACGCATGGAATAAAGTTGGCTCGACATCAGGGCAGACTGCGACTGCAGCACACCACAGAGCTGAATAATGCCACCACACATGATGACGTGACAGTCTGCAAGCCTACCATAGCGTCGGCCTGGTGCTCGATGGCTACTGACACATCAGCCATAGCCTATGCCACCATGTCTGGGACCTCATGGTCACTTGAAGCATCCAACTTCCATTGGTATCTACCAAGGATGGGCTCGATGGGCTGCTGAGACACAAATGCAAAGGTTGCAATGGACTCCTCCATCTTCACCGACACACTTGGGTACCCTTGAGAATACACCCAGCAGATCGTTGAGCATCGTTCAGGTGTGCGCGAACCCTCCAGGGAACTGGCCCCTGATCTCCCCTGCCCCGTGGCATTGCTGCAGGCCACTGTGTTCCAGAGCATCAACCACCTCCATCTCCCCAACCGCCTTCAGCAAAAAAGCTGCTGGCCCCGCTCTGAAGAATGGGCACGAGAGCGTGAGGAGCATCAAGCCTACAAAGGGCTTGAGTCAGCCGAGCAGCCAGCTGAAACAGAAACAAGTGATCTGGGAGGATAAAAAGTAAAAAGATTCAAATGTGACATCGCAGGAGAGCAGCGAAGTGATTGGTTGGTCAGTTTTTCTCTTTTCTTCAGCATTGGTTTAAATTAAGAGCTGGGATTATAAATGAAATGTTCAAAACATATGTAATTAAATATATTAGAGATAGCAGGGTAGGCGATGTGTTACTGCTGTTGCATGTGGGAGCTAGTTGACCCCATTGAAGTCCATCATCATCATAGGCAGTCCCTCGGAATGGAGGAAGACTTGCTTCCACTCTTAACATGAGTTCTTGGGTGGCTGTACAGTCCAATATGAGAACCACAGTCTCTGTCACAGGTGGGACAGATAATCGTTGAAGGAATGAGTGGGTGGGACTAGTTTGCTGCACGCTCTTTCCGCTGCCTGCACTTGATTTCTGCATGCTCTCGGCGACGAGACTCTGTGCTCAGTGCCCTCCCGGATGCATTTCTTCCACTTGGTGATCTTTGGCCAGGGACTTCCAGATGTCAGTGGGGATGTTGCACTTTATCAGGGGGGTTTTGATGGTGTCCTTGTAATGTTTCTGCTGCCCACCTTTGACTCGTTTGTCGTGAAGGAGTTCTGAGTAGAGCGCTTGCTTTGGGAGGCTGCCCAGTGGAGCTGATCAAGTGTGGTCCGTGCTTCAATGCTGGGGATGTTGGCCTGGTTGAGGACGCTAACATTGGTGCGTCTGTCCTCCCAGGGGATTTGTAGGATCTTGCGGAGACATCATTGGTGGTATTCTCCAGCGACTTGAGGTGTCTACTGTACATGGTCCATGTTTCTGAGCCATACAGGAGGGTGGGTATTACTAAAGCCCTATAGACCATGAGCTTGGTGACCGTTTTGAGGGCCTGGTCTTCAAACACACTTTTCCTCAGGCGGCCGAAGGCTGCACTGGAGGCGGTGTTGCATCTCATCGTCAAAGCCTGCCCTTGTTGTTGGGGGAAGTGGTCCACGTTATCCAGGCCCATGCCGTAGATCTTATGACTGGGTGGCAGTGCTGTGCGGCGGGGACAGTCTGGTGGAGGACCTTTGTCTTACTGATGTTTAGCTTAAGGCCTATACTTTCGTACACCTCCGGTCCACAGCGACCACATCTGCAGCTCGAGGCACTTCCAGGAGGCAATCACATGCCTTAGATTAATTCATTCAAATTTGATCGGTGGTCAAGGACAGGAGAGTATGACTATGAGTGAGGCAGGTTTTGGGACCCAGGAGGTAGTGATGCAGGAGCCTCGGCCCTTGCTCTTGACCAACAGGTATGAGATTCTTGCTCCCTGTGTGGATGAGGGCAAAATCTGCAGGGAGAATAGCAAACTGATCACAGCACAGTGGTACAGTGGGCCATTCAAGTGGGGGGGGGGGGTAAAAAGGAACATTGTAGTGGTAGGAGACAGTATAGTTAGGGGGATAGATAATGTTCTGTGCAGACGAGAGCGTGTGTTCCGAAGGCTGTGTTGCCTGCCCAGTGCCAGGGTTTAAAGACATATCCTCTGGGCTGGAGAGGAACTTGGAGTGGGAGGGGGGCAGATCCAGCTGGTGTGGTACACGAAGGTACCAATGACTTAGGTAGGACAAAGAAAGAGGTTCTGCTGAGGGAGTATGAGCAGATAGGGGCTAAATTTAAAAAGCAAAACCACAAAGTTAATAATCTCTGGATTACTACCTGAGCCACGAGCAAATTTGCATAGGGTAAATAAGATCAGAGAGATGAACGTGTGGCTCAAAGATTGGTGTAGGAAAAATGGGTTTCAATTCATAGGGTACTGACACCAATACTGGGTAAAAATTGGGATGGACTTCACTTGAACCAGGCTGGGGCCAAAGTCCTGGTGAATCGAATAAATAGGGCTTTAAATTAAATAGTGGGGGGAAGGATCCGATGAGCAGATTTGTAAAGAGAAAGGAGAAGGCAAAAGTGCAGAGTAGCAAAATGGGTAATGATAATTAGAGTGCAACAGGAAGGGACAGAACGTATACACAAGACAAAATTAAAAGTTTCATCTCTGAATGCACACAGCATTCGTAACAAAATAGATGAGTTGACGGCACAAGTAGAAATAAATGGATATGATCTGATTGCCATTGCAGAGATGCGGTTGCAAGGTGTCCAAGGCTGGGAACTGAATATTCAGGGGTATTTGCCATTTTGTAAGGATATGTAGAAAGAAAAAGGAGGTGGGATAGCTCTGTTAATAAGGGATGAGATCAGTGCAGTAGTGAGAAATGATATTGGCTCAGAAGATCACAATGTAGAATCAGTTTGGGTGGAGATAAGAAATAACCACTGGTGGGTGTGGTCTACAGGCTCCCAAACAGTAGGACAGAGTCTAAATCAAGAAATAAGAGACTTGTAAGAAAGGTTGCAATCGTAATGGGCGATTTTAATCTTTATATTGATCGGACAAATCAAATTGGCATAGGTATCCTGGACGAAGAGTTCATAGAGTATATGAGGGATGGTTTCTTGCAATAATACATTGTGGAACCAACCAGGGAGCAGATGAATTTATATCTGGTAATGTGTAACGAGTTTGGATCAATTAATGATCTTGTAGTGAAGGATCCTCTTGGGAAAAGTGATCATAGCATGGTAGAATTTCAAATTCAGTTTGTGAGAAAGCTAGTTCTCAAACTAGTGCCTTCAATTTAAATGAAGGCAATTACAAAGGTATGAAGGCAAATCTGGTTAAAGTGGACTGGGAAAATATATTTAAAGTGTAAGACTTTAGAAAACGTGTGGCAAACAATTAAGGAGATATTTCATGACTCTCAGCAAAGATATATTCCAGTGAGAAAGAAAGACTCTAAGAGAAGGATGAACCATCCCTGGCTAACTAAGGAAGTAAAGGATGGTATCGATTGAAAACAAAGGCATACAATGTTGCGAAGAACAGTGGAAGGCCAGAGGATTGGGAAATATTTTTGAAACCAGCAAAGGACGACTAAAAAAATGATAGAGAAGATAGCTTATGAGAGTAAACTAGCAAGAAATATAAACAGACAGTAAGAGGTTCGATAGGTATATAAAAGAAAGCAAGTAGCTAAAGTAAATGTTCATCCTTTTTCGAGGATGAGACTGGGGAATTAATAATGGGGAACAGAGAAATGGCGGAGACTTTGAACAAATATTTATCAGTCTTCAAGGTAGAAGACATTATCAATTATTTGGATGCTTTTAATCAAGGGGCTATTGGGTAGTGGAAATTTAAAACTATCACTAGAGGAAAAAGTACTAAGCAAACCAATGGGACTAAAGGTGGATATGTCCCCTGGACCTGATGGCCTGCATCCTAGGGTCTTAAGAGATGGATGCAGAGATAGTGGATGCATTCGTTGTAATCTACCAAAATTCCCTGGATTCTAGAGAGGTCCCAGCGGACTGGAAAACTGCAAATGTAACATCCCTATTTAAGAAAGGAAGGAGACAGAAAGCAGGAAACTATAGATCAGTTAGCCTAACATCTGACATTGGGAAAATGCTGGAGTCCATTATTAAGAAAGTAGTAGCAGGACATTTAGAAAATCAAAACGCAGTCCAGCAGAGTCAGCATGGTTTTATGAAAGGGAAATCATGTTTGACAAATTTGCTTTAGTTCTTTTGAGGATGTAATGAGCAGGATGGATAAGGGGGACCCAGTCGATGTCGTGTATTTGGATTTCCAGAAAACATTAGATAAGGTGCCACGTAAAAGGTTACTGCACAAGATAAGAGCTCACGGGGTTGTGGGTAATATATTAGCATGGACAGAGGATTGGCTAACAGAGCAGAGAGTTGGGATAAATGGGTCATTTTCAGGTTGGCAAATTGTAATTAGTGGGGTGCCACAGGGATTAGTGCTGGGGCCTCAACTATTTACAATTTATATTCATGACTTGAATGAAGTGATCGAGTGTAATGTAACCAAATTTGCTGATGATACAAAGATAGGTGGAAAAGCAAGTTGTGAGGGATATAGATAGGCTAAGTGAGTTGGCAAAAATTTGCCAGATGGAGAATAATGTGAGGTTATCCACTTTAGTAGAAAAAATAAAAAAGCAAATTATTATTTAAATGGGGAGATATACAAAATGCAGTATACAGAAAACACAAAGTTAGCAAGTAGGCACAGCAAGTAATTAGGAAAGCAAATGGAATGTTGGCCTTTATTGCAATGGGGATAGTGTATATCAAAATAGGGAAGTCCTGCTACAACTGTTGATAAGACCATACCTAGACGACAGCGTGCAATATTGGTCTCCTTATTTAAGGAAGGGTATATTTGCACTGGAGGCAATGCAGAGAAGGTTAACATGGTTGATTCCTGAGATGAAGGGGTTAACATATGAAGAAAGGTTAAGCAGGTTGGGCCTATACTCATTGGTGTTTAGAAGACGTAGCGATGATCTTATTGAAATTTATAAGATTCTGAGGGGGCTTGGTGGGGTAGATGCAGAGAGGATGTTTCCCCTCTTGGGGGAATCTAGAACCAGGGGGCATAAATCCAGAATAAAGGGTCGCTCATTTAAAACGGAAATGAGGAGGAATTTTTTCTCTGAGGGTCGTGAATCTTGGGAATTCTCCACCTCAGAGAGCTGTGAAGGCTGGACCATTGAATAGATTTTAAGGTGGAGATAGATAGATTTTTGAAAGATAAGGGAGTCAAGGTTTATGGAGTTGAGGCCAGGATCAGATCAGCCATGATCTTATTGAATGCTTACTCCTGCTCTTACTTCTTATGTTCTTATATTCTTATGATGCTGGATCCTCGGTCACGTCCTCCTCCTCTCCACCATCCCCCGCAGTGGAAGGCTGTCGTGTAGGCCCCTGGCTGTCTGAGTCATCATCTGAAAGCACAAAGCCAGAGAAGATTGGTTACCTGCAGGGGAGGAGGCCAGGACTGGGAAAGGCAGTCGCTAATTGCAGTCTCATGGAAAGTGGTGAAGGATTGTAGTGTCAGGGCTAATTGGCCTGCTAGAGGCTGCAAAGGAACTCAACATACTGTCATCGTCCCAAGGGGGCTCGGCCTGACCCACTGCCACCGCACCCATTTGTGCGTCCATCACGGCCGATGTGTGTTCCTTCACCCCCAGTTAGGGGTTGCATCTCAGAGTCCCTTCCTCTGCTCTGAATCTGGTGTGTTCTGACCTGTGTGAGCTTGGCTTGCAAGATGAAAGAGAACATCAGAGTTAGTGCCCTTCTATTCATCTGTCTGAAGTGCCTTTACATAGTTCAGAACATGTTAGTGTATGAGAGTCTTTAAAGGTCGATGTAACTTCCATTCACTCTGAGTACTTGGTGTGGCAAAGCTTGAATGAGGGGGGCCAGAACCTAACAGTAAGGATAGCGTTTTCCAGATGCATATGAAGACTGAGGAGGTAACAAGATGAAGGGTGGGTCTCCACAACGGAGTAGGAAGGTTAACGGCGTATGCAGGGCCTTGGAGTGGGTGATGTTGCAAATGGGAATCTTGTATCTGATCCCATCCTCACCCACGTAGAGCATGGGGTCAGATACATTCACATTGAGGAGAGACTGCACATTGAGCTCGGAGCATGGCATGCTCAGGTTAATGTAAAATGTACTCCCCCTCAGCAACAGAGCCATGTCCATCCACTTCTGCCGACACTGGGTCACTGTCCTGGCACTGTGTCACTCGCTGACACTATTTCAGTGACTTCCCACCAGATCCTTCGAGATATTTGGGCCTGTGGCCTCCTTCCAGCCTCCGCCCTCAGTAATTCTCGACGCCTCTCCAGGGCATCAAGCAGTGCATCGATGGCGATGTCAGAAATGGTGAGCGCTCTGCTGCTGCATCTGCCATCTTCACCCAGTGAATGAGTAGGAAGGGATGAAACGCACGAGGTGGTGCTGTGCCCAATCACTGCCTCGCTTGAATCCAGCTGTCGGCAGTATGTCTGTGGCACAGTTACAAATGATGATTGCCGCCCCACTTACCGCCTCCAGAGTAGAGTGCAATGCCTGATTTAATGCTGCAATCCCCTTTTTTAAGGCGGCAAAACTGAATTTCACGGTTAGAGGCGAGAATTGCTGTCTGGCATTAAAATCTCCCTTCAAATGATGATGCCGCCTCAAACGTCATCACCGAATTTCAACCCCTTAATGTTTCCAGTTGATTAGCAGTGGTCATGCATGTCATTGAGTGCTTGATTCTGACTCTGGATGCCAAAAATTGGGAGGGAATGACTTTTTTTTCCCATCACTGATGTCATTGTCCATGGTGTGTATCATTTTACTCCTTAAAAATATCCCTTTTTCGATATTGAATTGTAGTTATCAGGGCTCCACTAACTTATTAACTTTAATAATACATGTCCTGTATGTAGACCATGTATACTAACTGTATAGTCACAAGGTGTGCCACCAGAGGGCACTGCGGTGGGAGACCTGAGGGTCACCTACATAGGTGTGCAGAGCCCAGTATAAAAGACTGCCCACCATGCTTGTGCCTCACTCTGGAGTTACAATAAATGGGACTAAGTCACAACACCTCAAGTACAATACTAGACCTCGTGGAGTCATTCATAAGAGTATTATATTACAAAACTTCAAAAAGTCACTGATTTTATTGTTTGCATTTCCCTCTTTAATTGAGTTAAGCCAGTGTTGGGGCTGTGATTAATGGTCCTACACTTGGAGTTGAATGCACCTAGAGTTGATGCAAACTGTAATGTGCCCTCTCGCTTTCTCCCAGCAGCACAGTTCTGGACACAAACCGTTTGTTGCACCTGCTCGATGATGTCACAGCACTGTCTCGGATTGGCAGCCTTTTATTTTCTTTACGGGTTTTGGTGGCAGGGCAGGAGGTTGAGGTCATAATGAAGTTTTTATGATTTACACATGGTAGTCCAATCTTTAAAGAGAATAGGATTTTTTTTTACTCCGGAATGCTCGGAACCAATTTGCCAGTAAAGTCATAAGGACCAGCCTGAGGCTCAGCACTCAGTGTTAATGAGGCATTAAAGAAAAACAAATCACTCTTAAAGGACATGTGCCAACCTCATAAAGACATTTAACAGTCTGCATTACTGCAACAATGGCATCTTTATGGTAGCAAGGCGACAGCACTGACAAGACCAATATTCCAATCTCTGCCAGTTTTGCAGATGCGGGACTGCACATCATTGTGTTCCTGTCACATCAGTAAGTTTACAAATTATTTTTTTTTCTTATGAGCTAGAAAAACAAGTCTTCTGATATGGATTTTTTTTATTTGTGGTTTGTGTATTTTGATTTTTTTAAAATATTTTCTAATTACATTTTAGCTCATCAAGAGTAAGAATATGGAACATTTTTTTCTAATTCAGACACCTAGGGGATATTTTAATCTTTAAAAAAAAAAGTGTGGGTTTGGGGTGTGGGGGTAGTGAAATTGTTAAAAATTGGATTCCCGACCTGAACCCACCTTCAACCCGCTGACTTCCAGTTTAACGGGAGTGGTGGGATGGTGGTGGGTAACCAAGAGGCGGGACATTAATTTAAATATTATAATGAGGCTGGAAGCCTCTCTCTTTTTTTCTTTCACCTCTTTTGTTTTTAACTGCATGTGGTCAGGTTTTACATAAATCGTGAAACCAGGCAGTTACAGCCAAGGCGGGACGGCTGGATCCAGGAGGCAAGTGCCTTTACACCTACCTCCTGGATCCAGGATCGCTACCTAACTCAGCCCTGCGATCAGAGACCCCACCATGAGGCCTCCTATCACTACCCCCCAGGCATTCCCCCGCCGGCACTCCAGTGATAATGCTGAGGCCAGCCACGATCCTTCAGTGGTTGGCCGTGATCTTCCCTTCACCTTCTCCTCTTTTTTTTCCCCCCCATCGTCCAGCCCAATCCTCTCTCCCACCCCATCCTCTGCCCGACACCCCCCAATACATTTAATGTCCCTACCCCAGATCCTCCACCCCACACCCCCCAATCCATTAACAGCATTGCCCCCACACAAACCCTCTCTTCTCTGTGCGGCCACATGCCCACCCACCTGCAGCCTAATATGTCCTTACCATACAGTATAAATGCACACGAGGCCCATGCTTGAGAGAAGGTCACTCTGTGACCAGTTACTTTTATTACCAAGACCTCAGGTGATGAAGGTAGGTGGAGCTTCCCCTTTTATACCTGAAAGTCCAGGTTAGGAGTGTCTCTCACCAGTTCACCCCCTGTGGTCAGTGTTCTCAAGGTGTACAACTTAGGTCAGCTTATACATGGGCTACAATGATAGTTGAATACATGACATTACCTCCCCCGCCCCCCCGAAAGTCTTATTGAGATCACAGGTTAAGTCTCTCTGGTGATTTACGCTCCCTTGTAGAGCGCCTGAGTTGGGGCTCCAGTTATTGGGCGCTGGCCAGAGTGTCTGCTGTTTGCGGTGCCCCAGGCCTGTCCGAACTGCACACAGTGACTGGGCTCTCCTCCACTTGGTTCCGGTGTTCGGTCAACTGTGATGGAGTAAACTCTACGTCGTGTTCTTCCTCTGCTTCTTCTATGGGGTTGCTGAACCTCCTTTTTAGTTTGATCCACGTGTTTGCGGCAGATTTGTCCATTGGTAAGTTTAACTACCAAAACCCTATTCCCCTCTTTGGCAATCACAGTGCCTGCAAGCCATTTGGGCCCTGCAGCGTAATTAAGGACAAAAAGAGGGTCATTGACATCAATACATCGTGCCCTCGCATTCCTGTCATGGTTGTCACATTGTGATTGACGCCTGCTCTCAACAATTTCTTTCATAGTAGGGTGTATAAGGGATAACCTGGTTTTGAGCGTCCTTTTCATTAGCAGCTCTGCGGGTGGAACCCCTGTGAGCGAGTGTGGTCTGGATCTATTGGCCAACAGGAGGTGTGATAAGCGGCTTTGTAGGGAACCCCCTTGGATTCTGAGCATCCCCTGTTTGATTATCTGCACTGCTCGTTCTGCCTGGCCGTTTGAGGCTGGCTTGAACGGTGCCATTCTGACATGGTTGATTCCATTGCCTGCCATGAAGTCCTGGAATTCAATGCTTGTAAAGCACGGGCCATTGTCACTGACCAAGACATCCGGTAGACCATGGGTGGTGAACATTGCCCGTAGACTTTCTACCATGGCAGAAGTAATGTGCTTGAATGTAAAATGGCACACTCAATCTATTTGGAGTAGGCATCTACTACAACCAAAAACATTTTCCCCATGAAAGGACCTGCGTAGTCCACATGGATGCGTGACCATGGCTTGGCGGACCAGGACCAGGGGCTAAGGGGGGCTTCCCTGGCTGCGTTGCCCAGCTGAGCACATGTGTTGCACCTGCAAATACACAGTTCCAAGTCTGCATCTATCCCTGGCCACCAAATGTGTGACCTGGCAATTGCCTTCATCATGACAATGCCCGGGTGCTCATTGTGAGGTTCTCTGATAAACACCTCTCTGCCCATCTCAGCATGACTACTCGGTTTCCCCACAGTAGGCAATCAGCCTGAATCGAGAGTTCATCCTTGCGCCTATGAAACGGTTTAAATTCCTCAGGACATGCCCTGTACATGGCTTAAATATTTCTTAAATAAAGACAGTCGCGGGTCTTTATTTGTCCAGACTTTAATCTGATGGGCTGTCACAGGTGAGCCTTCGCTTTCGAAAGCTTCAACAGCCATGACCATCTCAGCATCATGCTCAGTTGTCCCCTCGGTGGTGGCTAATGGGAGCCTGCTGAGTGCATCGGCGCAGTTTTCAGTGCCCGGTCTGTGCCGAATTGTGTAGCCATAGGCAGCTAACGTGAGTGCCCACCTTTGTATACGGGCCGATGCATTTGCATTTATGGCCTTGTTGTTGGCCAAAAGGGACGTGAGGGGTTTGTGATCTGTCTCCAGCTCAAATTTCCTGCCAAACAGATACTAATGCATTATTTTTACTGCATATACACATGCTAGCGCTTCCTTTTCTACCATCCCGTAGCCTCTTTCTGCCTGGGACAGACTTCTGGATGCATAAGCTACCGGCTGTAACTGACCATTGGCATTCACATGCTGCAACACACACCCGACCCCATAGGATGAAGCATCGCATGTTAAAACAAGTTTCTTACACGGGTCATATAACGTTAACAGTTTGTTAGAGCACGCAACTGTTATCTCCATCAAAAGCCCTTTCCTGGCTGTCCCCCCAGACCCAATCACGACCTTTGCATCGGAGCACGTATAGCGTGCTGCAATTGGGAAAAAAGTTACCAAAATAGTTCAGGAGCCCCAGGAACAAACGCAGCTCCGTCGTGTTACGGGGTCTGGGTGCTCTCTGGATCACTTCCGGTTTGGATGCAGTAGGTCTGATCCCGTCTGCTGCTACCCTCCTCCCCAGGAATTCTACCTCTGGAGCTAAGAAGATGCACTTCGCCTTTTTCAGTCGGTTCAGTCTGCGTCGCACCTGCTCCAGGTTGTGGAGGTGTTCGGTATTGCGACCCATGATGAGGATGTCGTCTTGAAAAACCACCGTCCTTGGAATCGACTTGAGGAGGCTTTCCATATTTCGCTGAAAGATCGCAGTGGCTGAACGAATCCCAAAGGACATCTGTTATACTCAAACAATCCCTTGTGTGTCGTGATGGTGGTCAGCTTCTTCGACTCACTCGCCAGCTCCTGGGTCATGTAAGCTGAGGTCAGGTCCAATTTTGAAAAAAGTTTTCCACCGGATAGCGTCGCAAAGAGGCCCTCCGCTCTCGGTAGCGGATACTGGACTTGGAGTGACACCCGATTGATGGTGGCCTTGTAATCATCACATATCCTGACCGACCCATCCGCCTTGAGCACCGGCACGATTGGGCTCGCCCAGTCACTGAATTCGACTGGCGAGATGATGCCTTCCCTCAGCAGGCGGTCCAATTCACATTCTATCTTTTCTCGCATCACGTACAGCACCGCTCTGGCCTTGTGGTGTACTGGCCTGGCGTCCAGGTTTATGTAAATCACTACCTTTGCCCCCATGAAAGTGCCGATGCCGAGTTGAAATAATGAGTCAAATTTGTCCAGGATCTGTGAGCATGATACTTGCTCCACAGAAGAAATTGCATTGACATCGCCCCATTTCCAGTTCATGACAGCAAGCCAACTCCTCCCCAGTAGTGCGGAACCGTCCCCCAGGACAATCCAGAGTGGCAACCTGTTCTCCGAATCTTTGTGGGTCACGACTACCGTGGCGCTGCCTAGCACCGGAATGATCTCCTTTGTATATGTCCGTAGCTGTGCGTCAATCAGCAATAATTTTGGCCTCGGACACCCACAACCTTTCGAACTGTTTGATACTCATCAGGGACTGGCTGGCCCCCGTGTCTAGCTCCATTGATACTGGGATGCCATTGAGGAGCACTTTCATCATTATCGGTGGTGTCCTGGTGTATGAACTGTATATGTGCTCCACATGAACTCACTGAACTTCAGCTTCAAGCGATTTCCCTCCATGTCCATTTGGCCTCGTAGGGCCCATCCTCCTCGTACATCAACCTGGCTGCAGGTTTCCTGCACATACGCGCCAAGTGACCGCTGACGTTGCAGTTTCTGCAGGTATATTGCTGAAAGTGGTGTCCTTAAGCACACCATTAACAGGTGTTGATGACCACATTGTCCATTGCGATCGCATGAATCGCCATTCAGCTAGCCATTGTCTCTGTTGAATTCCCACTTGGGTTCAACGACAGGCTGGGGCATGTCCGATTGCTCTTGTCTGCCTAGAGAACTGTGTGCCATGTTAACAATGTTGACTACCTGATCGTTTGCCGCATTTGAGCCAAGATTTTTGTCATACATCATTCTAGTCTCTTCCTTCCCTGAGATAATTGTCTGGGCTATCAGAGCCGCCGCTTCCAAGGTCAAGTCTTTGGTCTCTTTCCTGAAAACTCCAGCGTGCCCGATGCCCTCAATAAAAGTGTCTCACAGCATCTCCGCTCTGCATGCATCTGGGAACTTACATAGGTTCGCCAGTCGCCGGAGATCTGCCACGAAGTCTGGAACGCCGGTGCATGTAAAACCGGTGTCTCGCCATGTGCATGCTGTTCGCCGGTTTAAGGTGTTCCCCGATCAACTTACTGAGCTCTTCAAAAGTCTTGTCTGCCAGCTTCTCTGGTGTTAGAAGATCCTTCATCAGGGAGTACGTTCTGGATCCACAAACCGTCAGGAGATGAGCCCTGCGTTTGTCGGCCGAATCCTGTCCCAACCACTCCTCAGTGACAAAACTTTGCTGTGGTCTCTCAATAAAGTCGTCCCAATCATCACCAACACTGTACCTCTCTTCTGTGCTGCTAGTGGCCATGCTCGCATGGTTTAAATCCCAGTTTCTCGTCGCCAATAATATGTCCTTACTATACAGTATAAATGCACACGAGGCCCATACTTGAGAGAAGGTCACTCTGTGACCAGTTACCTTTATTACCAAGGCCTCAAGTGATGAAGGTGGGTGGAGCTTCCCCTTTTATACCTGAGAGTCCAGGTTAGGAGTGTCTCCCATAAGTTCACCCCTTGTGGTCAATGTTCTCAAGGTGTACAACTTAGGTCAGCTTATACATGGGTTACAATGATAGTTGAATACATGACACAGCCAGCCAGCCTCTCAATCTGGCTGGCTGTTGGCAGTAACCCGAGCCTAGCATGGAAATCAGGCCCTGCCATTTAAAGTCAGTAGGGCCTGTGGGGAAACCTGGTTTCCTGACCACCTCAGAGCACCCACTGTCCCTAACCTGCCTTTTCTTTAAAAATCTGGCCCCAGTGTTTGTATCAAACACTCCCAGGTCAGGTATATCTCAGATTAAATGCAGAGTAAGACTACATGTACTCTATTCCAATGATGTATCATAGCCCATGGCCTCCGAAGTGTATCTCTAATTCCAGCTATCCTTATGGCTCCATTGCGTGAAATTGGTGATCTAGTGCAAAATAATAGCAGCTTTGCTTCTACCTTCTATGAACTGGGTTGAAATTGTCTAAACTCATATTTTAATTCGTACCCTCGTACGAAAAGTCATCAACCTGAAACGTTAACTTTCTCTCTCCACGGATGCTGCCTGATCAGTTGAGGAGTATTTTCATTTTTTTTCTGTTTTTATTTAGTACCCGAAGGGGGAGAAATTGATTATCGCCCCATTTGGGGGTGGTAATTGTTGAGAGGCGCTAAAGTTTCCACCTTCAAAAAATTCGCTTTATTGCTCCAAGAAGGAAGTAGAGCATTAAATCAAGCGCTCCACTTCCTTCTCTGAGCGCTAACGGAAAGCACAATTCATCAGTGCTGCACATTGGACCATGCAGCGCAGTCGCGTGCAAAAGGACCTTCCCTCCTTTTTTAAAGGGAAGGGCCATCGCTGCAGGCTTTGCAATTAAAGAATCACCTTCCTGGACCACCAAGGGAGTGAGGGAGCCACACGATCAGCCCGACACTCAGAGTACTGGGCTGAACGATCGTGGGCAGGACCACGCGAAGACAACAGGAACACAACAAACATGAGGTAAATTCTTTTTTATTTACCTCGGCCACCTCACCTTTAATTATTGCCCCGGTCGAGGCCGGCCACCCGATCAACACATCCTACAGCTGCCGGTGTCTTTGCTGCTGCAGGGGTTGAACGTTAATTTCGGGGCTGGGGTGCTAAGAGGGCGATGATCATGCCGATGTCACCAGGCGAAGGAGATTGGGACGCAATGCCTTAGTGCTGCTGCTAAACTCCTGCCCAATATGGCGCGAGTCATTGTCAGCACCACACCCAGGCAGTAATGCATTTGTGTTCCATTAGCGCCGCCCCCCCCCCCCCCCGGGGACACTAACAGGAGGTGCAAATGAACTGAATATCTAGGCCTTCTCGTTTTGAGTGAGATTTCATCCTATGTTCCAGAGGTGTAAGGACAGTGGTCTGTTCTACTCAGTCATCTCCCTCAACCCCTCATGTATTATAATTGATTTTATATTTATAAAGATAATGAAAATTAATCATAAAATATTCTATACTTTTCATGCACAGCTGTACAGTTTTAAATTCATTCCCAGGGTGTGGATGTCACTGGCAAGGCTGGCATTTATTGTCCATCCCTACTTGCCCTGAGAAGGTGATCCTGAGCCACCATCTTGAACGAATGCAATCCATGCGGAGCGGTTTGATATGATTGAGTGGTTTGCTAGGCCACGTCTGAACAATTAAAAATCAACCACGTTGATGTAGTATTAGAGTCACATAGGCTAGACCAGGTAAGGACAGTAAGTTTCCTTCCCTAAGGGAAGTCTGTGAACCAGTTGTGTTTTATTGACAATCTTGTGGTCACTTACTAATACCAGCTTTTTATTTCCAGATTTTTTAAAGATAAATTTACATTCTCAAACTGATACGGTAGGATTTGAATTCATACACTCTAGATTATTAGTTCAGTAACATAACCATGACACTACCATACCCAGTGTACAGTGTAGCAGTTACATATCTAAATTATATTGTCAAAGGCATCAATAATCAGGCCCACTCTCCAGGCCTCTTCTGATGTTGTTTTGCCAATATATACCATAATGAATACTTACGCTTTCTTAGTTTCCATACCATCTGTCGAATTAATAAGTCCTTAATGATTTAATTCTCCTTCTTGAGAGAATCTGAAAACAAAATTTTTCAGACCAGCTGTTGTGCGAAGAAATGATTAATTTGCACATTGATAAGAGAAAGCAGAGAGTATTACTGAAAATGACAGTGTGTCATACAGTAAGACAGCATAACTTTTCAGTTTGTATTTAGAATGATGTTCAATCATTATACACCACTGCAAAATACTACAACATTTAAAATTCAACAGATGCAGAGAGAGTGCAGTAAAAATAGTTCAAATGTTTACGCAAGCTCCAGTTACTTTCCATATGCCACTTGAAAGGTGTCATTCCTGCACAGTGCCATATGCGCTCTGACAGTTGGTACAAGTGTTGCAGAGCGCATCTCAGGAACTGATGAGTTCATTATTTTCCACATAATAGACAAGGAGAATGATATTCCTAACGACTAACAAATTTAAGGTATTCACCTCTGACAAACAATTTTATAAAAATGTTGTTTTGCCAAACTGCCAACATTTTACAAAAAACACTTTGGCCTAGAAATTCATTATCACCCCGTAACACTCGAGAGGTGCAAGACTATGCCAGGCGCAGAAGTCTCACCCCTTGTGATAAATTGGAGTTACCGCCCCCAGAAGGCAGTGGAGCGCTAAATCAAGCACTCCACTTACTTCCTGGGGTGGGAGCGGAGTGCACGGTCTGGCAGCGCTCCGTGTCCGAGGGGCTCTTCCCTGAATTAAATGGAAGGTCCCAGGCTGCATATTCTGCATGAGAGGAACCCACCTACTTGGACCACCAGAGAGGGGGCTATGCAACACGATCAGCCCGGCTCTCAAGCAAAGTGCCAGGCTGAGCAATGGCAGTACTGCGAAGAAACTGCGACCAGAGTGGCAACGAACAGGTGTTTTTTTCTCAGTAATCAGACACCTCTCCTCTCCTTTTTAAATTTTCGCCCCGGTAGTGGCTGGCCGTCTGGTACGTATCACCTGAAGCTGTCGCTCTCATTGCCCGGCGCAGTTGAGAGGTGAAACCCAATTTAGGATCCGGGGTGCTAACCGGGTGATGTGTATGGTGATGACATCACGATCTCACAGGGACGGTAACAGAAGGCACAAATGCATCAAATTTCTCCCCCTTTGTGCATCAAGTTATAGATGTTCTGTTGGGAAATTACACTGGTGACAAGAGTACAGATCCTGTTAACTTATATTTGCAAGCAATTTTAACCCTCAAGCCTGCTCCACCATTCAATAAGATCATGGCTGATCTGATCATGGACTCAGCTCCACTTCCCTGCCCACTCATCATTAACACTTTACTCTGTTATCGCTCAAAAATCTGTCTATCTCCGCCTTAAATATATTCAATGACCCAGCCTCCACAGCTCCCTGGGGCAGAGAATGCCATAGGTTTACAACCCTCTGAGAAGAAATTTCTCCTCATCTTAATTTTAAATGGGCCGCCCCTTATTCTAAAATTATGTCCCCTAGTTTTAGTTTCCCCTGAGTGGCAATATCATCTCTGCATCCATCTTGTCGAGCTCCCTCATTATCTTATGTTTCGATAAGATCACCTCATTTTTCTGAATTCCAATGTGTAAAGCTCAACCTATCTTCATAAGTCATCTCCGGAATCAACCTAATGAACCTTCTCTGAACAGCCTCCAATGCAAGTATATCCTTCCTTTAAATACGGAGACCAAAACTGTAAGCAGTACTCCAGGTGTGACCTCACCAATACCCTGTACAGTTGTAGCAGGACTTCTCTGCTTTTATAGAAACATAGAAAATAGGTGCAGGAGTAGGCCATTCAGCCCTTCGAGCCTGCACCACCATTCAATAAGATCATGGCTGATCATTCCCTCAGTACCCCTTTCCTGCTTTCTCTCCATACCCCTTGATCCCCTTAACCATAAGGGCCATATATAACTCCCTCTTGAATATATCCAATGAACTGGCATCAACTACTCTCTGTGGCAGGGAATTCCACAGGTTAACAACTGAGTGAAGAAGTTTCTCCTCATCTCAGTCCTAAATGGCCTACCCCTTATCCTAAGACTGTGTCCCCTGGTTCTGGACTTCCCCAACATCGGGAACATTCTATCCGCATCTAACCTGTCCCGCCCCGTCAGAATCTTATATGTTTCTATGAGATCCCCTCTCATCCTTCTAAACTCCAATGTATAAAGCCCAGTTGATCCAGTCTCTCCTCATTTTTCAGTCCTGCCATCCCGGGAATTAGTCTGGTGAACCTTCGCTGCACTCCCTCAATAGCAAGAACATCCTTCTATGCCCCTTGCAATAAAGGCCAACATTCCATTTGCCTTCCTGATTACTTGCTGTACCTGCATACTAACTTTTTGTGTTTCATGCACAAGGACCCCCAGGTCTCTCTGTACTGCAGCACTTTGCAATTTTTCTCCATTTAAATTATAATTTGCTTTTCTATTATTTCTGCCAAAGTGGATAACCTCACTTTTTCCCATATTATACTCCATCTGCCAATTTTTTGCCCCTCACTTAGCCTGTCTATATCCTTTTGCAGATTTTTTTGTGTCCTCCTCACAATTTGCTTTCCCACCCATCTTTATATCAGCAAACTTGGCTACATTACACTCGGTCCCTTCATCCAATCATTAATATGGATTGTAAATAGTTGAGGACTCTGCACCGATCCCTGCGGCACCCCACTAGTCAGTTTGCCAACTGGAAAATGACCTATTTATCCCAACTCCCTATTTTCTGTTAGTTAGCCAATCCTCTATCCATGCTAATGTATTACCCCCAACCCTGTAAACTTTTATCTTGTGCAGTAACTTCTTATGTGGCACCTTATCGAATGCCTTCTGGAAATCCAAAGACTGATTCCCCCTTATCCACCCTGCTCATTACATCCTCCAGCAAATTTGTCAAACATGATTTCCCTTTTCATAAAACCATGCTGATTCTGATTGATTGAATCATGTTTTCCAAATGTCCCGCTACTGCTTTCTTAATGATGGACCCCAGCTTTTTCCCAATGACACATGTTAGGCTAACTGGTCTGTAGTTTCCTGCTTTTTGTCTGCCTCCTTTTTTTAAATAGGGGCATTACATTTGAGGTTTTTCAATCCACCCAAGTGACTGATGTCATGTTTCAGAATTCATAAACTAATGTATACTTTGCCACTGATGAAGTCAGAGTCACTGAGCGGGTGCTCGGCTTTGCCTATCTTTACAGGGCATTATCGACTGCACAGATATGGCCATCAAGGCATCCCATCATCACCCAGGAGTGTTTGTGAACCACAAAGGCTTCCACTCCCTCAATCTACAGTTCGTCTACAACCATAAAAATGTCATATGCATGTTCTGATGTTTGTGGGCACCTTTAGTAATGACTCCACAAGGCAGGGTATGGTGCTTTAACTGTGCAGACCTTTATTAGCAGCTCCTAAGTGCTGACAACAAGCTTTGTGTTCCTTTTTATACTGGGTTACCTGCCGTGTGCAGGCAACCCCTGGATCTCCAGCAACACCACCCTCTAGTGTACCGGTAAGGTGTGTACAGTACATTCAATGTTGCATGACAGTGTTACAGACATCACACAGTGAACAGGCATGCCTACACAACAATACTCCCCCCTGAGCATTTTTCATATCGTAGTTGTCATGACCAGGGAAGGTGATCAGTGGTGGGCTATGGGAGGTTGCGGTGAGGGTTGTGTGGTTGCCAGGTGTGACCCCTGTGCTTGAGGCTGGCCTCGTACGTTTCCCCTCCCTCACACACAAACCAAGTGGGTGTCACTGTTGTGGGATCCCTTGGGGAGGTAACCACAGCAGCAGTGGGTGATGTGTGTACACTGTGATGTGGATAGTTGTAGGGTGGTGGGCAGGGCCACAAGACTGGGTGGGCTCCTTGACAACCAATGGGGATGAGGGTCAGGTCATCCCAGGGTTTGCCAGGGAAGCTGGAGGGTATTGGCCTCATGCTTCTGGTGTTGACCCTGGTGGCCAGGGGCTGTAGGGCTGGTCTGGTGCCCATTGCCATTGGTGGTGGCTGGGCTGTCCATTGACCACTGTCCCTGTAGTGGGTCTGCTCCCACTGCATGTGTGTGTGTCCTGCAAGAGGCATCACATTCGTCCCAAAGGTCCAGGCTACATGGTCAGGTAGCCTGCTGGGCCTAGGGGTCTCCCACAGGGGGATTCCATTGGCATTAGCATGGTCCCTGTAGGACCCAATGTCCTTTGGCAGTGTCCTACCAGTATACATGACACCTTGGCTCTGATCACACATAGTCGAGCCTGCATTATACATTCTAGCACTTGCATCACTTTTGGGTGTCCTGGTTTCAACAGACATGGTTACATTAGGCATTTCACAATCTCTATTATTATTGTTAAGCATAATAAACTTGTTCTTAACCTTACTGACACCTGCATTCATCTCATTAGTCACATTAGTTAAACCAGCATCACAATCCATGGTTACATTGCATACATTTTCATACTTGCACCCTAGCTTTAAAGTCCGTGTACTCAAATAGTTGGAACTTCCTCTTTAAATTTTTTTGGTTACCGGTCTCCTTTAAGGGAGCTTTCAAATCCGATTGGCTGCTCGATGTCACATGATGATCCTCCATGTTGACTCGCATTTTGAATGCAGGTCTGCTGCTTGGTGTGCTGCAGCTATTTTGTGGTGGACTTTTCTTCTACGTTCTTGTAATGCTGCAGCCATTCTCTGATCTTGCTGCAGGCAGGCTGTGGTGCTCTTTTCTTCCACAGCACCACTTCGCCTGATGTGGACCCAATTCATCCAATTCCTGCCCAGCAGTGTGGGACCATCACCGGCTACAATCCACAGGGGGAGTTTGTGCAACACGCCGCCCTGGGAGACCTGGACGTCTACACTGCCAATGATTTGGATTTTACCTTTGGTATAGGTGAGCAGCTTTGCCTGGACAGGAGACAGTTTTGTTCGAGTGGCAGGATTCCTCCAAATATTTTCAAAGGTCTTTTGGCTCATCACAGACTGGCTCGCCCCTGTGTCGATCTCCATGGAGACTGGGACCCCGTCGATGTCCACTTCCATCATCCACGGAGAACTTCTGTTGGAGCAGGTAAAGGTTCCATACTCTTCTCCCAGGGTTAGAGCAGCTTCATCTTCATCTGTGTTGGAGCCCCGGTGATTAACCAACTCATCAGAAACACAGTGTGTACAGCCTTTTCTGCACATTCTCTGAAGGTGCCCTTTCTCTTTGCAGCCTTTGCATGCATAGTCTTTTAAGCGACACTGGTGGGCCCTGTGGTTTCCTCCACAGCGCCAGCATGGGGCCATCCAGTCCGCCCCATGTGGCGGACTCAGGGTTGCGGGACTCTGGGCAGCATTTCTGCCTTTAGAAGTGTCCATGCGGTGCACTGCACTCGCCGGTTTAGAGTCCTGGGTCAGTATTCGCCTGGAGTCGCTGGCCGAAACCATGTAGGCCTGGCTCACTTGAATTGCTTTCTGCAGGGTGACCGTAAGGTCAGCCAAGAGCAATTTGTGTAGGAGGCCTTCGTGGCCGATTCCAAAGACAAATATGTCCCTTAGTGCTTCATTAAGGTGGTTGGCAAACTCTCACGGTGCAGCTAGTCTTAAGTGTGCAGCAAACTTGACAATTTCTTGGCCCTCGGGTCGTCGGTAAGTGTAGAACTGGTGCCTGGCTGTGAGGATGCTTTCTTTCGGTTTTAGTTATTCCTGTATGATTTTTACAAGTTCCTCATAGCTCTTGGTGGTCTTCTCCAGGGCTAGTAAGTCCCTGACGACGAGACCGTAGATGGTGGGTCCACAACTGCTAAGCAGGATGGCCCTGCGTTTGTTCGGTAGTGTGGCCGGTGTGTCCCCGTCCAGGTCGTTGGCTATAAAGATGTGTTCCAATATTTCCACAAAAGCTTCCCAATCTTCCCCCTCTGTAAAATGCTGAAAGTTGCTGAGGTTAGACATGTTGAGCGTGTAATTCGTGATCCTGTATTCCCGTCGCCAGTTGTGGTGTATGTAGGCACCTTTAGTAATGACTCCCCAAGGCAGGGTATGGTGCTTTAACTGTGCAGACCTGCAGTCCTTTATTAGCAGCTCCTGGGTGGTGACAACAAGCTGTGTGTTCTTTTTTATACTGGGTTATCTGCCATGTGCAGGCAACCCCTGGGTCTCCAGCAACAGCACCCTCTAGTGTACCGGTAAGGTGTGTACAGTACAAGGGTACATTCAATGTTGCATGTGTGTTACAGACATCACACAGTGAACAGGCATGATTACACAACACGTGTGTGTCAGGTTCCCTGGCAGCTGTCATGACTCTTTCATGCTGCGCCAATCCACCCTTTCTCAGCTCTTCGCACCTTCAAACACACTGCTTGGAGACAAGGTTTATCCATTGAAGATGTGGCTCATGACACCCCTGAGAACGCCAGGTACTGAGGGCGAGGAGCATTATAATGAGAGCCACATGTCCACCAGATGTGTCATAGAGCAAGTAATAGGCATGCTGAAGATACACTTCAGATGCCTTGACAGAGCCGGAGGAGCCCTTCAGTACTCACCAGCCAGGGTCTCCAGAATCATCATCGTATGCTGTGTGCTGCACAACGTAGCGCAGCAGCGAGGATTGGTGCTGCAGGAGAAGCAAGGCACACAGCGCACAGCCTCTTTGAAGGAGGAATCTGAGGGGTAAATTGTACCAGCAGCGATGCACATTGCTTCCCAGGACACCAGAGCTGGCTTCATCATGGCCAGATGAACTTAACTTGCTCCAATGCAGCCGCATCGCTACCACATGTTGTACTAGGTTCACCCGCATCCCCCACCCCCACCAACAACACCATAAAGCAATCCTACAATGACCAAGCCATTCCTATCACTCAACCCCCCTTTGCTTGAGGTTAAGTAATGTCTCACCATTCACTCCAAGTGACAAAGCCACTTCCCATGCAGCAGGCAAAGATGGATAAGACCCGAAAGTGATGCAAAGAAAAGCATTTGTGTGTGTGTCATCAAAATAACGGAAACCTGCCACTAACATTTTTTGATGCACCCATGTGAACACTCTTGTGCATTTACTTTTGTGTCATTTTTCTTTTCTGCGTGCTTCTATGAGGTGCAACTGCTATGGCTTCAGCAGAGGTAGTGGCAGGCTGCTCACTTCCCTACTGCGACACGTCAGACACTTTTGGCGGATGTTCTCTGGGTTTTGAAGCCTGTGAGGGCCCTGCTAAAGTCTGCTCCTCCTGTGACTGTGCAGGGGCAGAATTGGCCATCGGGATCCGAGGAAGCATGTGGGGTTCTGACTGAGGGGGAGGCAATATGGGAGAAGTAGGAGCGCTTTAAGAAGAGCCCCCACTTCCATTCTCCTCTCTCCATCTTGCCAAGGTTTCTTCGACAGCATCTCCCAAACCCATGACCTCTATCACCTAGAAGGATGAGGGCAGTAGGTACACACCATCCTGACTTGGAAATATATCACCATTCCTTCATCATCGCTGGGTCAAAATCCTAGAACTCCCTCATTAACGACACTGTGGGAATACTTTCACCACATGGACTGCAGCAGTTCAAGAAGGTGGCTCACCATCACCTTCTCCAGGGCAATTAGGAATGTACAATAAATGCTGGCCTTGTCAGCAATGTCTACATCCCAGGAACGAATAAAAAATAAAATCATCAACCCTCTCATGGGCCACCTTGACTTCCCTGTTGGCAAGGAGCTGGAGAGCACCTTGCTGCACAGCAGTGGGGCGAAGAAGGCCCAAATCTATGTTTACATGCCTCTTTGTGAGGAGGTCTATGAGGGCCTGCCATCTGTTGGCCACAGCTAGCAAGTGCTCATGTGACTGGCACATTTGCTGATCCATGCAGGTGCCATCCTTTCCATGGAACAGCTCATCGTTGCCATCACCTGCGACATGGTGGTGCTCTTGTTGGTGATAGACGCCTCCATTCTCTGCACATTTGCAGACATCATGGCTGAAAAAGATGCCAGAGCCTCCTGCATTTGTTGCTGCCTATCCAAGATCACCTCTTTCTTGATGGCCTGGAGGCCCAGTGTCTGCATGCAGCTCAGTAGAGCTTAGACTATCCAGCACCCTCTGGCGAGGATTCTCCACTGCTGTCCCTGTCAACACCACCTGTGTTAAGTATCGAATAACTCCATGAGCTAGTTCAGGCATGACCTTACTCCAGTTTATTTATTCTTAAAGTGAGGATTCAACATGGCTGCCAACATTAGATACACGGCTTGCACGTGTCTGCCAGTGACCATTAGGACCCCGACAGTCACACCCTCCAGTGGCAGGTAAAACCCAGTCAACATACTTAACATCGTTCCCCCCCCCCAAAGTCCTTGGTACAGGTTGTATTTACAAGTTGAAACGGTCCGGGATCTTTCACTCCCTGGTTGATCTTCTCAGTTCAAACCCAAGCTTGGGTGAGTTAGTAGGACCATTGTTGCATTGCGGAGCAGTCGGTCCGACAGGACTGTTGGGGATGGTAGGTTTGTCTTCATGAATGACACAAGAGTCAACTGATGGTTGGATGTGTGTTGGTTGGTCGATGATGATGTCATCTTCAATTTATTCTGGGTTGTCTGTGAATTGCAGTTTGGTTTCGTCAATGTGCCTCTTGCACGTTTGGCCATTTAACAGTTTGACTACAAACACCCTGTTCCCCTCCTTGGCCAAAACCATGCCAGCAACCCACTTTGGACCATGACCATAATTCAGGACAACACAGGGGCATGAACAGCAATGTCACGTGATACGGCCACGCGATCGTGGTACCATTGCTGCCGTTGCCTTCTAGTTTCGACGTGATCATTGCGATCCGGGTGTACAAGGGAGAGCCTGGTTTTGAGGCCTCTCTTCTTTAATACCTCGGCAGGAGGGACCCCGGTGAGCAAGTGGGGTCTCGTCCGGTAACAGCAGAATGCGGGACAAGCAGGTCTGTAGGGAGCCGTGAATCACGCGTTTTAGGCTCTGCTTAATGGTTTGGACAGCCAGCTCCGCTTGACCGTTAATCGCGGATTTCAAAGGGGCAGACCTGACATGCTTGATGCCATTATAAGTCATAAACTCATGGAACTCTGAACTGGTGAAACACGGTCCTTTGTCGCTGACAAGAACGTCGGGCAGGCCATGGGTGGTAAACATGGCCCGGAGGCTTTCAATAGTGGCTGTGGAAATGCTGGATGACATGATTACGCATTCAATCCATTTGGAATAAGCGTCCACTACCACTAAAAACATTTTGCCGAGAAAGGGCCAGCAAAGTCTATGTGGATCCTTGAGCACGGTTTGGATGGGCATGAACACAGACTCAGCAGAGCCTCCACAGGTGCGTTACTCAGTTGCATGCAAGTGTTGCACTGATGACCGCATGACTCCAAGTCCGAGTCAATGCGGGGCCACCAAACGTGAGGCCTGGCAATGGCCTTCAGCATGACAATGCCTGGGTGGGTACTGTGTAAATCTCGCACAAAAGTTTCCCTGCCTTTTTTTTGGCATAACAACACGATTACCCCATAACAGACAATTCATCTTTGCAGCGGCTATAAGGCTTAATTTCATCCTGCATTTCCCTGGGAATAGCAGACCAATTTCTATTTAGGACACAACTTTTTACGCTTGACAGTACAGGATCCTGGCTGGTCCAGATCCTAATTTGGCAAGCCGTGATGGGTAACCCCTCGCTCTTGAAGGCATCTATGACCAGCAGCAAGTCTGCAGGCTGCGGCATTTCCACCGTGGTTGTGGGCAATGGTAGCCGGCTAAGCGCATCAGCACAATTTTCTGTGGCGGATGACATAATCATAAGCGGATAATGTCAGTGCCCATCTTTGGATGCGGGATGAGGCATTGGTGTTTATACTTTTTGCTCTCAGAAAATAATGAAATGAGTGGTTTGTGGTCTGTTTTAAGCTCAAACTGAAGCCCAAAGAGGTATTGGTGCATTTTCCTAACCATATATACGCATGCTAAAGCCTCTTTCTCTACCATACTATAGGCTCTTTCAGCCTTAGACAGACTTCTGGATGAGTATGCAACTGGTTGGAGTTTGCCTGATACATTAGCTTGCTGGAGCACACAACCGACCCCATATGATGAGGCGTCGCAGGCCAGCACTAACCGCTTACATGGGTCATAGTGTACCAATAATTTATTGGAACATAGCAGGTTCCTGGCCTTCTCAAAGGCTCTGTCTTGAGATTTGCCCCAAACTCTTTCTCAGCAACATGTGCAAAGGCTCTAGCAATGTGCTCAAACTAGGTAGAAAGTTACCGAAATAGTTGAGAAGATCCAGGAACGAACGCAGCTCCGTCACACTCTGAGGTCTGGATGCATTCTTGATGGCCTCTCTCTTCGAGTCCGTAGGTCTGATGCCGTCTGCTGCAATCTTTCTCCCCAGGAATTCGAGTTCTGGTGCCATGAAAATGTACTTGGAGTGTTTTAGCCTGAGTCCCACTCTGTCCGACATAGAACCTCTTCCTGGTTATGCAGGTATTCGGTGGCGTTGCGACCGGTGATCAGGATGTCTTCTTGGAATACGACGCTTCTCAGGACGGACTTCAGCAAACTCTCCATGTTTCTCTCAAATATGGCTGCCACCGAGCGAATTCCGAAAGGACATCTGCGGTATATAAACAGTCCTTTGTGCGTGTTGATGCATGTCAGTTTTTTCGACGATTCGACCAACTCCTGTGTCATCTAAGCGGAGGTCAGGTCCAATTTGGTGAACGACTTCCTCCCCGCTAGCATTGCAAACAGGTCGTTAGCCTTGGGTAACAGGTACTGATCCTGTATCAAGACTCGGTTGATTGTTACTTTGTAGTCGCCGCAGATCCTGACTATGCTATCACTTTTCAACACCGGGACAATTGGACTGGCCCATTCGCTGAACTTGACTGGTGATATGATTCCTTCCCGTTGAAGTCTGTCCAGTTCGATCTCGACTTTCTCCCTCATCATGTACAGAACCGCCCGAGCCTTGTGATGGACGGGTCTTGCATCTGGGCCTAGGTGGATCTGCACCTTGGCTCCCATGAAGTTGCCGATGCCTGGTTCGAACAACGAGGGAAACTTGCTCAGCACTTCAGCACATGAAGCATCATTCACTGATGATAAGGCTTTAATATCATTCCAGTTCCATTTAATTTTCTCAAGCCAACTCCTGCCAAACAGCGTTGGGCCATTGCCTGGAATAATCCACAATGATAAATGATGCACAGCTCTATCGTACAATACCTTTACTGCCGCGCTGGCAATGACTGGTACGAGCTTTAGTGTAGGTACACAGCTTCACATTGATTGGGCTCAGTTTGGGTCTTTTTGCCTTAGTGTCCCACAACTTTTTGAAAGCCCTCTGGCTCATTATTGACTGACTTGAACTGGTGGTCAATTCCATGGATACTGGAACCTCATTTAATTTAACTTCCAGCATTATCGGAGGACTTTTGATAAAAGAATGTACCCCATGCACTTTTGTCCTGTACCTCGGGTTGAGTTGCCTGTGCCGCTTGATCCATGCTGGATTGATCATCCTCAGCCACGTGGTGTGTTGCAGCACGCTTGCTCGGTTGTGGACACATTCAGTGAAGGTGCCCCATTGTTGCACAGCCTTTGCACGGGTATTGCTTGAATTGGCATTGATGGGTCCGATGATAGCCCCCACAACACCAACAAGGCGAGATTTGATTCACCCCCAATGACGGACTATGGCTACAGGTCATACGAACATGGACGAGTAGGCCCTGCCATGTGCAGCTCTGCCTGCCAAAGATATTATTTTATGTACAGTATTTGCCAGTGAGTTTCAATGCTGGGAAAGTATCTGTTTTGAGTTTTCGTCCGTGGACATGCATGCCTGGGCGATCATGATGGCCCTGCTTTGGTCTAGAGATTCAGCAGCCAGCAGCTTTCGAAGGATGACCTTGTGGCCAATGCCAAGCATGAAAAAGTCCCACAGCATTTTCTCCAACGCAGCTTCAAAGTTGCACGGCCCAGCGAGACGTCTCAGGTCGATGACAAATTCCGCCACGTCCTGGCCCTCGGAGCAATTGTGCGTATAGAAACGATACCTCGCCATGATGATGCTTTCCTTCGGTTTAAAGTGGTTCCGAACCAGCGTACACAATTCATCATAAGTCTTATCCATTGGTCGAGTCGGTGAGAGTAGATTCTTGATAAGGCTATAAATTTTTGACCTAAAAACGGTGAGGAGAACCACCCTGCGCTTAATTGCGTTATCGGTTCCTTCCAATCCGTGGACTACGAATTACTGGTCGAGGCGATCAGTGAAATCCTCCCAGTCTCCCCTTCCACAAATCGCTCCAAAATTCCAACAGACATGGTTGCATGAAAGTTCATATTTTTAACTCGTCGCCAATTGTTAAGTATCGAATAACTCCATGAGGCAAAGTATGGTGAGCTAGTTCAGGCATGACCTTACTCCAGTTTATTTATTCTCAGTGAGGATTCAACATGGCTGCCAACATTATATACACGGTTTGCATGTGTCTGCCAGTGACCATTAGGACTCCGACAGTCGTGCCCTCCGGTGGCAGGTAAATCCCAGTTAAAATATATAACAACCTGCTCTTGCTCACTTGTGATTTGTGAGATACCAGGTGACAACTCTATCCTGGGTGCAAAGGATCCACTGAGTTATGCGTATCTGTGCTGGTGCTCGCTGTACTTGGGGCTGCTGATGCTGCACCTCCAGAGGCTGGAAGTTCCTCTGAGGAGTCTTCCTCCTCTGACTAGACAATGAACAGGGGGCTGTGGTGGTGTCAGTTGCTGGACATGTGGGAGAATGCAGAGATGAATTAGACATGTAATAAGAATGGGTAACGTTGCCATTAAGCACATGATGAACATTCACTGGCTGTTGACATCAGTCACCATATGAGTGATTATTGTATGCAATGTGGCTGTATGAGTTGGGCCACCTTCAGTTCTCTCTCTCTCTGTATTATTCTGGACTTGTTTCTCCTGCAAGGAGGGAAAGAAGAGAAGTTTGAGTGACAGTGATTGATTGTAAGGATTGGATGGGTTACATCTATAGAGGGTGACTGAGGGAGTGGGTTGCCAATGCCAAATGGCCTCCTCCCGTGGTGTTTCTTGCTATGATTTCATTAGGATGAGAGTGAGTCTGAGGGGTGGTTAGTCAGATGGGGATGTGAGTATGTACATAGAGAGAGAGAATGATGGATGGACCTGGAAGGTAGCTTAGTGTGAGGAATGATGTGCAGAAGTAGGCTTGGAAAGGCAGAGTGATGGGGGTGTGGTGACAGGCACATCAGGATGAAGGTGAGTGTGGCTTTGCACTCCCCTTTCCTGACCTCATCAGATCATTGAATCTCTTCCTGCACTGGATCCAGATCCTCACAATCTCCCTGTGGCTGACCACCTCTGCTATTTCCAGCCATGCCCTTTTGGTCTCTTGGGGAGTTCACTTGCACCCATCTGCTGAGAAGAGGACCTCCCTGTGTGTTCTTACTGCCTGCACCAGAATATGCAGCGAGGCATCTGTAAAGCGGGGTGCAGCCTTTCAGTATTTATATTTTTCACTTTGCACAATAACTCCAACCTCTCCACACTCCTTTACCAACCTTCAAATGAGTTGTGGCCAAGGCTGCTTTAAATATGGGCGCTGGAAATGAGTCAACGATGATGTCATCAGATCCGCACCCTTTAATAGGGCCGGGAAACATGCATGGCTAATTTAATTGGGGCCATTATGCTGAAAAACGGGCAGATCAAAACATTGCATTCCTGACCCGTTATGTGGCCTGCACGTAGCCGACCCGACCAGAAGTAAAAATTCCGGCCATTGTTTTTAAATGTCTTTTCAACATTATAAAATTAATTTTATTCTTCTCTTCCTTCTGTTTTAGACTTCACAGATGACACAACTTTCAGGTAACTAGGGTGGGGCTGGGGGCTTGAGGCAATCTGCTGTCCAATCTGTGTTAAAATGCTAGGTAGGGCATTAGAGTGGTACTGGGCTAACCTACTCACTACCTTTTCTACATTTTCTGTTCCTGTTTGGAAGTACTTGGCCTAGTGTCATGGTTGCATCGCTGAGTTAAAATTTATATTCTTTATTAGTAGGGGTGCCATTAAACGTTTGCTACATCAGAGGCTGTCATATAGCATAGCTTCATAAATAAGGTCTTTATGTATACAGATGGATGATGTTACTAATACTAGAGTGAGGCAGGAATTGATTTGAATTGTTTAAATTCTAACATTAAGTACAAGGTAAAAGGCTTTTTTCTGATTGAGTGGATGGTGAATTGTGGGAAGTACTCCTGTGATGTTACGATATGTGCTTCTGAGAGTGTGCATTCAGACTTGTATAGCAAACTTGCTTTTTTTTGTATGTGCCATATCCTGTTCATGGGACAGAATTGTTTAATTTGAAGTGCCCTGAATTGGACCAAATTTGAGTCTTCCTGCGTCAACCTTAGGTCACCACTGCTCCCAACTGGAGAATATTGCTGACAGTATATGTTGGAACAGGTTATTTATCAGCTGTAGAGGTTACAGGTATCACTAATTAGCTGAAGAGTTCTAAGGTTTGATAAATGACTACTTCATGTTTTTTCAGCGAATACTTGTTCTGAAATATGCTAATTAAGTAGCTAGTATATAGCGTTGATAATGTACGAGGGAGGACCTGTATTATATGATGTTTCTCTGCACAAAATGAATTGGCCAAATCGCTCAGTGGAAAGAGAAATGATAAAACAAGGTCCCAATAGCATTTTTTAATTAGAGCATTCCAGTGGCCTCTTCAATGTTATTTTTGAACCATATTAAATTTAATGAAAATTTTAATTAATTTTAATGAGGGCTATTATCAGCACAAAGGATACTTCAGTACTGCCCATCAATGACTTCTATTTCTCTCTCTCTATCTCTCTTTCTCTCCCCTCCAGTGATAAATGGCCACCTCCTTACAATTATTTAAAGTGATGGTATTGCATTAAATGGGCACTGTCTTAATTTTTAAAAAGTGTTTGGAAAACTTATTTTCTCTTGCAGGGAAAGAGGAGCCAGAAGAATTGTGAATGATGGTGTCAGCTGTAAATAGCCTGATGACAGGGTTTGCCATGATTTATGATGTAACGTTATGGTGTATTCATTTCCTCTGGGAGTGCACCACTAATCTATTCGGGCAACATTTCTATGTGCTCCGTTTCAATGTGGTTATCTACTCGCTTAAACTACATGGGTTAATAACTGCATTGAAATGGTGAAAAATGGAAACTGCAGTGCTCTTCCCAGGAAATCAAACTCCGATGTATTTCACATAAGTGTGAAACATTTAGGCCAGACACTGTTTTTAGGATGACTGTTCTCTTTAAGTTCACAGTGCAGGCACAGCCCTTGAAACCGTTTTTTTTGGTGGATGCTTTAAATCCTAAAGGGATAGAAAACAAAACAAAGAGTAAAACACATCTCAAAAATCATTTAAAAAAATAAAAATGTTTTTGCGTCTATCCTGTGACTTTAGGAAAATTTTTGAAACAGAAAAGAGGCAAACCCCGTTAGGACTAGCAGGAACTCTCACATTTCCTTTAACTGATGAAATAATACAGTTTAGTACAAACCAAAGTGCATTTGTGCTGTCTCTACACATTGTACACTTTCACCTCCGTAACAACAATATTTGTTTGATTAATGATGTGCATGATTAAAAAGGACATGGCATAAGATGGCAGATGATGGGGTGTGTGTACATCCTGTAAAGCTCTTGGTTATTTCAACAAGTGATTAGATAGATTGGAATTGCCTTCCTTCCTCCATGCTGCTATGCTGACTACAGGCAGCTTCTGACTTAGAATGAGCCAAGGAGCCAGCAAAATCTTTCATTTGTGGCTCAATATTAACACCCTCTCCAACAAAAATTTAAATACATATTCAGATTTACCCTCATTCTCTCCATGGAAATAAATGTCTTATAACTTTGGTTCTGCACAGGAGGTTATTACGATTTAATGTTAGCAATGATATTGAAAGTGCAGCATTGTAAAATAAATAATTCTCAAAATAATTAATGGAAATGTATTTGACACATGGGAGGCCACTCAAGTGTTATACATTGAGGCTAGTCTGAAGTTCAGGGGACATTTTAATACTTTAGATGCTTTTACTACTGAATCTATCACTAAGACATTTCCTTCTACACTTTCGTTAACTATATTTCTGCTGCAGTTTCTCAATAAATCCTGGAATAAGATCACTTATCTACATTTAGTGCATTTATGGGCCTACAGAAGAGCCCACAAGCACTTGACAGTAGTTTAACTTAATCAGGCATTCTCTCTAAATAGTTCCTTGTCAATAATATGAACATCAAGGAGAAATTTTTGTCAGTAGTAGCGATTCTCTTTAAGGTTACAAACCTTTCTTTCATGGACGCTTTCTAGGCAAGTCCTGCTACAACTGTACAGGGTATTGGTGAGACCACACCTAGAGTACTGCGTACAGTTTTGGTCACCTTATTTAAGGAGGGATATACTTGCATCAGAGAATGTTCAGTAGGTTGATACTTGAGATGAAGAGGTTGACTTATGAAGAAAAGTTGAGCAGGTTGGGCCTCTACGTATTGGAGTTTAGAAGAATGAGAGGTGATCTTATTGAAACATATAAGATACTGAGGGGGCTCAACAAGGTAGATGCAGAGAGGATGTTTTCCCTCATGGGGGAATCTAGAACTAGGGGGCAGCGTTTCAGAATAAGGGGTCGTCCATTTAGAACTGAGATGAGGAGGAATTTCTTCTCTGAGGGTCGTAAATCTGTGGAATTCTCTGCCCCAGAGAGCTGTGGAGGCTAGGTCATTGAATATATTTAAGGTGGAGATAGACAGATTTTTGAGCAATAAGGGAGTCAAGGGTTATGGAGAGCGGGTCTTATTAAATGGCGGAGCAGGCTCAAGGACCGAATGATTTACTCATGCTCCTATTTCTTATGTTATGTTTCTTAGGCAAGAGCTTATTGTTGGTGATATTAGTGGACAAATGCTCAGTGTGTTAATGCTTTTGTTAACATATTTATGACATTTTCCTATTATTTTAAGTGTTCATCTGTTTAGATCACCGATACTCATTTCTAGCTTCATAGGACTAAGGCGATAGAAAGTAAAGAAAGAAGGCCATCATTATGTAGATGATTTCCATGTCGCTTGAAAACGAGCAGATGCATAACAAAATCAAGACCCACCTAGAGCAGGTAGAAGCCTCATAACTATATGCAAGTCAGAGTCCAATTACGTCACTCGGACCCGATGTAATTTTAAGCGTGGCCTGAGCTTTCCTGCTTGGCAGAAGCAGCTGCGAAGCTGGCCTGACGACAGAAAAGGCCTTCTGGTAAGTCTAAGGCTTTCCTTTGCGATACCAGGAGTGCTCTTCTGGTCCGCACAAGAATAGTTGCAGCCTCCACTGCTTATGACTCCACTTCCCTCCTGCGGAACTCACCTGAAACCTCCACCCCGCCACTTACCTGGAGCCTTGTCAGCAGCCACTCTGTGGCAAGTGTGCCAGCTTCACCTGCACGAAGAGTGGAGGTGGGTTAGTATATGTCCTGTTTAAGGGTTTTCAACATGTATGAGGCAACTTAGCATGGTGTGCTTGATGAAAGGAAGAAGCAGCAAGTGAGGCTGAGAGGGAGAAGTCATAAGAACATAAGAATTAGGAACAGGAGTAGGCCATCTAGCCCCTCGAGCCTGTTCCGCCATTCAACAAGACCATGGCTGATCTGGCCGTGGACTCAGCTCCACTTACATGCCCGTTCCCCGTAACCCTTAATTCCCTTATTGGTTAAAAATCTATCTATCTGTGACTTGAATACATTCAATGAGCTAACCTCAACTGCTTCCTTGGGCAGAGAATTCCACAGATTCACAACCCTCTGGGAGAAGAAATTCCTTCTCAACTCGGTTTTAAATTGGCTCCCCCGTTTTTTGAGGCTGTGCCCCCTAGTTCTAGTCTCCCTGACCAGTGGAAACAACCTCTCTGCCTCTATCTTGTCTATCCCTTTCATTATTTTAAATGTTTCTATAAGATCACCCCTCATCCTTCTGAACTCCAATGAGCAAAGACCCAGTCTACTCAATCTATCATCATAAGGTAACCCCCTCATCTCCGGAATCAACCTAGTGAATCGTCTCTGTACCCCCTCCAAAGCGAGTATATCCTTCCTTAAGTAAGGTGACCAAAACTGCATGCAGTACTCCAGGTGCGGCCTCACCAATACCCTATAGAGTTGCAGCAGGACCTCCCTGTTTTTTTACTCCATCCCTCTCGCAATAAAGGCCAACATTCCATTCGCCTTCCTGATTACCTGCTGCACCTGCAAACTAACTTTTTGGGATTCATGCACAAGGACCCCCAGGTCCCTCTGCACTGCAGCATGTTGTAATTTCTCCCCATTCAAATAATATTCCCTTTTACTGTTTTTTTTCCCAAGGTGGATGACCTCACACTTTCCGACATTGTATTCCATCTGCCAAATCTTAGCCCATTCGCTTAACCTATCTAAATCTCTTTGCAGCCTCTCTGTGTCCTCTATACAACCCGCTTTCCCACCAATCTTTGTGTCATCTGCAAATTTTGTTACACTACACTCTGTCCCCTCTTCCAGGTCATCTATGTATATTGCAAACAGTTGTGGTCCCAGCACCGATCCCTGTGGCGCACCACTAACCACCGATTTCCAACGTGAAAAGGACCCATTTATCCCAACTCTCTGTTTTCTGTTAGCCAGCCAATTCTCTATCCATGCTAATACATTTCCTCTGACTCCGCGTACCTTTATCTTCTGCAGTAACCTTTTGTGTGGCACCTTATCGAATGCCTTTTGGAAATCTAAATGCACCACATCCATCGGTACACCTCTATCCACCATGCTCGTTATATCCTCAAAGAATTCCAGTAAATTAGTTAAACATGATTTCCCCTTCATGAATCCATGTTGCGTCTGCTTGATTGCACTATTCCTATCTAGATGTCCTGCTATTTCTTCCTTAATGATAGTTTCAAGCATTTTCCCAGTACAGATGTTAAACTAACCGGCCTATAGTTACCTGCCTTTTGTCTGCCCCCTTTTTTAAACAGAGGCGTTACATTAGCTGCTTTCCAATCCGCTGGTACCTCCCCAGAGTCCAGAGAATTTTGGTAGATTATAACGAATGCATCTGCTATAACTTCCGCCATCTCTTTTAATACCCTGGGATGCATTTCATCAGGACCAGGAGACTTGTCTACCTTGAGTCCCATTAGCCTGTCCAGCACTACCTCCCTCGTGATAGTGATTGTCCCAAGGTCCTCCCTTCCCACATTCCTGTGACCAGCAATTTTTGGCATGATTTTTGTGTCTTCCACTGCGAAGACCGAAGCAAAATAATTGTTTGAGGTCTCAGCCATTTCCACATTTCCCATTATTAAATCCCCCTTCTCATCTTCTAAGGGACCAACATTTACTTTAGTCACTCTTTTCCGTTTTATATATCTGTAAAAGCTTTTACTATCTGTTTTTATGTTTTGCGCAAGTTTACTTTCGTAATCTATCTTTCCTTTCTTTATTGCTTTCTTAGTCATTCTTTGCTGTCGTTTAAAATTTTCCCAATCTTCTAGTTTCCCACTAATCTTGACTACCTTATACGCATTGGTTTTTAATTTGATATTCTCCTTTATTTCCTTGGTTATCCACGGCTGGTTATCCCTTCTCTTACCGCCCTTCTTTTTCACTGGAATATATTTTTGTTGTGCACTATGAAAGAGCTCCTTAAAAGTCCTCCACTGTTCCTCAATTGTGCCACCATTTAGTCTGTGTTCCCAGTTTACTTTAGCCAACTCTGCCCTCATCCCACTGTAGTCCCCTTTGTTTAAGCATAGTACGCTCATTTGAGACACCACTTCCTCACCCTCAATCTGTATTACAATTTCAACCATACTGTGATCACTCATTCCGAGAGGATCTTTTACTAGCAGATCGTTTATTATTCCTGTCTCATTACACAGGATCAGATCTAAGATAGTCGTTGTGACAGCTGTAGCAGGTTTTGAGGATGTGAGCGCAAACAGAAAGGAGGTTCAGTGAACTGTTCCTGATTGACCAGAAGAGCCATGGAAGTAAGGAATGGAAAGATTCATAGCGCTGAGCCTAAAGTCAGGTCACGTGGGGCTGTGCTGTTATGAGACAGGATGGGGAGTCTTATCTTGGCCCTCCCAGTCATTAAAGTTCTTTCTGCGCTGCAGCAAGGTCCTGCAGATAATACTGATGGCATTGACATTTTATACTATTTCTTTCTATGCCTGTTCGCTAATTTGTCTTGGCATCCGTCCAACATCCATGGGGAAGAGGCCCTCCTTTCTGATAAAGAAAAGAAAGACTTGCATTTATATAGCACCTTTCATGACCACCAGACGTCTTAAAGCGCTTTTCATAGAAATATAGAAAATAGGTGCAGGAGCAGGCCGTTTGGCCCTTCGAGCCTAAACTGTCATTCAATATGATCATGTCTGATCATGCAACCTCAGTACCCCACCCCAGCCTTCTCTCCATACCCGCTGATCCCTTTAGCCGTAAGGGCCACATCTAACTCCTTTTTGAATATGTCCAACGAACTGGACTCAACAACTTTCTGTGGCAGAGAATTTCACAGGTTCACAAATCTCTGAGTGAAAAAACTTCTCCTCATCTCGGTCCTATATGGCTTCCCCCTTATCTTTAGATTGTGTTCTGGTTCTGGACTCCCCCAACATCGGGAACATTCTTCCTGCATCTAACCTGTCTAATCCCGTCAGAATTTTATGTTTCTATGAGATCCCCTCTCATTCTTCTAAATTTCAGTGAATATAAGCCTAGCCGATCCAATCTTTCCTCATATGTCAGTCCTGGCATCCCGGGAATCAGTCTGGTGAATCTTCGCTGCACTCCCTCAATAGCAAGCACGTCCTTCCTCAGATTAGGAGACCAAAACTGCACACAATACTGAAGGTGTGGTCTCACCAAGGTCCTGTACAACTGCAGTAAGACCTCCCTGCTCCTGTACTCAAATCCCCTCACTATGAAGGCCAGCATGCCATTTGCTTTCTTTACTGCCTGCTGTACCTGCATGCCTACCTTCAATGACTGATGTACCATGACACCCAGGTCTCGTTACACCTTCCCTTTTACTAATCTGTCACCTTTCAGATAATAATCTGCCTTCTTGTTTTTGTCACCAAAGTGGATAACCTCACAGTTATCCACATTATACTGCACCTGCCATGCATTTGCCCATTCACCTGACCTGTCCAAGTCCCCCTGCAGCCTCTTAGCATCCTCCTCGCAGCTCGCATTGCCACCCAGCTTAGTGTCATCTGCAAACTTGGAGATGTTACATGCAATTCAGCACTGAGCCCTGCGGCACCCCACTAGTCACAGCCAATGAAATACTTTTGGAGTGTGGTAACTTTGTAATGTAGGAAACGTGGCAGCCAACTTGTACACAGCAAGCTCCCCACCAACAGCAAGGTGATAATGACCAGATAATCTGTTTTTGTTATGTTGACTGAGGGATAAATATTGGGCAGGACACCGGGGATAACTCCACTGCTCTTTGAAATAGTGCCATGGGATCTTTTACGCCACCTGAGAGGACAGACAGGGCCTTGGTTTAATGTCTCATCTGAAACACAGCACCTCCGACAGTGCAGCACTCCCTCAGCACTGCACTGGAGTGTCAGCCGAGATTTTGTTATGTGCTGAAGTACCTGGAGTGGGACCCCACAACTTTCTGACTCAGAGGCAAGTGTGCTACCCACTGAGCCACATGTTGATTACTCTACCAGTATCTCCACCACTGCACTGGAGAATCTTGGGATGCTGTTGAAACTCATGCTGGCTGTTGCTGCAGTTTTTTTTTTAGTTTCCAGTCTCAATGAAAAAACAACACCTCCCCTTTAAGAAAAAGCCAGACCGCACAATTTCCCGCCTCCTCACCTATCCTGCCTCCAGCAATCTGCCTATTGAGAGTGCATTTTGCCAGCAGCTCACTGGTCACATCATAATTAGGGGTGATAATTGAAGTTTCATGGGTCCCATGGTGATTCCTTCAGATTGTGTGTACGTCCCATCTACCGGCTGTGCATGACAAAAATCATTCACATATTACAAAAATAATTTTTATAACGGTTAAATACTTCTTTTATGTGTGCTACAGCATCATAAGTGAAATAGAAGAGCAATAAAAGTTAGGCCTACCAGAATCTACAATATGTTTGATGAAATAAAGCATAACTTGGTAACAACCGATGTGCAATCATATTGCTCTATACACCTTCTTCATGTTCACTATCTCAACAACAATATTTGCTTGATTACTGGTGTTCAGGATTAACAAGGACATTGCATAAGATGGCAGCCACAGGGTGTTTCTTCCACCCAGTCCTGCTGTATATTTCAAGCCTACTTCTAATTAGCTACCCATTGTGAGGGAGGATGTACAATCTCACTAAAATGTCAAGTTTCTTCCTTTGTGTCTACATGCACATCTGAAAGCAGATTAATTTTGACACAATCTCTTTACTGCGCAGACGTGGTGATACAAACCTATGAATAAAAATCAGAACCTGTTTGCTGGTCAGTACAGTGTGATGTAGACAAAAAGAGGACAACTCCAACCCTTGTAATAGCTTACTGACATAGCCAAATGATGACCAGTACTTTCCCATTGCTCATTCTTTCTATCATTTGTCAGGCCTGATCTATCCCTTTTTACACCCACTTATTCTTTTTTGCTGATTAAGGCCAAGTATTGCCAAAAATAATAATTTTATTTCAAGATTGTTTTTCTCAAAACCATTCAAAGCCAAGAATAATATTTTGAGGAATTAAAATTAGTGGTAAGAAAGTTAACTGCAATTTCTTCACTCTGTCCGATTTTAATTTCCTTGAAGCATGTTACAAACATTGGGGAAAATTGCGTTCGGAGGCTTCCTTCGGATGAACGCCTCCAACCGGAAACAATTTAACGAAAACACCTGGTGGTCACGGAGGCATCTTTGATTCCAGTCGGAGGCGTTCATTCGACGCGCAGCGTATGGGGAAATGACTTACCTGTATATTCGAACATGGGTCTGGACCGCCAATCACTCTTTAGTATTCTCATTGATGATAATGGAAATGCTTTACGAGTCCCATTACTATCAATGAGAATAACCCCTAAAACAAGAAACACAACATAATAAATAAAAAAAACACCTCACATATTTAAAATTAATTGAAATTAAAGTTAAATGTTTTAGAAAAAAATATATATTTGGGAATTTTTTTTTAATGTGTTTTAATAGGGTTAAAAATAAACTTGACAGGGTTTTTAACAAAAAATGTATAATTAAATTAAATTTTTTTTTGTTTTAAAACTCTTACGTTCGTAAAAGTAAGCTATCTGCCTGCTTTTATCAGGCTTAAAAGTTTGAAGGACATTCGCTGTGCACAAGTAGGGCAAATAGCCCAATCTCTCCCGCATGAATGTCCTTCTTCTGGTGATGCAGAGGATCAGTCAAGAGAAATCTTGACCTATCGAAAAAGGTGGTTTTTGGCGCATGTGCATCGCGCCCCGAGAACCAGCTTCTGCGCGGCCTCACCAGGTCCATGTGCACTTCGTACGGACTCGGCAAGGCTGGAATATTCAGCACATTATTTCAGCAAAAAAAATCAAGGTTCCTGCAACTACAGTCTGTTTTTACGTTACTGATTTAACATTTTGGAGAATATTATTTTTGGATTCCTGATTTTGAAATAATCTTCAAATAAAGTTTATTTAAGGAATAAAGTAATTTTGACAGGGCTGTCTTCACATTCTATACCTCAACCTCTTCTACTGAGAGGGCTTCCCTAATGCAATCTCAGTGTTCTGTGGGACTGTATCTGCTATAATTACTGATTGGTCAAAACAAGGTGGATTTTCCTGTTTGGACCATTTCCTCAAAGGAAGTATTTGAGCAGTGGCCAGGGACAAGCAAGATTAACAGCTACATAATCACAACTATGCTCCAGACTACCTGCGCGTATCGGCACCACAGGAGAACTGCTTATAGAACTGAAAGAATTGCAGACTTTCTCATGTAGTCAAACCTGAAGTTAATTTATTCTTAAATGACATATATTGTACTTATATGTTGTGTAATTGAACATTAAAGGATCCCCTGATGGGAGCAAGCATACTGTAGCAATTACACTCCAGGGATTCCTCTCATACTGAATGTTATATCTCGAGAGAAGGTTCCAGAGAGTCTGAAATAAAAGCAGCTATTATATTACCACGCCAGCTGAATGGTTATCGGACGTAACACCAGAGATGAAGGATTGTATTTTCCTCTGTGTGTAAACGCAAAAACATTTTTTTTCAGTAAAGTATCATTATAAACCAATAATAACTCAGTTAAGCAATTGAGCCTTGAAATTGTGCTTCTTTTTGGTGCAGAAATCAAGGGGGCAAAATTTCCCTTTTTTATAGACACATTAGCACCTCCAGGGGGCACTAATGGGGCGCAATGAGGTTATTGCCCAGGGGAAGGGGTCGATCGCGCCTCCGGGAAAATTGCTCCGGAGGTTTGGGGGGCGCTGTGGGGGTACCACCGCGCCCTGCGATTTGCGCCCCGGGCTGGTGCACACAAGGCGATGGCATCATCGATATGCGCGGCAACCCCTCACCATCCTGCGCTGACCCTTTTGCGCCCCGTGGGGGAAATTGCCCCGCGGGCAGCGAGAATAGCACCGGTCGATATCACCGCCAGCTTTTGTTATGAAGCTGGAGGACATCTGCTGCCGGGGCTCCCCTTAAAGAGGAGTCCCTTTGTGCCATGAGCCATCATATTTTTCTGTTAGCCGACTCTTCAGTCAGCCCGACAATGGTGGCCCTCACCTCGACCGGGCCGCCATCATGCAGCCTGGCACTTCGTTATGGGTGCTGGGCTGTTGGACTGATCGAGGACATCCCTGGTGGTCCAGTGGCGGCCACCAGGAGGACTGCAGAAGGCGCAGCGGCCTTCCCCTTTAACTGAAGGGGAGGAGCGTCCTGCTGCATCAGCGCTATGCGGTGCATCCACAAAGTGTTGATGTTGCCGAGGGGCGCTGGGCTCCGGAGCACGTAGCTGGCCTCAGCACCACGCTACCACCCCGGGAGCACCCCTCTATGGACGTGGAGCCTGTCCGATATCGCTTCCCCTCCATTGAGCGGCAGAAGGGCCCAATTCCGTGCCGAACGGTGAACTTCTGCGCCGGATGATAAATGTCCCGGCCCCGGAAGTTTACTGGCTCCAAATGGGGCGCGCGGGCAATTTCCCCCCCCCAAGTCTTTTGGGAGTGCAGGGGTTAGGAAATGAGATGGAACTCATTTCCTTCAGTGTAATCCTTCTACTGGATCCCACATCTATCTGGGGGTATGTCTGGTGGAATCCCGAGCTGCAGTGAAAATCCCACCAGTTAAGCCATCTCTGTGGCTAGGGGCCATATGTATTAAGGCCAATGGAATGGAAAGGAAAACTGATGGGTGTATAACAGGCTCTGATCCACTCCCGCCCACCTTCCACCACTGGTTCCCTAATCACTATATGTAATTGTTCATCACACCTCAGTAATCCACTTCCCTTACATTTATTCATTTTCCCGGTCAGGCTCTGGAATCAGTTGCTATGCTGTGAACAGCTGCGATCGTGGACCCACCAGTTCATTGAGGTCAGCATAGAGCAAGAGTAGCAGGAACAAAGGCAGCTCAACTTCTATCAGCTGACCTACTTCCCCAAAGTGCACAGCATTATCATCTGCACCCATGTTGTGTTTGCATGCCTCTTCATAATCCATGACCATATATGAATAGGAAAAGCTTACAGTCCCTCAACACGCAGATGTTTTGCAGGCAACAGCTGAAAATCATGCATATGAATGCCATCTAAGGAGGGCATATAGAGGGTAATTTTCCAAGTATGTGTTCGCATCGGGGAATCGTACTCATATTGGAAAATCATGGTTGTGCTTCCCATGATTTTCTGATATGCACTGGTGGTGGATTTCTTGCCGCTAGTGTGTATTCAGAAAATTGACCCTATGATTCCTTCATTTTAAGGCAGTCCAATATGATCCCATTGTCTGAAGGGAAAGGTTACATGAAAGGTTAGCTCCCGGGAGAGAGGAGTTAGGGCTACAGCTGATGACCTTTCTAGTCTAATGCGATATAATGACAACAAACGGTATAATTCAGTTCATTGAACCAGAGTGCTCAATAATATCAAGCAGCAACAATTTTTAATGTAGTAAACATCCAAAGGCATTTCTATGAACATGGGCTAGAACCTCCACTTTTGTTGCATGCCTAATGCCCACTTAACGGCCATTTTACCACTGCAATGACGTATAACACCCATTTTTCGCACATTTTGGCACAAAATGGAAACTGGTGGCCATTTTTCGGAAACTTATCGCCGAGCGTTATTTTCCCCATGTGCTTAACGCCAGGAAAATATATTACTGCACGCCCACTTTTTTGGGGCGGAATCATCAGAATGGGCGAAATTAACGGGCATAATATCGCCCAGCGTTAGTTTCCGCACGAATTTAACGCCGAGCTTCAATATTAACACCCGCCCACTTTTTTTTGTCGTAAAGAGCATATTTACCAAAACTAGCGGCCATGAGTTCGCACAGCGTCAATTTAACCACCTCGCACACATATCGCCCACAATATCGCTCGCCCAAAAAAACGCCCAGAAAAAGTGGAAATAACCGGAACTAATCACAATGTTTTGGACGCCATGTTCCAGATCATATGTCGCGTCCTTTAAAAGACTACTATGCTTCAACCTCGGCGGAGTTCGGATGTATTCTGCAGGTCATTGGAGTTGATGTGAACATCTGTAAAAACATCTTGACCATACTGTGACCGATTGGAATTGAATAGATGTCTTCGTCGGGACATTCCTCATTTGTGACCAATCGGTGGAAAACAGAGAGCTACTGCAATGGGGCCTGTCCTTTCTCACCCTCTCTTGGTGACCAATTACATGCAGCGGACAGGAAAGCTCCATTGCATTATGTGCCCAATGTAAGACGTGACAGACAGATGAGGAGGACCAGACGTTACACCCACCGCAAGTAGAAGGAGAAGCATTCTTACGTCGACTTGCCCGACACCACCTGCCTTCGGAGACTGCGCTGCCACAAAGGTTATCACTGAGGTATGCCAGCTGATATGGGCAGATCTGCAGCCTGCCAGTACCATCAGAACTGAACTGTCTGTCGAGGTCAAAGTCACCATGGCACTGTCGTTCTACCCCTCGAGTTCTTTTCAGACCACAGCTGGAGACATTTGCAGACTTTCTCACCATTCTCACCTTTTGTAGACCTCTCGCCAACCCCGGACTCACATCGAAGAGATGTGAGTCCGGGGTCGGCGAGTGGCCTACAAAAGGCAGCGAGAGGCGTTGGGAGGTGCGTCGGAGAGACATGAATCCGGGGTCAGTGAGAGGCCTACAAAGGCCGCGAGTTCAGTAGTTGGGAGGTGCGTCGCTGAGCCGGGAGTCCGTGAGTTCGGCGTGAGGCCAGCCGGTGCAGCCACAGGGAGAAGGCAAAAAAGAAGTAGAAAGAAATAGAAAGGTGACGTCACAGCCAAGGGGGTAAGTGATTGGCTGGTGATTGGTAAGTAGTTTTTCTTTTTTCTCTTCTATATCAGTGAGTAACTTTCAGCACTGTTGTTGCCAATATAAGTGTATCTAAGGGTTAAGTCATGGCAGGAGAGCTCGGACACGTGTTATGCTCCTCCTGTACTATGTGGGAAATAAGGGACGCCTCCGATGTCCCTGACGACTATGTGTGCGGAAAGTGTATCCGCCTCCAGCTCCTGACGGACCGTGTTGCGGAATTGGAGCTGAAGGTGATTTCACTCTGGAGCATCCATGATGCTAAGAATGACGTGAATAGCACGTGTCGCGAATTAGTCTCACCGAAGTAAAGGGTCCACAGCCAGATAGAGAATGGAAGACCAACAGGAAGAGCAGTGCAAGGAAGGTAGTGCAGAGGTCCCCTGCGGTCATCCCCCTGCAAAACAGATACACCGCTTTGAGTACTGTTGGGGGAATGACTCATCAGGGGGGAGCAGCAGCAGCTAAGGTCATGGCACCGTGGCTGGCTCTGTTGCACAGGAGGGCAGAAAAAGAGTGGGAGAGCGATAGTGATAGGGGATTCAATTGTAAGGGGAATAGATAGGCGATTCTGCGGCCGCAACCGAGATTCCAGGATGGTATGTTGCCTCCCTTGTGCAAAGGTCAAGGATGTCTCGGAGCGGGTGCAGGACATTCTGAAACGGGAGGGTGAACAGCCAGTCGTCGTGGTGCATATAGGTACCAATGACATAGGTAAAAAATGGGATGAGGTCCTACGAGGCGAATTTATGGAGCTAGGAACTAAATTAAAAAGTAGGACCTCAAAAGTAGTAATCTCAGGATTGCTACCAGTGCCACGTGCTAGTCAGAGTAGGAATCGCAGGAGAGCACAGATGAATGCGTGGCTTGAGGAGTGGTGCAGAAGGGAGTGATTCAACTTCCTGCGACATTGGAACTGGTTCTGGGGGAGGTGGGACCAGTACAAACCGGACGGTCTGCACCTGGGCAGGACCGGAACCAATGTCCTAGGGGGACTGTTTGCTAGTGCTGTTGAGGAGGAGTTAAACGAATATGGCATGGGGATGGGAACCTATGCAGGGAGACAGAGGGAAATAAAAAGGAGGCAGAAGCAAAATATAGAAAGGAGAATAGTAAAAGTGGAGGGCAGAGAAACCCAAGGCAAAAACAAAAAGGGCCACATTACAGCAAAATTCTAAAGCGGCAAAGTGTGTTAAAAAAACAAGCCCGAAGGCTCTGTGCCTCAATGCGAGGTGTATTCGGAATAAGGTGGATGAATTAACTGCACAGATATCAGTTAATGGATTCGATGTGATTGGCATCATGGAGACATGGCTCCAGGGGGACCAAGGCTGGGAACTCAACATCCAAGGGTATTCAGCATTTAGGAAGGATAGACAGAAAGGAAAAGGAGGCGGGGTGGCGTTGCTGGTTAAAGATGAAATCAATGCAATTGTAAGGAAGGACATTAGCCTGGATGATGTGGAATCGGTATGGGTGGAGCTGCGGAATACCAAAGGGCAGAAAACGCTAGTGGGAGTTGTGTACAGACCACCAAACAGTAGTAGTGAGGTTGGGGACAGCATCAAGCAAGAAATAAGGGATGTGTGCAATAAAGGTACAGCAGTAATCATGGGCGACTTTAACCTACATATTGATTGGGCTAACCAAACTGGTAGCAATGCGGTGGAGGAGGATTTCCTGGAGTATATTAGGGACGGTTTTCTCGACCAATATGTCGACGAATCAACCAGGGAGTTGGCCATCCTAGACTGGGTGATGTGTAATGAGAAGGGACAAATTAGCAATCTTGTTGTGCGAGGCCCCTTGGGGAAAAGTGACCATAATATGGTAGAATTCGTTATTAAGATGGAGAGTGACAAAATTAATTCAAAAACTAGGGTCCTCAACATAAGGAAAGGTAACTTCAACGGTATGAGGTGTGAATTGGCTAGAATAGACTGGCAAACAATACTAAAAGGGTTGACGGTGGATAAGCAATGGCAAACATTTAAAGATCACATGGATGAACTTCAGCAAGTGTACATCCCTGTCTGGAGTAAAAATAAAACTGGGAAGGTGGCTCAACCATGGCTAACAAAGGAAATTAAGGATAGTGTTAAAGCCAAGGAAGAGGCATATAAATTGGCTAGATAAACCGACAAACCTGATGACTGGGAAAAATTTAGAATTCAACAGAGGAGGACTAAGGGTTTAATTAGGAGGGGGAAAATAGAGTACGAGCGGAAGCTTGCAGGGAATATAAAAACTGACTGCAAAAGCTTCTATAAATATGTGAAGAGAAAAAGATTAGTGAAGACAAACGTAGGTCCCTTGCAGTCAGATTCAGATGAAATTATAATGGGGAACAAAGAAATGGCAGACCAATTGAACAAATACTTTGGTTCTGTCTTCACGAAGGAAGATACAAATAACCTTCCGAAGGTACTAGGGGACAATGGGTCTAGTGAGAAGGAGGAACTGAAGGATATCTTTATTAGGTGGGAAATTGTGTTAGGAAAATTGATGGGATTGAAGCCCAAAAATCCAAGGGGCCTGATAGTCTGCATTCCAGAGTGCTCAAGGAAGTGGTCCTAGAAATAGTGGATGCATTGGTAATCATTTTCCAACAGTCTATCGACTCTGGGTCAGTTCCCTTGGACTGGAAGGTAGCTAATGTAACACCACTTTTTTAAAAAGGAGGGAGAGAGAAAACGGGTAATTATAGACCGGTTAGCTTGACATCAGTAGTGGGGAAAATGTTGGAATCGATCATGAAGAACGAAATAGCAGCGCATTTGGAAAGCGGTGACAGGATCGGATCAAGTCAGCATGGATTTATGAAAGGGAAATCATGCTTGACGAATCTTCTGGAATTTTTTGAGAATGTAACTAGCAGAGTGGACAAGGAAGAACCAGTGGATGTGGTGTATTTGGACTTCCAGAAGGCTTTGACAAGGTACTGCACAAGAGATTGTTGTACAAAGTCAAAGCACGTGGTATTGGGGGTAATATACTGATGTGGATAGGGAACTGGTTGGCAGACAGGAAGCAGAGAGTCGGGATGAACAGGTCTTTTCAGAATGGCAGGCAGTGACTAGTGGAGTGCCGCAGGGCTCAGTGCTGGGACCCCAGCTCTTTACAATATACATTAACAATTTGGATGAAGGAATAGAGTGTAATATCTCCAAGTTTGCAGATGGCACTAAACTGGGTGGCGGTGTGAGCTGTGAGGGGGACGCTAAGAGGCTGCTGGGTGACTTGGACAGGTTAGGTGAGTGGGCAAATGCATGGCAGATGCATTATAATGTGGATAAATGTGAGGTTATCCATTTTGGGGGCAAAAACTTCAAGGCAGAATATTATCTGAATGGCGGCAGACTAGCAAAAGGAGAGGTGCAATGAGACCTGGGTATCATGGTTCATCAGTCACTGAAAGTGGGCACGTAGGTACAGCAGGCGGTGAAGAAGGCTAAAATGGTATGTTGGCCTTCATAGCTAGGGGATTTGAATATAGAAGCAGAGAGGTCTTACTGCAGTTGTACAGGGCCTTTAGTGAGGCCTCACCTGGAATATTGTGTTCAGTTTTGGTCTCCTAGTCTGAGGAAGGATGTTCTTGCTATTGAGGGAGTGCAACGAAGGTTCACCAGACTGATTCCAGGGATGGCTGGGCTGTCATATGAGGAGAGACTGGATAAACTGGACCTTTATTCATTGGAGTTTAGAAGGATGAGAGGGGATCTCATAGAAACATATAAGATTCTGACGGGATTGGACAGGTTAGATGCAGGAAGAATGTTCCCGATGTTGGGTAAGTCCAGAACCAGGGGACATAGTCTTAGGATAAGGGGTAGGCCATTTAGGACTGAGATGAGGAAAAACTTCTTCACTCAGAGAGTTGTTAGCCTGTGGTCTTTCCTGCCGCAGAGAGTTGTTGATGCCAGTTCACTGGATATATTCAAGAGGGAATTAGATATGGCTCTTACGGTTAAGGGGATCAAGCGGTATGGAGAGAAAGCAGGAAAGGGGTACTGAAGGAATGATCAGCCATGATCTTATTGAATGCCAGTGCAGGCTCGAAGGGCCGAATGGTCTACTCCTGCACCTATTTTTCTACGTTTCTATGTTTCCACACATCGCTGCATTAGACAGGTCACTGAAGCCCTGTATGCTCGCAGGAGGGACTTGATCAGCTTCCCTATGACCAGGGAGGCACAGAGTGAGACGGCTCTAGGATTCTCCAGAATTGCAAACTTCCCCAAGGTGCAGGGAGCAGTAGATTGTATGCACATCGCAATGCGGACACCTTTTTAGGATGCTGAGGTTTTCAGGAACTAAGTGATTCCACTCCCTGAATGTCCAACTGGTTGTCTGGCAGTGAATGCTCAATTTCCAGGCAGCATCCATGATGCTCACATCCTGCGTGAGAGCATTGTCTCTGACTTGTTTAACAATGATCCACAGGTCAATGCTGGATGCTTGCTGACAAAGGTTATGGCCTCGCCACCTGGTTGATGACCCCCCTGCGTGACACCCATACCGAAGCCAAGAGGCGATACAATAAGAGCCACAGAGCAACTCGCAATATCATGGAGAAAACCATTGGAGTGCTGAAGCAGTGCTTTAGATGCTTGGACCACTCAGGAGGCGAGCTCCAATACCACCATGAGCACGTAGCTCAATTCGTGGTGGTATGCTGCATGCTGCACAACTTGGCTATCAGGAGGGGACAAGAATTGCCTGATGAGTCTGACAGACAACTTCACCACAGAGAGGAAGAGAAGGATGAGGATGCGGACGTTGACATTGGGCCAGACGATCAGGCTGACGCTGAAGCCATGCCTCCGTCCCCCTGTAGACCGGGCCCGTGTTGGCATGATAGCTGCAAGAGCCTTACGTCAGGAGCTCCTCAATGATCGTTTTGCCTGAAAGAACGTTGGTGTTATTTACAAGACTAACACACTGCTGGGTGTGCAGGTCATACATCAATGATGGGCATCACCTTAGTTAAAATTTAAGTTGATTGAAGTTAAGTGTGATTATACCCTTTGATGTTGAGGAATCACCAGCGTGTAATGGTGCAGCTATCTGAGCCAGTGCGCTACAAGGTTTTGTTAAATAAAAAACATTTAAGCTGAACATTAGTCTGAAATTATCAGTATTTCTGTAAAAACCAACCCTTTCCCACCTTCCCGCTCTCCCCCCACCCCCGCTTCTCCTCCCCACCTCTACCCCTTTCCTTTCCCCTCCTGACTCCAAGCCACCTGGCCAAGGAGCTCCTCAGACGATGCTTCATGGGGGAGGAGGGGGGCTTGACGGCCGAAGCATTGTTTGGATGGATACGGGAGAGGACGGTCCCGAGGTGGGAACGTGCTCTGAGCCAGAAGCAAGATGTTTCTGCTGGCTCTCATGTGTGGTTGGCAATGGGGGTGCGGCACCTTAGGGTGTAGTCCGGCGTTCTAGGACCACTGGGAGCCCTCTGCCACCAGTGTTCCTGGCTACCAGCTCCAGGGCCTCCTCCATCCCTTCCATGTTATATCTTATTTGTTGGACAAAAATTCGGTGCCAATTATGTTCTTGGTGCTTAGTAGGCTTTTTGCTGCTGGTGAATCTCCCTCGCACCTCCCACAACAGCCAAACAAGCACACACCACAGCCACACACGCTTTCAGTGCCTCTGAGCTCCCTCCCTCTCTGTCTCCTCTTCTGCGCATGTCATGATGACCCTTGACCTCCTGAATCGCGGGAATCGAGCGATGCCATACCGTTGCTAAGGACAGCCACACTTTACGGCAGAAGGTCAAAAAAATGTAACGCTATCGGCCATTTCATATTGCTCGCGGTAATGCCCATTTTAAAAAAGTAAACTAGATGTTTTGAGAGTGGTCGAGAAGCCGGCAATCTGAAAACCCTTTTTTAACGCCCACGCCGGAAATAACGCCCATTTTTGGGTGATAAGCACAAAAGTGGAGGTTCGAGCCCCATGAGCGCTAATAGGAGAACAGTTGAGAAATGATTGAATGCAGGGTCCAAGAGCTGGGATTGAGGAGGCTTCGAAGGTGAGGAGAGAAGTAGCAAAGCAAAGGTGTTTCCGGGGCAAAACAAGTTTCACCTCGAATTGTTCCCCCTCCTTAAGGCCTGTTGCCACCGCAAATTGGCAGGGACTCTGCGGAGTGAAGTGGCAGCGACTTTTGGTGGAATGGCCGTTGATAGTCTAATTGTCTTCCCAAGTTTTCCCAGCGGTGACCCGATTCCCAATCCCATTCCACTGCTGCATATCCACGGTAAGCGTGTCATCACCATGCGCTCCGCCGATCTAATTCCCCCGACAGCGACATTCCCCTTGGAAAATCTTCAGCCTGTCCAGCGATGCCAAAATAAGCTTTTTCCCGGTGGTCCAGTGAAGCTGTGGCCTTCTGCAGCGGCGTTGTGGCTTCCCTTAAAGACGAGGACGCACTGCCACTGCTGCCATTTTTTTTTTGTCGGCCGACTGCTACGTCCTCCCAACAAATATGGCCCCAAGTTCGGCCGGGCCGCTAACAGGCAGCCTGGCACTCCCTAATGCGGCCCCATGATGTCAGCGTGACGGTGACTCCGCTCTGCACCCCTTTAAGGGTGGCCGTGCCGCCAAGGCACAGGATGGATACCGCCTCTCAGTTGCTGTCACTGCCACATTCTTACCCTTCAGGTGAAGTCACCAGCCCCCCATTATGACCTCCTTCCGGATCAAGGCAAAAAAACCCAAAGAGCCGAATGTCACTCAAGAGGCCAGCTGAACTGCAGCTGCGGTAAAAACCACCGAAATAGGCGGGGACAATTTCTACCCCTTGAAGGGTTCTGACCGCCCCAATGCATAGGGTGGCCAAACCGGAGAAATTCAGCCCTTTTTGCTTTGTTTTACAGCGAGTAGCCTCATCACTGAGACGGCAATGCAGTCGGGTTGGAGTAGCAACTACTAGCGGAGTGGAAGTGGGGGCGGGTTGTAGTGATCGATGTTCAAAGTCATCAGCACCGCATCGTCATCGTGCTGATGCCTCACAATGTCCCTGCCCTTCAGTTAAAGCAGAGGGCAGCTGCAAACTCTGCAGCCACTTTAGAGGCAAACACTGGCCCACCAGGAAGGGTTTTGGCCGAGTCAGCATCCTGGCACCCAAGAGGGGGTGCCAGGCTGCCTCTTGGTGGCCCGACCGAATTCGCGGGCATAATTGTCTGCCTGACCTGGCAGTCGGCCGACAAAATTAAACATGAAGTCGTTGGCAGCACCACCTTCCCTTTAAAGGCGGCCATGCCCCCAAGCCACAGAAAGGGTACCGACAGCAAAAGCTGTCAGTGGCACCGACTGGCGGCGACACCGCTCCCACGGGGCAATTTTCGAAAAGGGCAATTTCCCACGGGGCAATTTCAGGAAGGGGTCGCCACTCATCGGTAAAGAGTTAACGCATGCATGACACGGCGGGAAAACAGGCGGAGTGGTCCCTACACTGCTCCAAAACTGAGCAATGGCCATTTATAAGATGGCAGCCCCTCCACGGATACTTAGCGGCCAATCCGTAATCATCTTTGGCTGTAGCTTTCAGGTGGCCACAGGCCTTGTAGAAAGGGACAATTTCAGCCCAGAGAAGCAAATTGAAAGCTCTACCACGGAAGCTGACTGATTATCTGTGGTCTTCTTTGGCTACAATGATAAGAGCTGCAATTGTAAATAAATTAGACATAATTAATCATTTATTTTAGGTGAGGCAGGTATAGATGTGATACAACCCAAATTATCCTATCTAAGCTTGTTACAAATAGGTGGATTATAGTTAGCTAATCTGCATTGTCAGCCATGGCTTAGTGAATTGCACTCTTACTCTTGAAAGAAAGAAAGACTTGCATTTATATGGAGCCTTTCATTACCACTGGATGTATCAAAGTGTTTTACAGCCAATGAAGTACTTTTTGAGTGTAGTTACTGTTGTAATGTGGGAATCGTGGCAGTCAATTTGCGCACAGCAAGCTCCTACAAACAGCAATGTGATAATGACCAGATAATCTGTTTTTGTTATGTTGATTGAGGGATAAATATTGGCCAGGACACTGGGGATAACTCCCCTGCTCTTTTTCAAAATAGTGCCATGGGATCTTTTAAGTCCACTTGAGAGAGCAGATGGGGCCTCGGTTTACCGTCTCATCCGAAAGACAGCACCTCCGACAGTGCAGCACTCTCTCAGCATTGCACTGAACTGTCGACCAATATTTGTGTGCTCAAGTCCGTGGAGTGGGACCTGTCTGCGCTCTCAGTTGGATGTAAGCAAGCGCATAGCACTATTTTGTAGAAGAGTAAGGGAGTTATCATAAGAACATAAGAACATAAGAATTAGGAACAGGAGTAGGCCATCTAGCCCCTCGAGCCTGCTCCGCCATTCAACAAGATCATAGCTGATCTGGCCGTGGAATCAGCTCCACTTACCCGCCCGCTCCCCGTAACCCCTAATTCCCTTATTGGTTAAAAATCGATCTATCTGTGATTTGAATACATTCAATGAGCTAGCCTCAACTGCTTCCTTGGGCAGAGAATTCCACAGATTCACAACCCTCTGGGAGAAGAAATTCCTTCTCAACTTGGTTTTAAATTGGCTCCCCCGTATTTTGAGGCTGTGCCCCCTAGTTCTAGTCTCCCCGACCAGTGGAAACAACCTCTCTGCCTCTATCTTGTCTATCCCTTTCATTATTTTAAACGTTTCTATAAGATCACCCCTCATCCTTCTGAACTCCAACGAGTAAAGACCCAGTCTACTCAATCTATCATCAGAAGGTAACCCCCTCATCTCTGGAATCAGCTGAGTGAATCGTCTCTGTACCCCCTCCAAAGCTAGTATATCCTTCCTTAAGTAAGGTGACCAAAACTGCACGCAGTACTCCAGATGCGGCCTCACCAATACCCTATACAGTTGCAGCAGGACCTCGCTGCTTTTGTACTCCATCCCTCTCGCAATGAAGGCCAACATTCCATTTGCCTTCCTGATTACCTGCTGCACCTGCAAACTAACTTTTTGGGATTCATGCACAAGGAGGTACGCTCGCGGCCTTCCGCGAGAGGTGGGCACCGGAGGGACTGGAGTGCATCATCACGCCCGGCAACCAAATTTTAATTTGATTTTACGTTTTAAAGTTAATTTGTTTTAATTGCCGGTGCTTTTAGTGTCCCCTTCCCGTTTATAGGGGGCACTGGGGAAAAATTGTGATTTTAGTGCCCAAAAAAAAACAAAAAAAAAAGAAAAAACACAAAAAAAAACACAAAAAAGGGGGGAAAAAAAAAATGGGCCTTGTAAATGTCTGGAGTGTCACCCAGGTCGGGTGGCACCGTTTAATGTTTTTATGTTTTCACAGATAAACTCAAAAGAGTTTCATGCACAAGGACCCTCAGGTCCCTCTGCGCCGCAGCATGTTGTAATTTCTCCGCATTCAAATAATATTCCCTTTTACTGTTTTTTTTTCCAAGGTGGATGACCTCACACTTCCCGACATTGTATTCCATCTGCCAAACCTTAGCCCATTCGCTTAACCTATCTAAATCTCTTTGCAGCCTCTCTGTGTCCTCCACACAACCCGCTTTTCCACTAATCTTTGTGTCATCTGCAAATTTTGTTACACTACACTCTGTCCCCTCTTCCAGGTCATCTATGTATATTGTAAACAGTTGTGGCCCCAGCACCGATCCCTGTGGCACAACACTAACCACCGATTTCCAACCCAAAAAGGACACATTTATCCCGACTCTCTGCTTTCTGTTAGCTAGCCAATTCTCGATCCATGCTAATACATTTCCTCTGACTCCGCATACCTTTATCTTCTGCAGTAACCTTTTGTGTGGCACCTTATCGAATGCCTTTTGGAAATCTAAATACACCACATCCATCGGTACACCTCTATCCACCATGCTCGTTATATCCTCAAAGAATTCCAATAAATTAGTTAAACATGATTTCCCCTTCATGAATCCATGTTGCGTCTGCTTGATTGCACTATTCCTATCTAGATGTCCTGTTATTTCTTCCTTAATGATAGCTTCAAGCATTTTCCCCACTACAGATGTTAAACTAACCGACCTATAGTTACCTGCCTTTCGTCTGCCCCATTTTTTAAACAGAGGCGTTACATTAGCTGCTTTCCAATCCGCTGGTATCTCCCCAGAGTACATAGAATTTTGGTAGATTATAAAGAATGCATCTGCTATAACTTCCGCCATCTCTTTTAATACCCTGGGATGCATTTCATCAGGACCAGGAGACTTGTCTACTTTGAGTCCCATTAGCCTGTCCAGCACTACCCTCCTAGTGATAGTGATTGTCTCAAGGTCCTCCCTTCCCACATTCCTGTGACCAGCAATTTTTGGCATGGTTTTTGTGTCTTCCACTGTGAAGACTGAAGCAAAATAATTGTTTGAGGTCTCAGCCATTTCCACATTTCCCATTATTAAATCCCCCTTCTCATCTTCTAAGGGACCAACATTTACTTTAGTCACTCTTTTCCATTTTCTATATCTGTAAAAGCTTTTACTATCTGTTTTTATGTTTTGCCCAAGTTTACTGGCCAATATTTATCCCTCAATCAACATTACACAAACAAATTATCATATTGCTGTTCGTGGGAGCTTGCTGTGTGCAAATTGGCTGCAGCATTTCCTACATTACAACATTGACCACACTTCAAAAAGTACTTCATTGGCTTAAATCTCATTGGGATGTTTTGAGATCGTGAAAGGTGCTATATAAATGCAAGTTAATTTTTTGAATTTAGTAGTGTTTCTTTCCTAAGAGCAGATACAGATGTGACTTCACTGCTCTTGGATCATAAAACTTGATAAGCATTTAAGATCAATCTCCACCTTTGAAATTTCACCATAATGCTTTGGTGCTCCACATGCAGCTCTGAAGTTGCTATTTTTATCATCTTACCCTCCCCCATATGCTCCCCCCTCCCTTTTGTGGCGGTCTGTTCAATTCCTTAAAGATTCTTTGAACTGGAGTAGTTGGGGCAGACAGAGGTAGGCTTATCAACTACACAAAAGCAAAATCCTGCGATGCTGGAAATCTGAATTAAAAACAGAAAATGCTGGAAATGCTCAGCAAGTCAGGCAGCATCTGTGGAGAGAGAAACAGAGTTAACGTTTCAGGTCGGACCTGAGGCTGCCTGACCTGCTGAGTACTTCCAGCATTTTCTGTTTTTATTTCAGGCTTATCAACAGATTGTTACTGATTGATGATGATTTGCTTGTTAAATCTGAAGCAGACCAACACTGCATTTCTGATTAACCAACATAACTGAGACTGATAGAAGGGAATAGAGCGTTACGCTGATAGATTTAGATGAGGAAAAATGGGAGGAGGCTCGAGTGGAGCATAAACGCCGGCATGGACTGGTTGGGCCGAATGGCCTGTTTCTGTGCCGTATATTCTATGTAATCTTGGAAATGTAGCCCGTCTCATTCTCTTCTTCCTCCTCCTCCTCCTCTGTTCATAGGTGAGTTGCAAAGCACACTTCTTTTCAGAACGACAAGAATTGCAGCAATCCCAAATTGTGATACCTTCATGTAAATTTTGAAACCACTACATCCCCATGCTATAACAGATGAACATGTGCGGCTGGAGAAAGTAGGGCTGTCCCCTAATAATTGGTTAAATTGACACCTGTGCTGAAAAACTGCACCCAGTTTAACATGGGATGGACAATTTGGATTATTGGACATTTGACCAAAACCCAGATTCTCTGGCAAAATCCAACTTTCTGTTCAGCAGAAGAAAACAAATAATGAATTTATCAAAATTAAAATAGTAAATGCTGGAAACGCTAAGCATATCGGTCAGAATCTGTGGAGAGAACAAATGAATTAACATTTCAGGTGTATACCCTTTGTCATAGAAGGAAGAAATTACAGATGATCAGCATTTAAAAAGGTACAGAACAAAGGGAAGGGGAAAGTAAAACACCCACAGAGACACATGAGAGAACAAGTCGAATTACCTGTAAAGTGGTTAAATTGAAAACAGGGCAAGGTTAAAGAACTGAAATGCTATTAACATAATAGTAGGAGGCATAATGAAACACGTTAAGGACATTTGCAAGACATCATCATCATAGGCAGTCCCTTGAAATCGAGGAAGACTTGCTTCCACTCAAAGTAAGCTCTCAGGTGACTGTACAGTCCAATACGGGAATTACAGTCTCTGTCACAGGTGGGACAGACAATGGTTGAAGGAAAGGGTGGGTGGGGTGTCTGGTTTGCCACACACTCGTTCCGCTTGCTGCGCTTGTTTTCTGAATGCTCTTGGCGATGAAATTCGAGGCGCTCAACGCCCTCCTGGATGCTCTTCCTCCACTTAGGGCAGTCTTTGGCCAGGGACTCCAGGTGTCGGTCAGGATGTCGTACTTTATCAAGGAGGTTTTGAGGGTGTCCTTGAAATGTTTCCTCTGCCCACCTGGGGCTCAATTGCTGTGTAGGAGTTCCGAGTAGAGCACTTGCTTTGGGAGTCTTGTGTCGGGCATGCGGACAATGTGGCCCACCCAATGGAGCTGGTCGAGTGTGGTCAGTGCTTTGATGCTGGGGATGCTGGTCTGCGTCTGACCTTCCTGGGGATTTGTAGGATCTTGCGGAAACATTGGTGGTGGTATTTCTCCAGCGATTTGAGGTGTCTACTGTATGTGGTCCACGTCTCTGAGCCATACAGGAGGGCAGGTATCACTACAGTCCTGTAGACCATGAGCTTGGTGCCAGATTTGAGGGTTTGGTCTTCGAACACTCTTTTCCTCAGGTGACCGAAGGCTGCGCTGGCGCACTGGAGGCGGTGTTGGACCTCGTTGTCGATGTCTGCTGTTGCTTTGCAAGACACAGAGAAAGTAAATATCTGAGTCGGTGGGGATAAGGCAGGTCGAAATTGAAGCAGGAAAAGTGACAAAGTCAAGCAGATTCTAAAGGCTCAGAAGCATGGGAGAAACAAACAAGCAGGTCACCACTGAGGATGCAGACTCTTCTGTCTGCACAGTGTTCCAATGAAGAGACACCGCTGCAAGAACCAAACCATCCCTGCCTCCTTGAAACACCGATTCCACATCGCCAGCATTGCCTCCCGAAGAGAAAGTGAGAGCTACAGTTTAGATCTAAAGTTATTAAAGCTAATGTGCCAAATTTTGCTGTAACAAGGCATCAATGGCACTTGCTATTAGTTAGACTTGCTCCTGCACCATTCAGCTCAAAATATTTTGCCCACTAAATTACTGTCAGTGCGAGCTGATAGCGTCGCAGCAAGGGAAACAGCGGAAGGACTGAGAACAATGTGAATTAAAGGGGTGAATTCAATGTCAAGTCAGGTACAGAAAGAGAAATAAAGAGAGGGAGAGAATGATTGAATTAAGAGAGAGGGAAAGGAGACAGGAAGGAAAAGTAAGAAGAAAAATTTAAATTTAAAATTTGACATTTATAAAATCCCCTAAAACAATTCAAAACCTGAAGGAATGAGACTCTACACATAAACGAGTTAATTTTCAGTACTGGAGAGGTTGATTGGCAATCATTAATACTTATTACATCGTTAAAAGGGTAATTATTAGCCCTAAATATCTGTGTTGGTTTAGTTCATATTTAGCATGCAAATACAGCAACTTCACGTCATTCAATGCCTATCACCGTTTTACGGTGGTGGTGGTGGCGGTGGCGGCGGCGACGGCGGCTCGTGTAACCGGCCCTACTGTCACTTCAGGTACCACAGCCAGAACCCGAGGGAGAAGCCGCCGACGGGAGGCCTCTAGCAGCTGACCGAGGATCCAGGTCACCAAGATCCAGGTCGGTGATTGGAGCGTGGGCAACTACATCAGGAGCGGCGAGATCGGTGCGAAGGAGCGGCAAGAGATTGTAGAGGGACGTGATCGGGCCCAGGAGAGGCACGAGTTCGGGGCCCAGAAGAGGCGAGGGCCTAGGGGCAGCACGGGCCAGCCCACACTGCGATATGTGTGCTGGTCTCCAGTCGTCTTGGTTAATCCTTGCAACTGGACAAAGACCTAGCTCTGTCAAGCCGTGTGGTGGCTGGTGTGCAACGGTCACCACACGTTAAAAAAACTCCACGCACAGGCATCTTCCACCCTCCAAGATTTAGTTCGGACCTGGAATTTTAGGTCCATCATTGAAACACCTGTGAACTTTTTGACGTGGAAGCAAGTCATCCTCAGTTCGAGGGACTGCCTATGGTGATGATGATGAATAATCAATGGTGAGGTAAACAGCGAGATACTGTTTTTGCAAAGCTAATGGTGGAGCAACACAACTCTGACAGCAACTTTTGAATATTCCCATTTAACCACGCATCTGCCCCTCTCCTGAATTTGCTGTACCATTTACGCATAAATAACAGGGAGCTTCATTAGTCTCCACTATTTTGACAGAAGAATTTGGCCCATTCTTAAGGTCAGAGGGCTGCACCTCTACCATACGGGGTCCATTCTGCTTTTTCCTTCTCTCAGGCTCTTGGTCAGCAAGAACCTGCTCTGCTTCACCAGTTTTACCTGCTTTTATTTTTACCTGACTCAACCCCCATCGTCTCAACTATTCACATGTCCTCTGTGTCTCATAAATGTGTTTAATTTCTCTTATTATGCCTCCTACTGTCTCATGTCACTATCACTTCAGCAATTAAACTATCTTGTTTTCTAATTAAGCACTTTACAGATTGTTGTGTATGCATGCCTGTTCACTGTATGATGTCTGTAACACTGTCATGCAACATTGAATGTACCCTTGTACTGTACACACCTTACCGGTACACAAGAGGGTGCTGTTGCTGGAGACCCAGGGGTTGCCTGCACACGGCAGGTAACCCAGTATAAAAAAGAACACACAGCTTGTTGTCAGCACTCAGGAGCTGCTAATAAAGGACTGCAGGTCTGCACAGTTTAAGCACCATACCCTGCCTCGTGGAGTCATTACTAAAGGTGCCTACATACACTACACAGATCATTCTACTTCTTTCCTCTCATTGTTTGTGTGTGTGTGTGTGTTGGACTGTTCAGCTACCAAAGAACTCACTTTAGGAGTGGAAGCAAGTCTTCCTCGATTCCGAGGGACTGCCTAAGATGATGTTGATGAGGTGTACAGAGCATTTTTCATTTCCTCTTCCTTTTGGTCTGCTCCTTTTTAAATGCTGTCCATCTGTAATTTCTTCCAGTTCTGCCAAAGGGAAGACATCTGAAATGTTACCGTATCTGTCTTCTACACAGATCCTCACTGATCTGCTGAGTTTCCAGCATTATCTGTTTTTATTTCAGGTTTCCAGCATTTGTTTATAATGAATTTACCAACACTGGTCGATCTCCCCTCCTCCCAATAGTTCACATTGCAGTAGATATCAGATGTGCTGTAACACAAGCTTTCTTGGCAGCGAATACAATGGGTGTAAAATAGATTTTTCGGAGCAGAATGTTTCTGGGTGTTCTTAGAATTGAACCTACCCGACAACTCCCTGAAAGTGCAACGATGCACTGTATTTAAATGATAATGAACGGTCTTCAGGGAACTCACCAAACTATGTTAACCACAATGCTCTGATTGTTTGTGGTGTTCACAAACTGGAATCTGATTCATCTCAAATCTCTAACTGCTGAACAGTATGAGCTCTCAAGAGCTTCCATTCATCATTTGTCAACAATCGCTTTCCAGGTTAATTTCATGGCTGTAAAAATTTGCTTGGTTTTAACAAGTTTGCGAGGCTTCTTTGTAACTGCACGTTTTATCTGAATAAATGATTTATTTTGATGCATTTCTGTGTTATTTTGGAGATGATCATAATGGAATTATAAGAACATAAGAAATGGGAGCAGGAGTAGGCCTTATGGCCCCTCGAAACTGCTCTTCCATTCAGTAAGATCATGTCATGGCTGATCTTCAACCTCAACTCCACTTTCCTGCCCTATCTCCACATCCCTTAGTTCCCCTGGAGTCCAAAAAACTATCTCTGTCAGCCTTGAATATACTCAACGACTGAGCATCCCCAGCACTTTGGGGCAGAGAATTCCAAAGATTCACAACCCTCTGAGTGAAGAATTTCCTCCTCATCATCTGAAAAGACTGGCCCCTTATCCTGAGACTATGGGCCCAAGTTTGCCCCGACGCTTAGAACGGCGCATCTCCGTGTGGTGCGCAGACTTTCTGGAACAAAAAGCGCGCCTAAAACTTACCAAGGAATTCTCCCCGTTCCTCAGGACATCTTCGGGCTCGGCATAGCGCAGCACCTCCAGTGGGGGGCGGAGCCAGGTCCCGGCACTGAAAACAGAGCCGGCACCTCAGCACATGCGTGCTAGAGTGTCCGTGCATGTGTAGTAGCTCCTCGCCCCCGAATCTCTGCAGGCTGTGTGGGGGGGGGTCCCGAAGCACGCTGTCCCTAGCCCTGGCTGAATGGGCTCCCTAGAGAAGGAACTAGGTAAGAAATGACTCCAGGCAGTGGGATAGAAAATCAAGCAGCAAGGGAGCGATCAAGGCAGCGGAATGGAAAATCAATCAAAGAGGGAGTAATTGAAGATAACAGGGGCCAGCCTACACATCAATTTAAATTTCCCAGTTGCATTGTGAAATTTTCCTGTGAATATCATGATACATGCATTCAAACAAACAGCTGGATGATTTTATAATGGCCTCCAACGCACCTCCCCTGGCTGTCAGGTGGGTAGGCCTCCCTCCACTCCCCTCCTCCTCCCTCCTTCCTCCTCCTTCCCCCCTCCTCCTCCCCCCTCCTTCCTCCTCCTTCCCCCCCTCCTCCTCCCCCCTCCTTCCCCCCCTCCTCCTCCCCTCTCCTGCCTCCTCCTTCCCCCCTCCTCCCCCTCCTTCCTCCTTCCTCCTCCCCCATCCTCCCCCCCCACCCCCCCTCCCCCCCTTCACCGATGCCGCGTTGAGCCTAACCTCCCGGTGTGTGTCTTACTGCCCCAAGCCTTGGTCAAATGGGGTCCCTCATTAGCAGCCCGTTGCCTTCCCTTCACATAAAGGTAGGACTTCTATTTTTTAGTTGTTGTTAATTGATTGATTGCTTATTACTTTGGTCTTGGAACTTCAGGTGTAGGGTTGCTTTTCCATTTTTTATTTGTTAATTAATTGCTTATTACTTTTTGTGCTTTGTTTAGTGCTTAGTGCTTTAAATGTATTTATGCTTCTTTAATGTTGTTGTGAAGGTGTTTAGTGCTTTGGAAAATCCTCTAACTTCCCCTCCCCCCCCCCAGCCATCTCTGGCTACCTGCGCTGATTTCTTAAGTCTCCAAGGTTTTTCTGAGCGTACAAAAGTGGACACATATGCTGGTTTAAGTTAGTTTGGAGTAACTTTTCGCTGGCTAAACTTACTTAAATGGCCAAAACAGGCATAAGTAGCTGGTAAAGCCCCCTTCTGAAGAAAAAAACTCAACTAAAAAGAAACTGAACTCACTTAAACTGGAGCAAACTAAATGGGGAGAATTGCGATTTTTAAGATACTCCAAAAAAAACTAGTTGTTCCAAAAAAAAGGACCAACTTCTGGGGAAACATGGACTCTAAAGTTCTAGACTCGCCAGCCAGGAGAAACAGATGCTCAGCATTTACCCTGTCAACCCCCTTTAGAGTCTTATAGGTTTCAATGAGATCACTTCTCATTCTTCTAAACTCCAAAGAGTATAGGCCCAATCTGCTCAATCTCTCCTCATAGGACAACCCTCTCATCCCAGGGATCACTCTAGTGAACCTTTGTTGCACCGCCTCTAAGGCAAGTATATTCTTCCTTAAATAAGGAGACTGAATCTGTGTACAGTACTCCAAATGTGGTCTCACCAAAGCCCTGTACAATTGTAGCAAGACTTCCTGGGGCCGAAATTGCCCCTTCCCTTATGGCCTGTATGACGCCGGAAATCAGCATCCATGCTGCGGAGTGGAATGGTCGACGATTTTTCGTGCAATGGCCGCCATTTTGAAAATTGCCCTCCTGCAGTATCCCAGCGGTGACACGAAATTCCGCCGGGAAAATGTTGCTGCTGCCGCTCGGTGCCCCCGGAAGCTTTTTCTGACGGTGCACTGTGCTTGCAGTGTGTTCAAAATGGTGGTGTGGCCACCCTTAAAGGGGAGGGCGCGATATTACTTTTTTGTTTGTATGCTGACTGCCAGATCTGAACATTAACATTTAACAGTTTCTCATCATTTAAAAAATATTCTGTTTTTCTATTCTCCCGACCAAAGTAAATAACTTCACATTTCCCCACATTATACACCATCTGCCACTTTATTGCCCACTCACTTATCTCTTTATATCCCTTTGCAGGCTCTTTGCATCCTCCTCACACCTTATTTTTCCACCGAGCTTTGTAATGTCAATCTTGGCTACATTGCATTCGGCCCCTTCATCAAAGTCATTAATATAGATTGTAAATAGCAGAGGCCCAAGCACTGATCCTTGCTGCACCCCAATAGTTACAGCCTGCCAATCTGAAAATGACCTGTTTATCCCTACTCTCTGTTTTTTGTCTGTTAACCAACCCTTTATCCATGCTAATACGTTACCCGCAATCCCATGTGCCCTTAACTTGCGTAACAACCTTTTATGTGGCATCTTATCGAATGCCTTTTGGAAATCCAAATATACTACATCCACTGGTTCCCATGTACAGTAGGCACCTCAAGTCGCTGGAGAAATACCACAAACGATGTCTCCGCAAGATCCTGCAAATCGCCAGACGCACCAACATTAGCATCCTCGACCAGGCCAACATCCCCAGCATTGAAGCACTGACCATATTTGATCAGCTCCACTGGGCAGGCCACACTGTTCACATGCCAGACACCAGACTCCCAAAGCAAGTGCTCTACTCGGAGCTGCTTCACGGTAAATGAGCCAAAGGTGGGCAGCAGAAACGTTACAAGGACACCCTCAAAGCCTCCCTGATAAAGTGCAACATCCCCACTGACACCTGGAAGTCCCTGGCCCAAGACTGCCCTAAGTGGAGGAAGTGCATCCGGGAGGACGCAGAGCACCTAGAGTCTCATCGCCGAGAGCATGCAGAAATCAAACATAGGCAGTAGAAAGAGCGTGCGGCAAACCAGTGCCACCCATTCAAAGCAGGGTGGTACGGTGGAACCTTGGTATGTTTCACTCCATTTTTGCTTGTGAACTGTGCAAATTCTTCGGAACAAAATTGTGGTCCATTATCTGAAACAATTTCTTCTGGGAGGCCAAATGAAGAAAATAAACTTCGCAAAACGTCCAATATTATACTTATTATTTTCCATATTGGAAACACATCAACCCACTTTGAATAGCTATCAATCACAATGAACAATTGTTGTCCTTCTAACTCAGCAAAATCAATATGTAACCTTTGCCACACCTTTGGAGGCCATTTCCATAGCTGTAATAGTACTGATGGTGGTTGCTTGCTTACCGATTGACATGTCGTACACTGACTCACGATGTACTCTATATCTTTATCAAGATCTGGCTACCATAAGTAACTGTGTGCAAAACTCTTGGTCAAGCACATTCCCAGGTGCTGGTCATGGAGGTCTCCTAATAAATTTGGACCTGAATTTATTTGGTATAACCACTCTTGCACCCCACATGATACAATCTTTATCGACTGAAAATTCATTCCTTCAAATGAAGAGTGGTGAATATCTTTGTCTGTTACATGGTTTGGCCATCCATTTGCAATATAATCATACACCTTAGACATCACTGGGTCACGTTTGGTTGCTCTACCAATCTCTTCAGCTGTGACTGGCAGTTCATCAATGTATCCAGTGTAAATTGTGATGGTGTAACCTTTGCACACAGTTACTTATGGTGGCCAGGTATTGATAAAGATATAGAGTACATCATGAGTCAGTGTAGGACATGTCAATCAGTAAGCAAGCAATCGCCATCAGTACCATTACAGCTGTGGAAATGGCCTCCCAGGGTGTGGCAAAGGCTACATATTGATTTTGCTGAGTTAGAAGGACAACAATTGTTCATTGTAATAATCATTCGAAGTGGGTTGATGCTGCATCAGCATTGCTGTAATCAGCTGATCGTCTGTATTCAATATCATATGTATATGCTGACAAAATCAAAGCCCATCTCTGCATTTGGGCTGCAGCTAATGTTGGAATATTGTGTTCGGTTTTGGTCTCCTAATCTGAGGAAGGACGTTCTTGCTATTGAGGGAGTGCAGTGAAGGTTCACCAGACTGATTTCCGGGATGGCTGGACTGATATATGAGGAGAGATTGGATCAACTGCGCCTTTATTCACTGGAGTTTAGAAGGATGAGCGGGGATCTCATAGAAACATATAAGATTCTGACGGGACTGTACAGGCTAGATGTAGGAAGAATATTCCCGATGTTGGGGAAGTCCAGAACCAGGGGACACAGTCTAAAGATAAGAGGTAAGCCATTTAGGACTGAGATAAAAAGAAACTTCTTCACTCAGAGAGTTGTTAACCTGTGGAATTCCCTCCCGCTGAAATTTGTTGATGCCAGTTCGTTGGATATATTCAAGAGGGAGTTAGATATGGCCCTTATGGCTAAAGGGATCAAGGGGTATGGAGAGAAAGCAGGAAAGGGGTACTGAGGTAAATGATGAGCCACAATCTTATTGAATGGTGGTTCAGACTCGAAGGGCTGAATGGCCTACTCCTGCACCTATTTTCTATGTTTCTATGTTTACCAGGGTTTCATACAATTCTGGACCCGCTTCTGATAAGAAGATAGGTCACTTCTGTTCCAACACAGCCCGGTTCTGATCTGCATTCCCTGGAACTTCGATTATATTATTTACAGTGAAATACATTTCTAGCCGATCCACATATGCTTTTAAACATTCCTGGTCGTGTCTATATTCACCCAAATGTCCCATTACACCTGCGGGGTGCTGCCATTTTTGACTCTGCAGTTTAAACTAGTGTGCTCATTTTTTACCTCGGATTTTGTAGCTATTTCCAAAGACAGAGAGGCTTCCAAAGTCTCTCTGTCGGCTGGCTGAATCCTTCCCCAACAAAAATTGCAGCTTATATCATCCAAAAAATCCCATTTTGGAGCCAAATGTGATACATTCACAGAGCACAGCACACAGCACGGTTTTCTAACATGGCAGGCAGCTCTCGGAAGTCGCCATAAACTCCTCCTTCTGTTTATTATTAACTCTGTAGTTGCAGTACACAATACGTCCACATCCACAGTGTGGCGCTACAAACATTACAAGCTTACAGACATTACAAGAGTCATCAAGGCATGCCAGGTTAGCTGTGAGGCACTGACTGTGTAGGGCTCTCTTAGCTGGGACTTTAAGTGCCCCAGCATTGACTTTTTTGCAACACTACTTCTGCTGCCCCCTCCGCTTTGGGGCTATCTTGATGTCAATGATGGATCGGATTAGGCGGTGGTCCATCCAGCAGTCGTCAACTCCAGTCATGGCGTAGGTGATGCGCACATCCTTGTGATCCCTGGCTCGGACGATGACATAGTCGAGCAGGTGCCAGTGTTTGGAGCAAGGGTGTTGCAACGATGCCTTGTACTTGTCCCTCTGGTGGAACAAAGTGTGGGTGAAGAAAAGTTCATGTTCTAGACACTTTGTCTGGAGTAGGGTACCGCTGGACTTGGCTTTCCCTACCCCCTCTCTGCAAATCATGCCTCCCCAGAGGGCTGTGTCTTTGCTGACCCTGGCGTTGAAGTCACCGAGGAGGATCAGTTTGTCATCCGCGGGGACGCAGGACATGGATTTTTCGAGGTTGGAGTAAAAACCCTCTTTGATCTCATCTGTTGCATCGAATGTTGGGGCGTACGCACTGATGACTGTGGCGCATTGATTCCGAGATAGGATGAGTCGAAGAGTCATGAGGTGTTCGTTAACCCCATAGGGGGAATCTTTGATGCGGTCGACCAGCTCGTTTTTGATGGTGAAGCTGACTCCATGGAGGTGGCATTCTTCCCCTGGTTTCCCTTTCCAGAGAAGGTGTAACCTCCACCTTGTTCCTTGAGCTGGCTTTCCCCTGCCCATCGGGTCTCGCTTAGGGCGGCGATGTCGATATCAAAGCGTATAAGTTCCTGAGCAGCTATGGTGGTGCGGCGTTCCGGCTTGTCGCTGTTGGAGTTGTCCATGTGGGGCCTGATGTTCCAGGTCCCGAACTTCATGTTAATGGAGTGGAAGATGCCTGTGCATGAGTTCTTTTAATGTGGGGTGGCCGTTGCACACCAGCTACCACACGGGCTTAGCTGAGCAAGGTCTTGGTCCAGTGATAAGGGGGTCCAAGACGACTGGAGAACAGGCACTGCTGTATGAGCCTAGTTGCCTATGGCGAGATGTTGGCCGCAGGCTCGGCGCTGAGTAGCGCTCTTGATGGTAGGTGATCCGATGCTTGGTTGTGGACAGGCATTGTGAGGGTCAGTGGCCCGCTGGAGTTCCGAGTGGAAGGTCACAGCCATGATGCTCACCAGTCAGAAGAGGCCAGATCACCAGTGGGGAAGTAGAGGCCCAGTTGTCTCTGAAGGAGGAGGAAAGGCCAACCGCTGTCGTGGAGGAGGAGGCCCAAACGCCGTTGTGGAGGAGAGGCACAACTGTCACCGCTGGAGTGGATCTGTTCGCCGCTGGAGTGGATCTGGTCGCCACTGGGAAGAAGCCTGGATGCTGCTGGAGGCCCGAACGCCTTTCACTATACTGAACGTGATCACTTGCAGAACATTGTTTGAGTTATGGACACACTCAGCTGCTGCTGTATTCAATTTTCTGGAAAAAATTAAGTGACATTTACTTTTTACCATTTATTTTGTAGTTGATATTAACAATTTAAACTACCTAAACAGGCTCAGATTAAACAAGTGAGGTCCGATGTCATCCTCTTCTCGGGCACAAAGTGGGGCAAAAAAATCCAATTTCAGGGGCTATGTTCCCTGAAATACATCCAACTCTATATAGACTCGGGTGAAATTCATGTATCCCTGGTGGTCATCTTAAACAGACTTTAGGCTCTTGAAAATGCTAATGAGGGGCTTAGACCCCTCTCCTAAATTGGTTAAAACTGAGCGGAATATGTGGCAGGCAAGTTCTGCTAGTTTTTCCAGTTCCATCTGTGGCCTTGGCATTTCTTGAATTTTCTCCTCCACTCCCACTTTCATCAATGGCATGTGCAGGCATTTAAATGCCCTACACCATGCATACTATATACACTGAACCTAACACACAATGATGAAAATGGAGGGGCCGAAATTGCTCCCTCCCTTAAGGCCCGTTATCGCCAGAAATCGGCGGCCACACTGTGGAGTGCAATGGCCGCCAATTTTTCATGTAATGGCGCCATTTTAAAAATTCTGATTCTGCGGTGACCTGCTGCCTTCCTACCGCTCCGCTGCTGCCGATCCGTCCTAAGTGCATCATAACAGCGCGCACCGCCAATGTCGGCCCCCCTGCTCCCGATGGCAAAATTATGCCAAAAGCTGCTTTTTTCTGCCGGTGCAGTGAGGGTGTAGTCCTTGTCAAATGGCGATGCGGCTCCCATTAAAGGGGAGGACTTACTGCCGTTCCACCATGTTGTTTTTGTCGACCGACTGTCCTGTTGTACTGACAATTATGCCCCTGGGTTCAACCGGGCCGCCAACAGGCAGCCTGGCACCCCCTCTTGGGTACCAGGCTGCTGGCCCGGCCAAAACCCTCTCTGTTGGCCCAGTGGATCGAAGTTTAAAGATCGTGGTGACACGGCACCGTGATGACTGACAGTGGCAGTCACTCCGCCCGCCCTCAACTTCTGCCCCTCGAGAGTTTGAACTTCCGCTTACCGCCCACACGATGACCAACTTCCGGTCCGCCGGGAAAAAAAAGCCAAAGAGCGGAATTTTGCTCGAGGCCACCATATCAACCCCGCTGGTAAAAGCACAAGAAACAGGGTAGGTGTGCCGCTATTCCAGCAGTGGCCAATTTTGGCCCTGCAGTGGTTTGATGAGCTTCAGCTAACAATAAAAAATTGCAAGAAATAGGAGTTTATTTTACTTTAATCAATTATTTTAAACACATGGGGCTAGAACCTCCACTTTTGAGCTTATCACCCAAAAATGGGTGTTATTTCCGGCATGGGCAGTAAAAAAGGGTTTTCAGATCGCCGACTTCTCACCCATTCTCAAAACACCAAGTTTACATGTTTGAAAATGGGTGTTAGTTACCGTGAGCGATAGCAAATGGGCGGTAGTGTCAAATTTTTTTTGACCTTCTGCTGTAAAGTGTAGCCGTCCTTAGCAACGGCATGGCAATGCTCGATTTTGAAATTCAGGAGGTCAAGGGTCATCATGACATGTGCAGAAGAGGAGACAGAGAGAGAGGGAGCTCAGAGGCACTGAAAGCATCTGTGGTGTGCGCTTGTCTGGCTGTTGTGGGAGCACGAGGGAGATTCACCAGTAGCAAAAAGCCTACTAAGCACCAAGAATATAGTTGACACCGAGTTTTTGTCCAACAAATAAGATATAACATGGAAGGGATGGAGGAGGCCCTGGAACTGGTAGCCAGGAACAGTAGTGGCAGAGGGCTCCCAGTGGTCCCCGAGTACGGCATTCCACCCCTAGGTTCCGCACCACCACTGCGAATGACAGATGAGAGCAAGGACCAAGATCCTGCTTCTGCATCAGAGAATGTTGCCCCCTCAGCATCCCCCGCTCCCGTACCCATGCACCCACTGCATCTGCCTTCATCCCCCCCAATGAGGCACCACCTGAGGAGCTCCTCGGCCAGGAGCCGTGGAGCGAGGAGGAGAAGGGATAGAGGTGGGGAGAAGAAAGAGAGGGGGGCAGGAAAGTGAGGTGCATGTGCGCAGGTGATGGCTGTGTAATATCTCCATCTGGGTGTATGCAATTTGTTGCAATGTATGGGGGCTAAGGACCATGCTCCTGCTTTGCCTTTGTATTCTGTGTTGCTGGACATGTTGACCATGTGATTTATGTCAATGCTGGAAAAAGTGGAATGTGGGCAGGGATTGGGTGTTATTGGCTGTGTCACTTATGATTTCAGACCAATGTTGGTATTAACCTTTTGGTATTGAACATAACCTTGTTGCGCATTGTCTCAGATAGTTGGACCATTACACACTGGTGATTCTTTACCGTGAAAGGGTTAAATACAACATTACATCAATCAACGTAAACTTTAACTGGCACCATGATGATGGGCACCATTGATGTCTGAGCTGCACACACACAGCAGTGTGTCAGCATTGTCAGTCACATCAGTGCTCTTTCAGGCAAATCTTTCCGATATCAGCTCCTCACGTAAGAGTGGGATTTACCAAATGCCAACCACACCACTGGCGTCCGTCCCAGTTAGTTCCACTCTTTGTGGGTGGTTTTTTGAGCGGGCGATATTCTGGGCGGTATGTGTGCGAGGTGGTGAAATTGACGGTGGGCGATCTCCATGGCCGCTAGTTTGGGTAAATCTGCTCTTTACGACAAAAAGCAGTCGCCGGGCGTTATTATTGAATATCGGCATTAAGTCCATGAGGAAAGTAACGCTGGCCGATAATATGGCCGTTGAAATCACCCATTCTGCTGATTCTGCCCCCAAAAAGTGGGCGGGCGTTATATTTTTTCTCGCCGTTAAGCACATGGGGAAAATAACGCTCAGCAATAAGTCTCCTAAAAAAGCCCATCAGTTTCCATTTTGTGCCAAAATGGGCGATATCTGGGCGTTATATGTCATTTCAGTGGTTAAATGGACGTTAAGTGGGCATAAGCAGGCAAAAAACGTGGAGGTTCTAGTGAATTTAAATATGTTCATTTAGAAAACTGGTGTAAATCTAAGTGGCTTTGGGGTTAACTTTAATTCCTAAACATGGGTGAGTTTGGATCAGGAGTGAAGTTAAAATTTTAAAAATCTCAAACCCGAACTGAAGCTGCTTCGAGCTTAGCCACATCCAGTTTTAATGGAGGCGGGATGGGGCAGATCCCACATTTAACTATTTTAATGAGGCTGTGTGCCTATGATTTTTTTTCTCTTCCAGTTTTAACGCTGGCCGGCCAGGTTTCCCAGGTCTTCAGGAACCTGGTAGGGAGGTGAAAACTGCTGCATGGAACATATAAGTGCCTTTCCAGGATTGGTTGTGGGTCAGTAGGAGCAGAGGTGCTTCCCCCACCCTGGCCCACCAAGCTACCTAGTTAACCTGCCCAGTGATTGGACTCCCTTGCGATCAGATGTCCTCCCAATGTGCTCCCTGGCACGCAATCTCCTCCCGGCCTCCTCATGACCTCCATGCCCACCTTCACCCACCTCCCCACCCGTGATCTCCTCCATGGCCCTCTGCGATCTCCCTGATCTCTCTGGCCCCATCATTAATGTGCCCCCGCGACCCCTGATCTCTCCGGGCCCCCCCCATTAATGTCCCCCCAACCCCCGATCTCTCCGTGCCCCCCCATCAATGTCCCCCTGATCCTCCCCCCCCACCCCCCCGGTCTCTCCCTCCCTCCTCTGCGCTCCCCAGCTATGGCCTGTGTCATAGGCTTAGCCACCTGGCAGCCAGCCAGCCTCTCAATCCCGCAGGCCGCGGCTGGTAAACGGATTCCAAAAATGGTCCTGCTGTAAAATTCATCAGAACCGAAGGGAAAACTGTACTTCCGAGTTTCCCGACCGCTAAATTGATCCCGCACCATCCTCCCACTTCCTCCCTGCCTCCCCGGGATTATTTCCACTGCAGCACAGAGTGTGAAAAGGAGATATACAAACATACAAACATACAAAAATGATGGACAGGGAAAGGCCAGCTGGTCAATAAAAACTGTCCCCTGGGTCAATTCAGAAAAAAAAAAGAATTTGGGAGAATTCCTTTCCGAGCCCCAAAGGCAAGCAGAACAAGTCCCAGGAGATCACAGTAACCACGAGGCAGATCCCCCAACATCCCACCTACCTGTTACACGCACTGATATCAGCCAAGAACTTGTCCAGCTTCCTGTTGAATGCATGTGGTGAATCTGCACTCACTACACAAGCTGACAACTTGTTACAGAAGCCGATGGGCCTCAGTGATGACAACAACAACTTGTATTTATATAGCACCTTTAATGTAGTAGAACATCCCAAGGCACTTCACAGGAGTGTTATAAGACAAAACAATGACACCAAGACACATGATGAGAAATTAGGATAGGTGACCAAAAGCTTGGTCAAAGAGGTAGGTTTTAAGGAATGTCTACATTTGACGTCACAGGAAAGCAGGGAAGTGATTGGTTGGTGAGTTTCTCTCTCTTTTCTTGGGCATTGCTTTAAATTAAGGGCCGGGATTAAAAAACAAAATTTAATTAATTAAATACATTCGAGCTGGAAGGGCAGGCAATGTATTAATGCTGCAACATGTGGAAGCATTGAGGTCCACGGCGACTACATCTGCAGTAAGTGTCTGCAGCTTGAGGAACTTCGGCTCCGCGTTGATGAGCTGGAGTCCGAGCTGCGGACACTGCAACACCAGGGAGGGGCAAGTTACCTGGACGCTGTGTTCCAGCAGAGAGTCACACCCCTTATGTTAAATAATTCAAATTTGGTCTGTGGTCAGGGTCAGGAGGGTGTGACTATGAGTGAGGCAGGTATGGGGACCCAGGAATTAGCATTTGGAGGAGCCTCAGCCCTTGAAATTGTCTAACCAGGTACGAGATTCTTGCTCCCTGTGTGGAGGAGAGTAGGGATTGTAGGGAAGATGAGCAAACTGACCACAGCACCGTGGTACAGGGGGCCATTCAAGTGAGGGGAGTAAAAAGAAACGTTGTAGTGGTAGGGGACAGAATCATTAGGGGGATAGATAAGGTTCTCTGCAGCCGAGAGCGAGTACCGATGGCTGTGTTGCCTGCCCGGTGCCAGGATTAAGGACATCTCCTCGGGACTGCAGAGGAACTTGGAGTGGGAGGGGGAAGATCCAGTTGTCGTGGTCCACGTGGTATCAATGACATAGGTAGGACAAAGAATGAGATTCTGCCGAGGGAGTATGGGCAGCTAGGGGCCAAATTAAAAAACAGAACCACAAAGGTAATAATCTCAAGATTACTACCTGAGCCACAAGCAAATTTGCACAGGGCAAATAAAATCAGAGAATTAACCACGTGGCTCAAAGACTGGCAGAATTGGGTTTTGGTTCATGAGGCACTGGCATCAGTACTGAGGTAAGAGGGAGCTGTTCTGATGGGACAGGCTTCACTTGAACCGTGCTGGGACTAGGGTCCAGGCGAATCAAATAACTAGGACTGAAGACAGGACTTTAAACTAATTAGTGTGGGGACAGGGTTCAGGTGAGTGGAAATTTAAAAAGTCAAAGAGCAAGGAGAAGGCAATAGAGTAGGGTAGCACAGGAGGGAAATGATAACCAGAGTGTGAAAGGAAGGGACAAATGTATAAACATAAGCATGTATCAGAAAGTGGGGTCAAAGCAGGGAAAAATGGTAAAAAAACAAAATTAAAAGCTCTTTATCTGAATGCACGCAACATTTGTAACAAGATAGATGAGTTGACGGCACAAAGAGATATAAATAGGTATGATCTGATAGCCATTACAGAGAGGTGGTTGCAAGGTGACCAAGGCTGGGAACTAAATATTCAGGGATACTTGACAATTCGGAAGGATAGACAGAAAGGAAAAGGAGGTGGAATAGCTCTGTTAATGAAGGATGAGATCAGTGCAGTAGTGAGAAATGATATTGGCTCATAAGATCAAGATGTTGAATCAGTTTGGGTGGAGATAGGGAATAATAACGGGAAGAAGTCACTGGTGGGCGTAGTCTATAGGCCTCCTAACAGTAACTACACTGTTGGATGGAGTATAAATCAAGAAATAATAGAGACTTGTAAAAAAACGAACAGCAATAATCATGGACAATTTTAATCTTCATATTGATTGGACAAATCAAATTGGCCAAGGTAGCCTTGAGGAAGCGTTCATAGAGTGTACCCGGGATAGTTTCCTTGAACAGTACGTTGTGGAACCAACCTGGAAGCAGACTATCTTAGATCTGGTACTGTGTAATGAGACAAGATAAATAAATGATCTCCCAGTAAAGGATCCTCGAGGAAAGAGCGATCATAGCATGGTTGAATTTCAAATTCAGTTAAGGGTGAGAAAGTTGGATCTCAAACCTGTGTTTTAAGCTTAAATAAAGGACACTACACAGATATGAAGGCAGAGTTGGCTAAAGTGGACTGGGAAAATAGATTAAAGTGTAAGAACATAAGAACATAAAAAATAGGAGCAAGAGTTGACCATTTGGCCCCTCGAGCCTGCTCCGCCATTCAATAATATCATGGCTGATCTGATCATGGACTCAGCTCCACTTCCCTGCCCAGTCCCCATAACTCTTTATTCCCTTATCCCTCAAAAATCTGTCTGTCTGTGTTAAATATATTCAATGACCCAGCCTCCACAGCTCTCTGGGACGGAGAACTCCACAGACTTACAACCCTCTGAGAAAAGAAATTCCATCTCATCTCAGTTTTAAATGGGCGACCCTTTATTCTGAAACTTTGGCCCCTACTTCTAGATTCCCCCATGAGGGGAAACATCTTCTCTGCATCCATCTTGTCGAGCCCCCTCAGTATCTTATATGTTTCAATAAGTTCACCTCTCACTCTTCTGAACTCCAACAAGTATAGGCCTAACCTACACAACCATTCTTCATTTCAACCCCTTCATCTCCAGAATCAACCTAGTGAACCTCCTCTGAATTGCCTCCAATGTAAGTATATCCTTTCTTAAGTAAGGAGCCCAAAACTGTACGCAGTACGCCAAGTGTGACCTCACTAATACCCTGTACAGTTGTAGCAGGACTTCTCTGCTTTTATACTCCATCCCCTTTGCAAAAAAGGTCAACATTCCATTTGCCGTCCTGATTGCTTGCTGCAGCTGCATACTAACTTTTTGTGTTTCATGCACAAGGACTTTTGTACGCCGCCGCGGAGTGTCTGATTAAGGTTAACGGGTCCTTGACGCCGCCCCTTCGCTTTAGGAGAGGGGTGCGCCAGGGATGCCCCATGTCCGGCCAGTTATACGCCGTTTGTGTGGAGCCTTTCCTGCGCCTCTTGCGGACGAGGTTGACGGGACTGGCTCTGCAAGGGCCGGGCGTGGAGGTCGTCCTCTCGGCTTACGCCGATGACGTGCTCCTCGCGGTAGAGGATCCCGCTGACCTGCGGAGGATGCGTGAGTGCCAGGAGATTTACTCGGCCGCGTACTCCACCAGGATCAACTGGGAGAAATGTTCCGGACTCCTGGTGGGTCAGTGGCGGGTGGACTCCCTGCCGGAGGAGCTCAGGCCTTTTGCCTGGAGCACGACCCATCTCCTCTATCTGGGAGTCTACCTTAGCCCCGACGAGGGAGCCTGGCCGGCGAACTTGCAGGAGCTGGAGGCCAAGGTCGCCGCTCGCCTAGGGCGCTGGACAGGACTGCTCCGAGTGCTGTCCTACAGGGGTCGAGCGCTAGTCATAAACCAGCTGGTGGCCGCAATGCTGTGGTACCGGCTGGTCACTTTGACCCCTCCCCCTGCGTTTGTCGCCAAGATACAGAAGAAGCTGGTGGACTTCTTCTGGAACAACAGGAAGCACTGGGTCTCTGCCGCGGTCTTGAGTCTCCCGCTTGAGGAGGGCGGTCAGTCGTTGGTGTGCGTCAGCGCCCAGCTCGCGACTTTCCGTCTTCAGACCCTGCAGAGATACCTTTACGTCGAGCCCCCTCCTAGGTGGTGTGCTCTGGCGAGGTATTTCTTCCGCCAGCAGCTCGACCTCAATTATGACACGCAGCTCCTGTTTGTGAACTTGGGGGGTGCCAGGACCGCCCTCCGGGAGCTGCCTGTCTTTTACAGGGAACTCATCAGGGTCTGGAACAAAGTCTCCACCAAGCGCAGCTCTCCGCCGGCTGGAGTGGCGGCCGTCCTGCAGGAACCGCTGCTCGGGAATCCGTACCTCCACGGCCGAGGCTTTATGTGGCGGTCGGAAGAGAGGGCTGTGGCTGGTGAGGTGACCAGGGTCAGGGACCTGCTCGATGGCGGAGGAGCGGGCTGGATGGCGCCAGACACGCTGGCGCAGCGCCTAAATTCTGCCAACGTCCGCCACGCGGCCGATGCCATCGAGTCGCTAAAAACAGCTCTGGGCCCTGACTCCGTTAGGTGCATCGAGGAGGCTCAAGCACGTGGGGAGATCCCGTCCGAACTGACCCCCGTCCGGACGGAATTCCTCATCGGCGCCAAACCCCGGAACCTCCCTCGGGGGCCGGCGCCTCACAACTTGAGCCGCCTCCGGGAAATCCCCTCCGTGCCTTTCAGTTCCGCGCGGAGGGGTTTCCTGTACGGGCTGCTCCTGCACACCCTCAACTTTGCCATCCTCGCCGGCCGTCCGGACACGCCATGGCGTACCATCTTGCCGTCCGGAGGAGGCGGGGGTCCCCGATGGAGGGCACTCTACGCAGGGGTCCTCCCACTATTCATCGGGGACTTGGCTTGGAGGGTGGTGCACGGAGCAGTGCCGTGCAACAAATTTTTAAGCCGGTTCACGGACTCCCAGGCCGCCTGCAATTTCTGCGGTCTGGAGGAGTCCGTGTTCCATGTTTTTATTGAATGCACGAGGTTGCAGCCCCTGTTCCACTATTTGAAGGGGCTGCTCCTGAAATTCTGGCTGCACTTCAGTCCCACTCTCCTGATCTTTGGGCACCCTGTGCGGAGGGGAGCGGGTAGGTCCGAAGGCCTCCTCGTAGGACTGCTCCTGGGCACGGCCAAGGGTGCCATCAGCCGGTCCAGGCAGCGGGCGGTCGAGGGGGTCGTTCAACCTGACTGCCTGCCTCTCTTCCGCTCTTACATCCGGTCCAGGGTGTCCTTGGAGATGGAGCACGCGGTGTCCACCGGTACGCTCGCGGCCTTCCGCGAGAGGTGGGCACCGGAGGGACTGGAGTGCATCATCACGCCCGGCAACCAAATTTTAATTTGATTTTACGTTTTAAAGTTAATTTGTTTTAATTGCCGGTGCTTTTAGTGTCCCCTTCCCTTTTATAGGGGGCACTGGGGAAAAATTGTGATTTTAGTGCCCAAAAAAAAACCAAAAAAGAAAAACACCAAAAAAAAAAAAAAAAAGGGCCTTGTAAATGTCTGGAGTGTCACCCAGGTCGGGTGGCACCGTTTAATGTTTTATGTTTTCGCAGGTGAACTCCAAAAAGAGTTTCATGCACAAGGACCCCCAGGTCCCTCTGTACTGCAGCATGTTGCAATTCTTCTCCATTTAAAAATAATATGCTTTTTTATTTTTTCTGCCAAAGTTGATAAACTCACACTTTCCCACATTATACTCCATCTGACAATTTTTTCCTCACTCACTTAGACTCTCTGAATCGCTTTGCAGAATTTTTATGTCTTCCTCACAACTTACTTTCCCACCCATCTTTGTATCATCAGCAAACGTGGCAACATTACACTCGGTCCCTTCATCCAAGTTATTAATATAGATTGTAAATAGTTGTGGCCCCAGCACCAATCCCTGTGGCACCCCACTAGTTACTCTTTGCCAACCGGAAAATGACCCATTTATCCCGACTCTCTGTTTTCTGTTAGTTAGCCAATCCACTATCCATGCTAATATATTATCTCCAACACTGTGAACTTTTATGTGGCAATTATCGAATGCCTTCTGGAAATCCAAATACACCACTTCCACTGGTTTTCCCTTATCCACTCTATTATATATGTAGGCATCTTGTTAATGACGCCACGAGGCAGGGGTATGGTACTTAAACTGTGAAGACTGTAGGCCTTTTATTGCAGCTCCTAGAGTGAGGACACCAAGGGTATGAGCTCCCTTTTATACTGGGTTACCTGCAGTGTGCAGGTAACCCTTAGGTCTCCAGCAGCAGCACCATCTGGTGTACAGAAAAGGTGTGTACAGTGTGAAGGTATATTCAATGTTACAGACATCATATAACAATTCAAGCATACATACATAACAACACTCACCACTAAGCTTTTTTCAAGTCCTTCTGCCATGACCTGGGGAGGTGATCAGTAATGGGCTGTGGGAGGTTGTGCTGAGGGTTGTGTGGGTGCCAGTTGTGATCCCTGTGCTTGAAGCTGGCCTCATACATTTCCCCCCCCCTCACACACCATGTGGGTGTCACTGTTGTGGGATCCCTCAGTGGGGTAGCCAGTGCAGCATTGAGTAGGGTACATACTCTGTAGTGTGGGTAAGTGTGTGGTGGTGCGCAGGGCCACAGGACTGTGTGGGCTCCTTGTCCTTCAATTGGGATGAGAGTCTGGTCGTCCCAGGGTTCGCCAGGAAAGCTGGAGGGTATTGGCCTCTCACTCCTGGTGTTGGCCCTGGTGGGCCAGGGGGATGTAGGGCTAGTCTGGGGCAGGTTACCAGCGATGGTGGCTGTGCTGCCCATTGAACACTGTCCCTGTAATGGATCTGCTCCCACTGGGTGTGTGTGAGCCCTTCCTGGGGCATCACATTTGTTCCAAAAGTCCAGGCTACATGGTCAGGTAGCCCTCTGGATCTGGGGGTCTTCCAAGGGAGGATTCCTCTAGCATTTACATTGTCCCTGTAGAACCCAGTATCCTATAAAAGTCTCCGACCAGTATACATGACACATTGGCTCCAATCATACATAGTCGGGTCTAAATTATTAACTACCTTTACATTGTTAATTACAGCATTTACATCACTTTCTTGTATCATGGTCTCCTCATACATGGTTACATTAGTCATTTCTATTATAATCATCAGACATTACAAGCTTGTTCTTAACCTTATTTACACAAGCATTCATTTCATTTTTCTCATCAGTTACTCCGGCATCACAATTCCTCGTTACATTATCATACCTGCCATCGCTAACTGCATTTTTAACTTTAAAGTCCTTGTCATCTTTCGATTGAAACTATCCCTTTAAATTCTTTGGGTTACCGGTCTCCTTTAAGGGGGCCTTCCAATCCGGTTTGCCGCTCGGTGCCACATATCGCTCCTCCAACGCTGCCCCTCCTGGTCTGGTCGCGGCCATTTTGATTTTAGGTTCTTCGTCTTGTGATGCAGCTGCCATCTTCTCGCTCCCCTCCAGGTAGGCTGTGCTGATCTTTTCCTCCTCAGGTTCGGCCATGGATGTTGGGAATCCACTTTTCTCGATGATATTCATCTCTTGGAATCCTGCCCCGGCCTGGAAGGTGAAGTTTGGACTTGCGGTTCTGGAGATCTCGCCACGGTGTAATGAAGTCGCTGCCGCACAATCGAGCTGGACGGTAGGATTTCTAGGTGCAGCGATGGATCCATGTTCGGGGCTGCATGGGATGTGGATTTCTGGAGCCTGGGGGCCGTCGTCACTTCAACTGACTTGGACCTGCTTCATCCAACCTCTTCCCAGCAGCGTTGGACCATCGCCGGCAACAATCCACAGGGGGAGTTTGTTCATCACGCCGCCCTGGAGACCTGGACGTCCACGCTGCCAACGACTGGGATTTTACCTTTGGTGTAGTGAGCAGCTTCGCTTGGACAGGAGACAGTTTTGGTCTGTTAGTGGGATTGATCCAAAGTTTTTCAAAGGTCGTCCGGCTCATCAAAGACTGGCTCACCCCTGTGTCGATCTCCATTGAAACTGGAACTCCGTCGATGTCTACTTCCATCTTCCATGGGGAACTTTCGGTGGAGCAGGTATAAATTCCATGCTCTTCTTCCAGGGGTTGAGCAGCTTCGTCTTCATCTGTGTCGGATCCCAGGTGATCAGGCAACTCTTCAGTGACGCGGTGAGTAAAGCTTTTTCTGCATATTCTCTGAAGGTGCCCTTTGTCTTTGCAGCCTTTTCAGGTATAGTCTTTGTAGCGGCACTGGTGGGCCCTGTGGTTTCCTCCACAGCGCCAGCACAGGGCCAGCCGGTTTGCCCCATGTGGCGGACTCAAGGTTGCGGAACTCGGGACAGCATTTCTGCCTTTAGAAATAGCCATTCGGTCCACTGCATTCATCGGTTTAGAGTCCTGGGTCAATATTTGCTTGGAGTTGCCGACCGAAATCATGTCGGCCTGGCTCACTTTAATTGTCTTCTGCAGGGTGACTGTGATGTCCGCAGAGAGCAATTTGTGGAGGAGGCCAAAATCACCATGTGATTTTCTCTATGTCTCTTAGTGCTTCGTTAAGGTGGTTGCCAAAATCACAAGGTGTAGCCAATCTTCTTAATTGTGCAGCATACTTAGCAATTTCTTGGCTTTCGGTACGCTGGTGAGTGTAGAACCGGTGCCTGGCTATGAGGATGCTTTCTTTTGGTTTTAGTTGCTCTTGTACTGGTGTTACAAGTTCCTCATAGCTCTTGGTTGTTGTCTTCTCCGGAGCTAACAAGTCCCCGACGAGACAATGGATGGTGGGCCCACAACTGCTAAGCAGGATGGCCCTGCATTTGTTTGGTAGTGTAGCCGGTATGTCCCCATCCAGGTCGTTGGCTATGAAGAAATGTTCCAATCTTTCCACGTAAGCATCCCAATCTTCCCCATCGATGAATTGTTGAAAGTTGCTGAGATTCGACAGGTTGTACGTGTAGTTCGTGGCCTCATCGCCAGTGATTATATATGTAGGCACCTTGTTAATGACTCCACGAGGCAGGGGTATGGTACTTAAACTGTGAAGACTGTAGGCCTTTTATTGCAGCTCCTATCCGTTTTTAAATTTCTTGCTAGTTTACTTTCATAATCTATCTTATTTCTCTCTATTTTTTTTAGTCATTCTTTGCTGGTTTTTCAAAGTTTCCCAATTTTCTGGCCTCCAACTAATCTTGGCCATTTTGTGTGCCATTGTTTTCAATTTGATACCATCCTTTATTTCCATAGTTAGCCACAGATGGTTATCCCTTCTCTTAAATTCTTTCCTCCTAATTGGAATATATATTTGTTGAGAGATATGAAATATCTCCTTAAATGTCCACCACTGCTCGGGGGAGGTCCCAGCAGATTGGAAAACCAAAATGCAACGCCCCTATTTAAAAAAGGAGGCAGACAGAAAGCAGGAAACTATAGACCAGTTAGCCTAACATCTGTTGTTGGGAAAATGCTGGAGTCTATTATTAAGGAAGCAGTAGCAGGACATTTGGAAAAGCATGATTCAATCAAGCAGTCAGCATGGTTTTATGCAAGAGAAATCATGTTTGACAAATTTGCTCGAGATCTTTGAGGATGTAACAAGCAGGGTGGATAAGGGGGAACCAGTGGATGTGGTGTATTTGGATTTCCAGAAGGCATTCGATAAAGTGCCACATAAAAAGTTACTGCACAAGATAAAATTTCACGGGGTTGGGGGTAATATTTTAGGGGGTATATGGTTTTTAGCAAAGCTTTTGAAAAAGTCCCACATGGCAGACTGGTTACAAAAGTAAAAGCCCATGTGATCCAGAGCAAAGTGGCAAGTTGGAGCCATAATTGGCTCAGAGACAGGAAGCAAAGTGTAATGGTTGATGGGTGTTTTTGTGACTGGAAGGATATTTCCAGTGGGGTTCCACAGGGCTCATTACGAGATCCCTTGCTTTTAGTGGTATGCATCAATGACTTGGACTTGAATATAGGGGGCATGATTAAGGAGTTTGCAGATGATACTAAAATCGGCTGCGTGGTGAATAATGAAAAAGAAAGCTGTAGACTACAGGAAGTTATCAATCAACTGGTCAGGTGGGCAGAACAGTGGCAAATTGAATTTAATCATGATCAGCCGTGATCTTGTTGGGTGGCGGTGCGGGCTCGAGGAGCCGAATGGCCTGCTCCTGCACTTATTTTCTATATTTCTATGTTTCTATGTTTCTACGTTAATGCATTTGGGGAGGTCTAACAAGGAAAGGGAATACACATTAAATGGTAGGGCACTGAGAAGTATAGAGGAACAAAGGTACCTTGGAATGCATGTCCATAGATCCCTGAAAGTAGCAGGCTAGGTAGATAAGGTGGTTAAGAAGGCATATGGAATGCTTGCCTTTATTAGCCGAGGCATAGAATATAAGAGCAGTGGGGGGTTATGCTTGAACTGTATAAAACACTAGTTAGGCCACAGCTGGAGTACTGTATGCAGTTCTGGTCACCGCATTACAGGAAGGTAATGATTGCACTGGAGAGGGTACAGAGGAGATTTAAGAGGATGTTGCCAGGAATGGTGAATCTTAGCTATGAGGATGGATTTGATAAGCTGGATTTGTTTTCCTTGGAACAGATGAGGCTGCGCGGAGACTTCATTGAGGTGTATAAAATTATGAGAGGCCAAGATATAGTGGATAGAAAGGGCCTATTTCCCTTAGCAGAGGGGTCAACAAACCAGGGGGCATATATTTAAAGTAATTGGTAATAGTTTTAGAGGGGATTTGAGGGGAAATTTCTTCACACAGAGGTTTGTGGGGGTCTGGAATTCCCTGCCTGAAAGGGTGGTAGAGGCAGAAACCCTCACCACATTTAAAAAGTACTTGGATGTGCACTTGAAGAGCTTTAACCAGCAGGGTTACAGACCTAGAGCTGGAAAGTGGGATTAGGCTGGATAGTCTCTTGTTGGTCGGCATGGACATGATGCGCCGGAATGGCCTCCTTCCGTGCTGTAAACCTCTATAATTCTATGATTAGCATGGATAGAAGATTGTCTAACTAACGGAAAACAGAGAGCCAGGATAAAAGGGCCATTTTCCAGTAGGAAAACAGTAACTAGTGGGGTGTCACAGGGATCGGTGCAGGGGCCTCAACTATTTACAATCTATATTAAAATTTTCGATGAAGGGACTGAATGTAATGTTGCCAAGTTTGCTGATGATACAAGTGTGAGGAGGGCACAAAAAAGCTGCAAAGGGATATAGACAGGCTAAGTGAGTGGGGAAAAATTTGGCAGATGGAATATAGGGCACAATTTTCCCAAAGCCCGTTTTCTGGCATATTGCCAGAGTTGCGCCGCTTATTAGGTCTAGAAATGCAACAGAAATACATGTCCAAACTTTCCCCGATGTTTCTGCTGTAATCCGGACCCGTGCAGCGTGGCCAGTCGCCTCGGGGGGGTGGAGCCTGCGGTCTGCGACAAAAATGCATGCGCAGTAGAGCTTTCCTTTCTCTTCTCCCTTCCCCCCCACCCCGAACCTTGTGACCTCTCTCTCCCTCCCCCTCCCCAGGCACCAAGCCTTCAGATCGGCTGTCTCCGAGCCTCTCCGGTCCTCGAGTGAGGTGCCTTCCTGGTCTGCTGTGGCCCCGAGTGAGTGCCAGTCAGTTTGCTCCCTCCCCTGTCGAGCCTCTCCGGTCTTGAGTGAGGTGCCTTCCTGGTCTGCTGTGGCCCCGAGTGAGTGCCGGTCAGTTTTCTCCCTCCCCCGTCGAGCCTCTCCGGTCTCGAGTGAGTGCCGGTCCTGGTCCGCTCCACTTCCCACCCTTAGCCCAGGCCGAATGGCCTCCTATTCACTTACCTGCGCCGATTTCTTTAACTCTCCGTAAGGGTTTTCTGGAGAGGCCACATACGCTGGCCTAAGCAGAAATAGAGTAACTATCAGCTGGCCAAAGTTCACTAAATGGCCAGAATTGGCGTAGGTGGCTGGTTACGCCCTATTTGGATGAAAAAAAAACTTATCTAAAAAATAACATAACTAAATGAGTTACGCTGGTGCACATTGATTGGGGAAACTGTGGATTTTTAAGTTAGGACAGAAAAAGCAGCCTGCTCCAAAAAAACGGCGCAAATCACTGGGGAAAATTAAGCCCATAATGAGGGAAGGTGTGAGGTTATCAACGTTAGCAAAAAAAATAGAAAAGAAAATTATTATTTAAATGGAGAAAAATTACAAAATGTTGCAGTACAGTGTGACTTGGGGGTCCTTGTGCATGAAACACAAAAAATTAGTATGCAAGTACAGCAAGTAATCAGGAAGGCAAATTGAATGTTGGCCTTTATTGCAAGGGGGATGGAGTATAAAGGCAGAGAAGACCTGCTACAACTGTATAGGGTATTAGTGAGACCACACCTAGAGTACTGCATACAGTTTTGGTCTCCTTATTTAAGGAAGGATATACTTGCATTGGAGGCAGTTCAGAGAAGGTTCACTAGGTTGATTCTGGAGATGAGGGGGTTGACTTATGAAGAAAGGTTGTGTAGGTTGAGCCTGTACTCACTGGAGTTCAGAAGCGTGAGAGGTGATCGTACTGAAACATATAAGATAATGAGGAGCTCGACAAGGTAGATGCAGAGAGGATGTTTCCACTCATGGGGGAATCTAGAACTAGGGAGCATAGTTTCAGAATAAGGGGTCGCCCATTTAAAGCTGAGATGAGGAGGAATTTCTTCTCTCAGAGGGTTGTAAATCTGTGGAACACTGTGCCCCAGAGAGATTTGGAGGCTGGATCATTGAATATATTTAAGGTGGAGATAGGCACATTTTTGAGTGATAAGGGAATAAAGGGTTATGGGGAGCGGGCAGGGAAGTGGAGCTGAGTCCATGATCAGATCAGCCATGATCAGATCAGCCATGATCTTATTGAATGGCGGAGCAGGCTCAAGGGGCCAAATGGCCTACTCCTGCTCCTATTTCTTATGTTCTTATGTCTTAAAAGAGGAAAGGGAGGTATAGAGGTGGAAAGGTTTAAGCAGGGAATTCTAGTGTTTAGTGCCTAGGCAACAGAAGGCATGGCCACCAATGGCTGAGCGATTATAATCAGGGATACTCAAGAGGGCAGAATTAGAGCGCAGACATCCCGGGGCAGGGGTGGCAGGGGAGTTGTGAGGCTGGAGGAGATTAGAGAGATAGGAAGGGGCGAGGGCATAGATGGTTTTGAAAACAAGGATGAGAATTTTGAAGTCAAGGCATTGCTTTAAAAAGAACCTCCTGACACGTTTTTGGCCTGTGAGATTTTTGGTCAGTCAATACTCATTTGCTGCAGCAAAAAAGAAGCTTCAGGTATTTTAATTCCCGGGACTTATTTAAATGCCCTTGATCAACTTCCAACCTGTTCCGGGCGAGAAGCCAGTGGAAATCGATGCCGGTTTGCGTAGTCCAGAGGCCGCCCACCGAGCATGTAAATGTGCGGAATCAGCTGCCGGGCCATCCTGCAGGGGTAGCATGATGGAGGGGGGTGATTTCACGGCAGGGAGGGCTAAGATTTTCTTGTGGGGCCTGGAGGAGCACTCTCATTCCAAAAAGCCCCACAAAGAAAAAAAATGTAACTTATCTTTTCGGGCCTCTCCTGGCTCCAATCCATCCCATGTTGCGTTGGCCTGGCGGGAAACTCACTGATGTTTGTTCCCTGGCAGGAAGGGTTCAAATCAACCCCAATAATCGACTTTGATGCTTATGTAACTAACACATGTCACCTGATTCTCACTAACTTATCTCATTCAAATAGGCTATCCATATGGACACTGTCTAGTCCCTTCATTATTTTAAATACCTCAATCAAATCTCCCAGAAGTTTAGTTTTCCAGAGTGGAGTTTTTCATTTACACTTTCTTTATTTACCCTAACCTGGCTTCTGCTCTCAAGCCCAGATGCATGTCCGTCCTAAACTCCCACATAACACCAACAGAAGGAAATTTGAATATTCTAATTGCTGGGTGAAAAAAAGTGACAAAAGCAATTTTCCTCTTGTGTTAACACAGGCTGAGAGGAACATCCAGACTATGATAATTCATGCTTTTTATTTGTGAAATCAGTCTGAATTATAAAACACTGATCATTGAACATTATCTCAACTATGAAAACATATCAGAAATAATACAAGCTGTCTGACGTAGATACTGCTGAGTGGAAATCAGGGAAGCATATTTACACAGCATGTATAAGATATTTGAAAATTATTAAAAACCAATTGTGTAACTTCATCTGATCAGCAGAGACATTAAACCGAGGCCCCACCTGCCCTCGCAGGTTGATGCAGCAGATCCCATGACATTATTTGAAGAAGAGCAGGGGAATTCTTCCAGTGACCTGCCCAACCTTTATCCCTCAACTAATATCACTAAAATAGATTATCTGGTCATTTATCACATGGCTGTTTGTGGGATGTTGCTGTGCATAATTTGGCTGCCGTGTTTCCCACTTTACAACAGTGAACTACACTTCATTGGCTGTAAAACATTTTTTGATATCATGTGAAAGGCACTTTTTGTAAATGTAAATTCTTTCTTTTCTTTCGTTCTTTCTCAAGTCATCAGTTTGCCATCTGGTAAATGGCGTGAGTGTTTTATTACAGTGTGCTCCTCATTAGAGATATCACTACAAAGAGACTCGGAAGGACAAGCCTGATGAAGATGTGGCCCACCTGCACTTTGCTGTTAGGGTGCTCCTCTGCTTCGTGATCACAGTTGAGCTACACTGGAGCGCCTCATAGGACAATCCCCCCATCCCAGGAAGCAGCCTAGTGAACTTTTGTTGCACTCCCACTATGGGAATTATATCCTTCCTTAGGTAAGGAGACCAAAACTGTACACAGTACTCTAGGTGTGGTCTCAGCAATGTACCCGGATTGCTGATTGCACTCAAAGCAGAAACTCTACCACTCTGTCTTTGGCCCTTTAACTACATCATCCCTCTCCAGTGTTATAATAGTTTCTTTGATTAATACAGCCACCCTCTCCTTTTTTTCCTTCCCTATCTCTCCTGAATATCTTGTAGCCAGGAATATTAAGTTCCCAATCCTCTCCTTCTTTGAGCCAGTTCTCTATTATTGCCACTATATCATAGTCCCGTGCGACGACTTGTGCCTGCAGTTCACCACCCTTTTTTTTAACCATGCTCCGTGCATGCATTCCAAACCCATCTTAGATTTCTTTGCATTTCCCCCCTGTCTGATCCTCCCTATTTGTGAATCATTCTTTACTCTAGTGCTATTTGCCTCTCCCAATCCTCTGTGTACTTTGTTTCCCCTGTCTAATGTTTCATCCTGGTGCCTATCCCCCTGCCAAATTAGTTGAAACCCTCCTCCACAGTACTAGTTAACCTTCCCGCGAGGACATTGGCCCAATTCTGCTGAGGAGCAACATGTCCGCCTTGATCGGTCCCTCCTGACCCAGAACTGGTACCTCCTTTATTATTTTTGAAATGCAACACAGAAATTTGACTGTGACACTTGAAGTGTGACTGTGAATTGTAATTGGACATACCATTAGATACAGATACATATAAACTATTGTATCTTTGGAAATCATTCAACAAGTTTGTTATGGGATAGGTATGCTATATAAAGAGGGTGTTTTATATAGATTGTCTATATGTGTGTGCACTCGGTCCGTGCAGTATAGCAGGTCTCCAGTCGTCCTGGTTAACCCTTGCCACTGATAAAGGCCTAGCTCTGTCAAGCCCGTGTGGTGGCTAATGTGCAATAAAAAAATCCACGCACAGGCATCTTCCACCCTTCAATTAGAGTTCAGGACTGGAACATCGGATCCTTCATTGAAATGTCTGTGAACTCATGTGGAAGCAAGTTATCCTCGTTTGAGGGACCGCCTATGATGTAATGAGGGAGCTGCATCAGAGCTGGTGATAACTCAGAGCATCAGAGCTGGTGATACCTCAGAGGCCAGTGTAAAAGGAGCTACTCTGCTTGTCACACAACTTGTTTCTGCTAAATATTTTCAAAATGTTGGTACAATAAAATAGTGGCAACCAAAGCCTTGAATTTTTAGCTGTATTAATAATGAATCAGCGCAGTAGTACATTCTTTGAAGGTAGAAATAGGACATCTTACAAACTGGTGAAAAACATTGTGAAAATGACAGTTGACTAGTGTGACAGCTATAAGTTTAGTAATCTTAATTCAACCCCACCTTTTATGCAAGAAACAGTTTGCAAGAAATGATCATAAACGTTAAGAAACAATTACAACAAGAAGTCTCTCTTTCTTGACATACATCATTGTCATTGTCTTTTGTTATTGGATACCTAGAAAACATTATGAAAGTGCTAATAAAATAATAATTTAAATGGTGCGAGCATTTCAAGCATGAAATGACTCTTTCACAAATAGTTTGGCGAATCAGGGAGATATCATTTGTTGCCCGAGGTCGAATTAATGCAGAAAGTTGGAAATATTTTCTGACAATGTTATCCTGATCTAGGGGAAATGGATTGCAGATCCCTGACTTGCTTCAGTCTGATCAGTAACTACTCAAAGTTATTGAATTCTGTGCTGGAAAAAGACATTTCTAATCCCCATCTCCACTGAGGTTGCTTTTGTAAAGCTGCTAATATTTTTGTTTTATTTTTTATTTGACTGGCACTCCTATGGCTCTACCTGATAAGCACTAAACTCCTTATCAACCGCCCCACCCCCCCGCCCCCATACATGCTTTAATGCTGTTTGTTTTCTGGTAGGATCATGACAACATTGGTACGGCACTGATAAAATCTTGTGAGATTTACTTCTACTACTATGGGAAAAGAGGTTATTAAATTTAATGCAGTGCATCAGAGAAATAGATGAAGCCTATATTACAGGCTCTAATTGTAATTCGCCCCACAATACAAATCTTCTTGGGATTCCTTCTTAGGATCACACAACTGCTGCTTTTCATTCCCTGATGACTTGAAGCTATAGGCTACTTCTTCTTTGGCTTCTTGCTGTAAGCTACCCATCACTAACATCTTCCATCCAGCACTGTAGGCTGATTGTAAATGACACACCATGCTGCCTCCAACCGATGCTTTAATCTAACTTCCTCAGATGGATGGCCCTCAGATCAACTATTCTTGTTGCTCTCAGCTTCCCATTACCAATATTCTAGGCTTTCTCTGACAAATATTTCAGGCTTCCAGTGACACGACAAGCACGTTTTGGTTGACTGGCATCCAAGAGAAACTGCCTCTCTCACCTACATTCTTTGCCCATGCGCCTTTTTTATGTTCAAATCTTTTGTGTGGAACAAGTGACATATACATAAAGGAATGTGTTTTACAACCAACTTAGTATGAAAGGTGAATTATACCAGTTCTGACAAAATCAATAAACACAGAAAATGAATTGCTACCAATAGTGCATCTGACACATTTCCTCGACAGTATAACCTGTGGAGGTAGGTGATCTGTCATCCAAATAATTAGTTTGGATATTGGATTGTAGATGCTAAGCCTGGAGGGCGAGGGTCAGATCAGGTATGGCAAGGGAAAATATACAGTTAAAGAACAATAATCCCATGATTTCTAGAGAAGTTACCAAACCAAAAGTAAGAACTGTCAGTGGGCGAGTATCGGAGAGGGAGGGGTACCACCACTATATCATTGTACACTTACCGTGCAAAGTTCAACTGTGCCAGGTATAGGACAAGTGCCAGCCCTTAATTCTCTTTTCAGTTCCAATTGCTCATGTTTTCACCATGTCCCTCCGTGCAACTATTTCTCAAATACACATCTCTCTTCCTATCAAGCATCTTAATTGACTTTCATCTAAGACCTTTTGGGACAGGGTATTTCACATTATTATAGAGAGGTTAATGCTTTTCGCGTGGATGTTAACTTATCTGTTCTCTCCACAAATGATGCCTGACCTGTTGAGTGTTTGCAGTATTGTCTGTTTTTACCACACTGTGCTGGTTGTACATGTGTGCAATTGTCATGGAGGGTCAGAGATTCCTCGAAGTAGACCTTGCTCCTACTTAGTGCTGGGATTGTGCCAACCTGTTTTTATGATTGGTCGATACTCTTGTTGCTGGGATATCTGGATGGTTGCACTGCATAAACTCATTAGAGGTCTACAAAATAATGCTCGTGAGGGAGGGACAAAAATTGCTGAATTTTGAAACTCAGTTCTTGGCTTTTGAGAATCAAAATGTGTTAACTTAACTGAGAAATTGCATTTGTTTTTGGCATTATGGGGTGCCTTTGTTGCATTTAATTACCTGAAATGATTTGCTTTTCAATTTATCGCATTAAAAAAAATTATTTTGTTTTTTTCCTTTTTCACTTGCTACCATAGTGGGTCCTTCAACTCTCCATTAAAGCACACCACATTGATAGACTGGGCCTGTCTATCGGCCCAGCCAAGGTTACTTTGATATGTCAAAGGAGACCTGCCTCTGCTCCCTGTGCTCCACTAGGAAAGCAGTTTCTGAACTTTGTCATTTCCTGCAGATGATCTGCAAACTCTGTCCATGACTGGAATAGCTCTCCCTGTGGCTGTAAAAGTCACCACTCTTTTGAACTTGTATGCAACTGGATCTTTTAAAGCTGCCTTGGGTGACATCTGTCAGGTTGGCTGACTGAATTGTACCTCAAGGCCCCATCCTGCATGAGAACACCAGCGCAGGTCGGGGCCATAAAAGGAGCGGCATGGAGGCCCCGAAAGCAGCGTGGAGGCCCCGGGACAGTACTTCAGCGAGTAGTGCGAGCTGGTGCAGGAGGGCGATGGCAGCGAAGAGTGACATCATCAAGGTCTAGGTCGGTGATTGGAGCATGGGCAGACACAGCAGGAGCGGCGAGGTCGGGGCAAACGAGCGGCGAGAGACTGTAGAGGGACGTGATCGGGACCCAGGAGAGGCGTGAATTCGGGGCCGGGGCAGCACGAACCAGCCCACACTGTGATATGTGTGCGCACTAGGTCCATGCAGCAGAGCAGGTCTCCAATCATCTTGGATAGCCCTTGTCACTGGACCAAGACCTTGCTCAGTCAAGCCCGTGTGGTGGTTGGTGTTCAACGGTCACCACACGTTAAAAAAATCCATGCACTGGCATCTTCCACCCTTCAGGATGTAGTTCGGGACCTGGAATATTCGATCCTTCATTGAAATACCTGTGAATTCATCCTTTTTTGGCCTGGAAGCAAGTCATCCTCATTTCGAGGGACCGCCTATGATGACCTCAACATAGGTCCCTGATACCTTATGTGCCAGGGTAAGCAACTTTATTACTTTTGAAACAGAAAGTCATCATCAGAAAGAGAGGCCTTTACAGTTTTTCCGAGTAGCTGAGCTTCTGAGTGTAAAGCCTTATCGATGGAATCCATGTGATTTTATAGGAGCTATGAGGTCCACTATGTTTGTGTGTGTGGACTTACCAGCAGTTCCACCATCAACTTTTGTCTTATAAGGCAAATTTGCTCAATGTCTCATCACCACTTTGTCCCCGATATCACCCTTGTGACTTTTTCAAGGCTAGCCTATCCTTCCGAAGGTGAGGAACAAAAACTGAACATAATAGGGCTGATTATATATTTTTAGAACATTGTTATTAACGGGAACTTGCCGTTAATTCGATCTGGGGGCTTGGCCAGTTTTGTGGTGGGGCCGGCTTCTAGCACAATGTTTTTTAAACCGGCGCAAAAGATTGCGTAAACTCGATTTGCACTGGACATCATTTGTGCTTGAAATTCCTTGATCTTTTGCACAGGTTTAGCTGATTTCAGCAAATTGCGCTGAAAAAAACAGCATAATCTAACGCAAACTCTAGGCTTATGTATTTAGTATAACACATTGGCCTGTTTTTTCCAGTGCCGATGGTGCGTACACGTCCGTAAGGGCCTGCAAGTTCAGGGTTAATGCCAGATCATAGCTATCCCCGAGAGAAGGGCCTCCGTGGGCAGAGAGTTGGGCTTTTTGAATGCCTGTGAAATTCTTACACGTGGTAAAAGCAGGCGAAAATAAATTTAGGTTATCTTTAGCCCCTTTAAAACATTTACATTTTTTTTTAAATTAAATTTTTGTTTTAACTATTTAATTAAACTGCATTTAAATTATTTTTAAATATTTAAGGGCCAAAATTGCCCCTTCCAATAAGGCCTCGAATGGCCGCTGACTTGTGGCGGACTGACCAACATTCGCAGCATTGCCCTCAGGGGTTTTTGCTACGGCCTCAAGATCCGCCCCGCTCACCCCACTCCTGCAGATGTGTCATTAATGACATCATCAGAGTGCGCACCACAGCGGCTCCGCCCCGGAAGGTAAATTCACTTCAAAAGGCTTGCGGCTGCCTGTCGGTGCCTTGTTCAGAGCGAGATTGAGTGCTAGAGGGCTCGGAGCCGTCATTATGGAGGTTCTGCTTGCGGAGGCCAAGTAAATGGGGTCAATGCTGGCAGCGGAACGTCTCCTGCACATTGTGCGCAGCAGGGAGGCAAGCAGGAGAAGGCGGTACTGTCTCCAATGGCTCCAGAGGCAGCGGGCAAGAGACTCAGCACACATGACTGCCTAACATGCAGAAAGCCATGGAGATGGCGACAGACCTCAACCCAGAGAGGTGAACCAGGAAGGACCTGCTGTCAGGAAGAGGGTCAGGTATGTTGAACCCCGCACCAGATAGTGGGCGAAATTGAGAGAAGGCAGGATGCACAGGAGGCAGATGCTTGCCAGCAGCAGACTGCAGAGGGTGAGGACCAACAAGAGGAGGAGGGAGAAGGCAATAGTCTATAAAGATTTATGACAGAAGCAAAAAAGGTACAAAAAAACATAAACGTAATCATTTATCATGCTTGTGCATTTTCTTGTAACCCCTCATACACAAACCTATTCTCAAACTACGCCGCAGTGTCTCCCCTATGGCTGCATCATGGGTCTGGGAAGGCTGCTGTATTTAGGTGTAACGACTACAGGTGCTGCCACCCTCGGCCAGCTCTGGCCCTGGAAGAGTTGGCCGGAGACTGGGCAGCACCATCCTCGGTGCGTTCAGTCGGCATTAGCTTGAGCAATTCCATGCTTGGCGGCAATGGCGGGGTGACAGCGATCTCCTGCTCCGCCTCCCGACCTTCGCTGCACTCACTCAACAGCAAGGACGTCCTTCCTCAGATTAGGAGACCAAAACTGAACACAATATTCCAGGTGAGGCCTCACCAAGGCCCTGTACAACTGCACTAAGACCTCGCTGCTCCTATACTCAAATCCCCTTGCTACGAAGGCCAACATACCATTTGCCTTCTTCACCGCCTGCTGTACCTGCATGCCAACTTTCAATGACTGATGTACCATGACACCCAGGTCTCGTTGCATCTCCCCTTTTCCTAACCTGCCGCAATTCAGATAATATTCTGCCTTCGTGTTTTTGTCACCAAAGTGGATAACCTCACATATATCCACATTATACTGCATCTGCCACGCGTTTGCCCACTCACCTAACCTGTCCAAGTCACCCTGCAGCCTTTTAGAGTCCTCCTCACAGCTCACACCGCCACCCAGCTTAGTGTCATCTGCAAACTTGGAGATATTACACTCAAATCCCTCATACAAATCATTAATGTATATTGTAAATAGCTGGGATCCCACTAGTCACTGCCTACCATTGGCATACAGGTGCAGCAGGTGGTAAAGAAGGCAAATGGTATGTTGGCCTTCATAGCTAGGGGATTTGAGTATAGGAGCAGGGAGGTCTTACTGCAGTTGTACAGGGCCTTGGTGAGGCCACACCTTGAATATTGTGTACAGTTTTGGTCTCCTAATCTGAGGAAGGACATTCTTGCTATGGAGGGAGGGCAGCGAAGGTTCACCAGACTGATTCCCGGGATGGCCGGACTGACATATGAGGAGAGACTGGATCAACTGGGCCTTTATAAATTGGAATTTAGAAGGATGAGAGGGGATTTCATAGAAACATACAGGATTCTGACGGGACGGGACAGGTTAGATGCGGGTAGATTGTTCCCGATGTTGGGGAAGTCAAGAATCAGGGGACACAGTCTTAGGATAACGGGTAAGCCATTTCAGACTGAGATGAGGAGAAACTTCTTCACTCAGACAGTTGTTAACCTGTGGAATTTGCTGCCGCAGAGAGTTGTTGATGCCAGTTCATTGGATATATTGAAGAGTTAGATGTGGCCCTTACGGCTAAAGGGTTCAAGAGGTATGGAGAGAAAGCAGGAAAGGGGTACTGAGGGAATGATCAGCCATGATCTTATCGAATGGTGGTGCAGGCTCGAAGGGCCGAATGGCCTATTTTCTATGCACCTATTTTCTATGTTTCTATTCTGAAAAAGACCCGTTTATCCCGACTCTCTGCTTCCTGTCTGCCAACCAGTTCTCTATCCAAGTCAGTACATGACCCCCAATACCATGTGCTTTAATTTTGCACACCAATCCCTTGTGTGGGACCTTGTCAAAAGCTTTTTGAAAGTCCAAATCTACCACATCCACTGGTTCTCCTTTGTCCGCTCTACTAGTTACATCTTTAAAAAATTCTAAATTTGTCAAGCAGGATTTCCCTTTCATAAATCCATGCTGACTTGGACTAATCCCGTCACTGCTTTCCAAATGTGCTGCTATTTCATCTTTAATAATTGTTCCAACATTTTCCCCACTACCGATGTCAAGCTAACCGGTCTATAATTGCCCATTTTCTCTCTCTCTCCTTTCTTAAAAAGTGGTTTTACATTAGCTACCCTCCAGTCCATAGGAACTGATCCAGAGTCAATAGACTATTGGAAAATGATCACCAATGCATCCACTATTTCTAGGGCTACTTCCTTAAGTACTCTGGGATGCAGACTATCAGGCCCCGGGAATTTATCAACTTTCAATCCCATCAATTTCCCTAACACAATTTCCTGCCTAATAAGGATTTCCTTCAGTTCCTCCTCCTCACTAGACCTTTGGTCCCCTAGTATTTCCGGAAGGTTATTTGTGTCTTCCTTCGTGAAGACAGAACCAAAGTATTTGTTTAACTGATCCGCCATTTCTTTGTTCCCCATTATAAATTCACCTGAATCTGACTGCAAGGGACCTACGTTTGTTTTCACTAATGTTTTTCTCTTCAGATATCTATAAAAGCTTTTGCAGTCAGTTTTTATGTTCCCAACAAGCTTCCTCTCATACTCTATTTTCCCCCTCCTAATTAAACTCTTTGCACTCCTCTGCTGTATTATAAAATTCTCCCAGTCCTCAGGTTTGTTGCTTTTTCTGGTCAATTTATATGCCTCTTCCTTGGATTTAACACTATCCTTAATTTCTCTTATTAGCCACGGTTGAGCCACCTTCCCCTTTTTATTTTTAGTCCAGACAGGGATGTACAATTATTGAAGTTCATTCATGTGATCTTTAAATGTTTGCCATTGCCTATCCACCGTCAACCCTTTAAGTATCACTCGCCAGTCTATTCTAGCCAATTCACCTCTCATACTATCGAAGTTACCTTTCCTTAAGTTCAGGACCCAAGTCTCTGAATTAACTGTTGCTCTCCAAAGAATTCTACCATATTATGGTCACTCTTCCCCAAGGGGCCTCGCACAACAAGATTGCTAATTAGCCCTTTCTCATTACACATCACACAGTCTAAGATGGCCAACCCTCTATTTGGTTCCTCGACATATTGGTCTAGAAAACCATCCATAATACACTCCAGGAAATCCTCCTGCACCGCATTGCTACTAGTTTGGTTAGCCCAATCAATATGTAGTTTAAAGTTGCCCATGATAACTGCTGTACCTTTATTGCACGCATTCCTAATTTCTTGTTTGATGCTGTCCCCAACCTCACTACGACTGTTTGGTGGTCTGTACACAACTCCCACTAGTGTTTTCTGCCCTTTGGTATTCCGTAGCTCCACCCATACCAATTCCATATCATCCAAGCTAATGTCCTTCCTTACTATTGCATTAATTTCCTGTTTAACCAGCAATGCCACCCCCACCTCCTTTTCCTTTCTGTCTATCCTTTCTAAATGTTGAATACCCCTGGATGTTGAGTTCTCAGCCTTGTTCACCCTGGAGCCATGTCTCCGTGATGCTAATTACATCATACCCGTTAACTGCTATCTGCACAGTTAATTCGTCCACCATACTCCGAATACTCCTCGCATTGAGGCACAGAGCCTTCAGGCTTGTTTTTTTTTAACATACTTTGCCCCTTTAGAATTTTGCTGAAATGTGGCCCTTTTTACTTTTTGTCTTGTGTTTCTCTGCCCTCCACTTTTACTTCTTCTTTCTATCTTTTGCTTCTGCTCCCATTCTACTTCCCTCTGTCTCCCTGCATAGGTTCCCATCCCCCTGCCATATTAGTTTAACTCCTCCCCAACAGCACTAGCAAACACTCCCCCTCAGACATTGGTTCTGGTCCTGCCCAGGTGCAGACCGTCCGGTTTGTACTGGTCCCACCTCCCCCAGAACCGGTTCCAATGTCCCAGGAATTTGAATCCCTCCCGTCTGCACCACTCCTCAAGCCACATCATCATTTGAGCTATCCTGCAATTCCTACTCTGACTAGCACGTGGCACTCGTAGCAATCCTGAGATTATTACTTTTGAGGTCCTACTGTTTAATTTAGCTCCTAGCTCCCTAAATTCATCTCGTAGGATCTCAACCCGTTTTTTTCCTATATCGTTGGTACCTATATGCACCACAACAACTGGCTGTTCACCCTCCCCCTTCAAAATGCCCTGCACTCGCTCCGAGACATCCTTGACCCTTGCACCAGGGAGGCAACATACCATCCTGGAGTCTCGGTTGCGGCCGCAGAAACATCTATCTATTCCCCTTACAATAGAATCCCCTACCACTATAGCTCTCTCACTCTTTTTCCTGCCCTCCTGTGCAGCAGAGCCACCCACGGTGCAATGAACTTGGCTGCTGCTGCTCTCCCCTGATGAGTCATCCCCCTCAACAGTACCCAAAAGCGGTGTATCTGTTTTTCAGGGGGATGACCGCAGGGGATCCCTGTACTACGTTCCTTCCACTGCTCTTCCTGTTGGTCACCCATCCCGTACCTGGCTGTGTACCCTTTACCTGCGGTGTGGCCAACTCACTAAACATGCTATTCACGACATCCTCAGCACTGTGGATGCTCCAGAGTAAACCCACTCGCAGCTCCAGTGCCGTAATGTGGTCTATCAGGTGCTGCAAGTGGATGCACTTCCTGCACATGTAGACGTCAGGGACACTGGAAGTGTCCCTGACTTCCCACATAGCAGAGGAGGAGCATGACATGTGTCCGAGCTCTCCTGCCATGACTTAACCCTTAGATTAGCTTAATTTTGCACAATGCTAAAAGGTTACTTACTGATAAAGAAAAGAAAAAACTTCTCACCAATCACCAGCCAATCATTTACCCTCTTGGCTGTGATGTCACCCTTCTATTTCTTTCTATTTCTTTTTTGTCTTCTCTCCCTGCTGCAGCTGCACCGGCTAGCCTCAGCGATCTCCCGCTTCACCTCCCGACTCTGCTGCTCCCCGGATTGACGGGCCTTTTGTAGACCTCAGCGATCTCCTGATCCGCCTCCCGACTCGCCGCTGGTCTCCTAATCTGAGGAAGGAGTTCTTGCTATTGAGGGCGTGCAGCGAAGGTTCACCAGACTGATTCCTGGGATGGCAGGACTGACATATGAGGAGAGACTGGATCGACTGGGCCTGTATTCACTGGAGTTTAGAAGAATGAGAGGGGATCTCATAGAAACATATAAAATTCTCATGGGACTGGACAGGTTAGATGCAGGAAGAATGTTCCCGATGTTGGGGAAGTCCAGAACCAGGGGACATAATCTTAGGGTATCTGGTAAGCCATTTAGGCCTGAGATGAGGAGAAACTTCTTCACTCAGGGAGTTGCTAACCTGTGGAATTCCCTACTGCAGAGAGTTGTTGATGCCAGTTCATTGGATATATTCAAGAGGGAGTTTGATATGGCCCTTATGGCTAAAGGGATCAAGGGGTATGGAGAGAAAGCGGGAAAGGGGTGAATGATCAGCCATGATTTTATTGAATGGTGGTGCAGGCTCGAAAGGCCGAATTGCCTACTCCTGCACCTATTTTCTATGTTTCTATGCTTCTATGACAGGTCTGGGCTCACGACTGCTGTGATCCTGAGATAGCACTTGAGAATCCTGGCCCAAGGAGCCTGTGACACTCCCCCAGGGCAGCAACTCACCATCCCCACCAATCTGCTGGAGCACAGATCGGTGGTGTGGCACGACACCGGAAGGCCTCCTGTGGACCATGGTGGGCCCAGCCACGATGGCAACAGTCAGATCTCATGTGGTATCCAGCTGAGACTGCATGAGAGTGGACACAGCCTCCTTGCCACCAGAGACAACAGCAGTAAGATGCTCTATGGCTTGTTGCTGAGAGTGCATGAGAGCATTTTCTGAGCTTCAAGGGCAGCGGCCATCCTCTCCAGAACAGTACTCAGACGTTCGTTCGCTCACTCCTGTACTGTAATGGCAGCAGCCACAGCACCCGTGGCATGTGGCATCACAGCTGGATCTGCACGGTTACTCTGGGAATCTGCACACTGGCAATGATGGGCTCCATGGTGCGCACAGAGCTGTCCACAATGCAGATTTCTCCATGTTCCTGACCACTTGCGACAGGCTCTTGGGCACCCTTGCCATTGCCCCCAAGATCTGGGAATGCATGGCCACCACCCTTCTTTTATAAGCCCCAACATCGATGGGCTTGTCTGAGTCCTCTGTAGCAGAACTCACGTCCGAATTTGCCCCCCCGGAGAGATGGCACCTGACATTGCCTTTGCCCTTCACCATGCTGCAGCCCTCTAGGCCCCAGTGCATCACCCAGCGTAGACCCCTCTGTTAAATCTAAATATACCCGCCCACGTACTCCCAGTATCTGAGCTGGTGCATGCACGTGTAGGAAGCAGTGACGTGGTGCTGCCTGCAGTGTCTCCCTCTTCCTTGGCCTCATTGACATGCCGGCAATAGATGGAATGGCCTCTATCATGTCATCCTGGCTTTGGCTCCCAGTGGCCTCAAGGGAAAGAGTGGCCAACTGGTAGCTCTAGAGCTAAATGCGGCTCTTCAGAGGTCAATATGTGGCTCTGGAACTCTTTCATTAAGTAAAGGGACAGTCCGGCGTGCGATCGGTTCGACCGACCTGTGAGCCGAACTACCCCGAATCACATGCCCCCCGACTCGACCCGACCAACACGCTCCCCTCCCTGACCTGACCCGACTCACGCGCTCCCCAACCCAAACTGACCCACGCGCTCTCTGACCGAACCCGACCTGACCCAACTCACATGCTCCCCGACCCGACCCGATCCATGTGCTCCCCGACCCGACCTGACCCACGTGCTCCACGAACCGATCCGACCCGACCCACGGGCTACCCGACCCGACCCACGTGCTCCCCGACCCGACTCATGCGCTCCGCGACCCGACCCGACCCACGCGCTCCCTGACCCGACCCGACCCACGCGCTCCAAGACCCGACCCGACCCGACTCACGCACTCCCCGACCCGACCCGACCCACGTGCTCCCTGACCCGACCCGACCCACGTGCTCCCCGAACCGATCCGACCCACGTGCTCCCCGACCCGACCCGACCCACGCGCTCCACGACCCGACCCAACCCGACTCACGCACTCCCCAACCCGACCCAACTCACGCCCCCCCCCGACACGACCCGACCCACGCGCTCCACGACCCGACCCGACCCGACTCACGCGCTCCCCCGATGCTCTAGAGTAAACCCACTCGCAGCTCCAGTGCCACAATGTGGTCTGTCAGGTGCTGCAATTTGGATGCACTTCCTGCACATGTAGACGTCAGGGACACTGGAAGTGTCCCTGACTTCCCACATAGCAGAGGAGGAGCATGACATGTGTCCGAGCTCTCCTGCCATGACTTAACCCTTAGATTAGCTTAATTTTGCACAATGCTAAAAGGTTACTTACTGATAAAGAAAAGAAAAAACTTCTCACCAATCACCAGCCAATCATTTACCCTCTTGGCTGTGATGTCACCCTTCTATTTCTTTCTATTTCTTTTTTGTCTTCTCTCCCTGCTGCAGCTGCACCGGCTAGCCTCAGCGATCTCCCGCTTCACCTCCCGACTCTGCTGCTCCCCGGATTGACGGGCCTTTTGTAGACCTCAGCGATCTCCTGATCCGCCTCCCGACTCGCCGCTGGTCTCCTAATCTGAGGAAGGAGTTCTTGCTATTGAGGGCGTGTAGCGAAGGTTCACCAGACTGATTCCTGGGATGGCAGGACTGACATATGAGGAGAGACTGGATCGACTGGGCCTGTATTCACTGGAGTTTAGAAGAATGAGAGGGGATCTCATAGAAACATATAAAATTCTCATGGGACTGGACAGGTTAGATGCAGGAAGAATGTTCCCGATGTTGGGGAAGTCCAGAACCAGGGGACATAATCTTAGGGTATCTGGTAAGCCATTTAGGCCTGAGATGAGGAGAAACTTCTTCACTCAGGGAGTTGCTAACCTGTGGAATTCCCTACTGCAGAGAGTTGTTGATGCCAGTTCATTGGATATATTCAAGAGGGAGTTTGATATGGCCCTTATGGCTAAAGGGATCAAGGGGTATGGAGAGAAAGCGGGAAAGGGGTGAATGATCAGCCATGATTTTATTGAATGGTGGTGCTCGAAAGGCCGAATTGCCTACTCCTGCACCTATTTTCTATGTTTCTATGTTTCTATGACAGGTCTGGGCTCACGACTGCTGTGATCCTGAGATAGCACTTGAGAATCCTGGCCCAAGGAGCCTGTGACACTCCCCCAGGGCAGCAACTCACCATCCCCACCAATCTGCTGGAGCACAGATCGGTGGTGTGGCACGACACCGGAAGGCCTCCTGTGGACCATGGTGGGCCCAGCCACGATGGCAACAGTCAGATCTCATGTGGTATCCAGCTGAGACTGCATGAGAGTGGACACAGCCTCCTTGCCACCAGAGACAACAGCAGTAAGATGCTCTATGGCTTGTTGCTGAGAGTGCATGAGAGCATTTTCTGAGCTTCAAGGGCAGCGGCCATCCTCTCCAGAACAGTACTCAGACGTTCGTTCGCTCACTCCTGTACTGTAATGGCAGCAGCCACAGCACCCGCGGCATGTGGCATCACAGCTGGATCTGCACGGTTACTCTGGGAATCTGCACACTGGCAATGATGGGCTCCATGGTGCGCACAGAGCTGTCCACAATGCAGATTTCTCCATGTTCCTGACCACTTGCGACAGGCTCTTGGGCACCCTTGCCATTGCCCCCAAGATCTGGGAATGCATGGCCACCACCCTTCTTTTATAAGCCCCAACATCGATGGGCTTGTCTGAGTCCTCTGTAGCAGAACTCACGTCCGAATTTGCCCCCCCGGAGAGATGGCACCTGACATTGCCTTTGCCCTTCACCATGCTGCAGCCCTCTAGGCCCCAGTGCATCACCCAGCGTAGACCCCTCTGTTAAATCTAAATATACCCGCCCACGTACTCCCAGTATCTGAGCTGGTGCATGCACGTGTAGGAAGCAGTGACGTGGTGCTGCCTGCAGTGTCTCCCTCTTCCTTGGCCTCATTGACATGCCGGCAATAGATGGAATGGCCTCTATCATGTCATCCTGGCTTTGGCTCCCAGTGGCCTCAAGGGAAAGAGTGGCCAACTGGTAGCTCTAGAGCTAAATGCGGCTCTTCAGAGGTCAATATGTGGCTCTGGAACTCTTTCATTAAGTAAAGGGACAGTCCGGCGTGCGATCGGTTCGACCGACCTGTGAGCCGAACTACCCCGAATCACATGCCCCCCGACTCGACCCGACCAACACGCTCCCCTCCCTGACCTGACCCGACTCACGCGCTCCCCAACCCAAACTGACCCACGCGCTCTCTGACCGAACCCGACCTGACCCAACTCACATGCTCCCCGACCCGACCCGATCCATGTGCTCCCCGACCCGACCTGACCCACGTGCTCCACGAACCGATCCGACCCGACCCACGGGCTACCCGACCCGACCCACGTGCTCCCCGACCCGACTCATGCGCTCCGCGACCCGACCCGACCCACGCGCTCCCTGACCCGACCCGACCCACGCGCTCCAAGACCCGACCCGACCCGACTCACGCACTCCCCGACCCGACCCGACCCACGTGCTCCCTGACCCGACCCGACCCACATGCTCCCCGAACCGATCCGACCCACGTGCTCCCCGACCCGACCCGACCCACGCGCTCCACGACCCGACCCAACCCGACTCACGCACTCCCCAACCCGACCCAACTCACGCCCTCCCCCGACACGACCCGACCCACGCGCTCCACGACCCGACCCGACCCGACTCACGCGCTCCCCCGATGCTCTAGAGTAAACCCACTCGCAGCTCCAGTGCCACAATGTGGTCTGTCAGGTGCTGCAATTTGGATGCACTTCCTGCACATGTAGACGTCAGGGACACTGGAAGTGTCCCTGACTTCCCACATAGCAGAGGAGGAGCATGACATGTGTCCGAGCTCTCCTGCCATGACTTAACCCTTAGATTAGCTTAATTTTGCACAATGCTAAAAGGTTACTTACTGATAAAGAAAAGAAAAAACTTCTCACCAATCACCAGCCAATCATTTACCCTCTTGGCTGTGATGTCACCCTTCTATTTCTTTCTATTTCTTTTTTGTCTTCTCTCCCTGCTGCAGCTGCACCGGCTAGCCTCAGCGATCTCCCGCTTCACCTCCCGACTCTGCTGCTCCCCAGATTGACGGGCCTTTTGTAGACCTCAGCGATCTCCTGATCCGCCTCCCGACTCGCCGCTGGTCTCCTAATCTGAGGAAGGAGTTCTTGCTATTGAGGGCGTGCAGCGAAGGTTCACCAGACTGATTCCTGGGATGGCAGGACTGACATATGAGGAGAGACTGGATCGACTGGGCCTGTATTCACTGGAGTTTAGAAGAATGAGAGGGGATCTCATAGAAACATATAAAATTCTCATGGGACTGGACAGGTTAGATGCAGGAAGAATGTTCCCGATGTTGGGGAAGTCCAGAACCAGGGGACATAATCTTAGGGTATCTGGTAAGCCATTTAGGCCTGAGATGAGGAGAAACTTCTTCACTCAGGGAGTTGCTAACCTGTGGAATTCCCTACTGCAGAGAGTTGTTGATGCCAGTTCATTGGATATATTCAAGAGGGAGTTTGATATGGCCCTTATGGCTAAAGGGATCAAGGGGTATGGAGAGAAAGCGGGAAAGGGGTGAATGATCAGCCATGATTTTATTGAATGGTGGTGCAGGCTCGAAAGGCCGAATTGTCTACTCCTGCACCTATTTTCTATGTTTCTATGTTTCTATGACCGGTCTGGGCTCACGACTGCTGTGATCCTGAGATAGCACTTGAGAATCCTGGCCCAAGGAGCCTGTGACACTCCCCCAGGGCAGCAACTCACCATCCCCACCAATCTGCTGGAGCACAGATCGGTGGTGTGGCACGACACCAGAAGGCCTCCTGTGGACCATGGAGGGCCCAGCCACGATGGCAACAGTCAGATCTCATGTGGTATCCAGCTGAGACTGCATGAGAGTGGACACAGCCTCCTTGCCACCAGAGACAACAGCAGTAAGATGCTCTATGGCTTGTTGCTGAGAGTGCATGAGAGCATTTTCTGAGCTTCAAGGGCAGCGGCCATCCTCTCCAGAACAGTACTCAGACGTTCGTTCGCTCACTCCTGTACTGTAATGGCAGCAGCCACAGCACCCGCGGCATGTGGCATCACAGCTGGATCTGCACGGTTACTCTGGGAATCTGCACACTGGCAATGATGGGCTCCATGGTGCGCACAGAGCTGTCCACAAAGCAGATTTCTCCATGTTCCTGACCACTTGCGACAGGCTCTTGGGCACCCTTGCCATTGCCCCCAAGATCTGGGAATGCATGGCCACCACCCTTCTTTTATAAGCCCCAACATCGATGGGCTTGTCTGAGTCCTCTGTAGCAGAACTCACGTCCGAATTTGCCCCCCCGGAGAGATGGCACCTGACATTGCCTTTGCCCTTCACCATGCTGCAGCCCTCTAGGCCCCAGTGCATCACCCAGCGTAGACCCCTCTGTTAAATCTAAATATACCCACCCACGTACTCCCAGTATCTGAGCTGGTGCATGCACGTGTAGGAAGCAGTGACGTGGTGCTGCCTGCAGTTTCTCCCTCTTCCTTGGCCTCATTGACATGTCGGCAATAGATGGAATGGCCTCTATCATGTCATCCTAGCTTTGGCTCCCAGTGGCCTCAAGGGAAAGAGTGGCCAACTGGTAGCTCTAGAGCTAAATGCGGCTCTTCAGAGGTCAATATGTGGCTCTGGAACTCTTTCATTAAGTAAAGGGACAGTCCGGCGTGCGATCGGTTCGACCGACCTGTGAGCCGAACTGCCCCGAATCACATGCCCCCCGAGGCGACCCGACCAACACGCTCCCCTCCCCGACCTGACCCGACTCACGCGCTCCCCAACCCAAACTGACCCACGCGCTCTCTGACCGAATCCGACCTGACCTGACTCACATGCTCCCCGACCCGACCCGATCCATGTGCTCCCCGACCCGACCCGATCCATGTGCTCCCCGACCCAACCTGACCCACGTGCTCCGCGACCCGACCCGACCCGACCCAACCCACGCGGTCCCCGACCCGACCCGACCCACGTGCTCCCCGACCCGACCCGACCCACGCGCTGTACGACCCGACCCGACCCGACCCGATTCATGCGCTCCCCGACCTGACCTGACCCGACTCACGCACTCCCCGACATGACTCACGTGCTCCCCGACCCGACCCGACCCGACTCACGCGCTCCCCGACCCGACCCGACTCACGCGCTCCCCGACCCACTTGCTCCCCGACCTGACTCTCGCGCTCCCCGACCCGACCCAACCCGACTCACACGCTCCCCGACCTGACCCACGCACTCCCCGATCTGGCCCGACCCGACTCACGCACTGCCCGACCCGGCCCGACCCGACCCACGAGCTCCCCGACCCGACCCGACTCACGTGCTCCCCGACCTGACCTGACCCGACACATGAGCTCCCCGACCCGACCCGACACACGAGCTCCCCGACCCAACCCGACACACGAGCTCCCCGACCCGACCCGACCCACACTCTCCCCGAACCGACCCGACCCGCCTCACGCACTCCCCGACCCGACACACGAGCTCCCCGACCCAACCCGACACACGAGCTCCCCGACCCAACCCGACACACGAGCTCCTCGACCCTACCCGACCCACACTCTCCCTGACCCGACCCAACCCACACTCTCCCCGAACCGACCCGACCCACCTCACGCACTCCCCGACCTGACCCACGTGCTCCCCGACCTGACTCACGCGCTCCCCGACCCGACCTGACCCACGCGCCCCCCAACCCGACCCGACCCGACTCACACGCTCTCCGAACTGCCCCGACCCATGCGCTTCGCGATCTGACCCGACCCACGCGCTGCCCGACCCGACCTGACCCGAACCACGAGCTCCCCGACACGATCCAACCCGACCCGCCGCACCCGCTCCCCGGCCCGACCCGACTCACGCACTCCCCGACCCGACCCACGCGCTCCCCGACCCGACCCGACCTGACTCACGCGCTCTCCGACCCGACCCGACTCACGCGCTCCACGACCCGAACCGACCCGACTCACGCGCTCCCCGACCCGACCCGACTCACGCACTCCCCGACCCGACCCGACCCGACTCACGCACTCCCCGACCCGACCCGACCCGACTCACGCACTCCCCGACCCGACCCGACCCGACTCACGCACTCCCCGACCCGACCCGACCCGACTCACGCGCTCCCCGACCCGACCCACGCGCTCCCCGACCCGACCTGACTCACGCGCTCTCCGACCTGACCCGACTCACGCGCTCCCCGACCCGACCCACGCGCTCCCCGACCCGACCCGACCTGACTCACGCGCTCTCCGACCTGACCCGACTCACGCGCTCCACGACCCGAACCGACTCACGCACTCCCCGACCCGACGCGACTCACGCGCTCTCTGACCCGATCTGACCCACGTGCTCCACGACCTGCCCCGACCCACGCGCCTCCCGACCCGACTCACATACTCCCTGACGCGACACGACTCGACCCACGCACTCCCCGACCCGACCCAACTCGTGCGCTCCCCGACCCGACCTGATCCGACCCACGCACTCCACGACCCGATCCGACCCGACTCACGCGCTCCCCGACCCGACTCACATACTCCCCGACGCGACACGGCTCGACCCACGCACTCCCCGACCCGACCCGACCCACGCACTCCCCGACCCGACTCACGTGCTCCCCGACCCGACCCGACCCGACTCACGTGCTCCCCGGCCCGACCCGACCCGACCCACACTCTCCCCGAACCGACCCGACCCGCCTCACGCACTCCCCGACCTGACCCACGTGCTCCCCGACCTGACCCACGCACCCCCCAACCCGACCCGACCCGACTCACACGCTCTCCGAACTGCCCCGACCCATGCGCTTCGCGATCTGACCCGACCCACGCGCTGCCCGACCCGACCTGACCCGAACCACGAGCTCCCCGACACGATCCAACCCGACCCGACTCACGGGCTCGCCGACCCCACCCGACTCACGTGCTCCCCGACCCGACCCGACTCACGGGCTCGCCGACCCCACCCGACTCACGTGCTCCCCGACCCGACCCGACTCACGTGCTCCCTAACCCGACCCGACTCGACCCACGCGCTCCCCGACCCGACTCGACTCACGTGCTCCCTAACCCGACCCGACTCGACCCACGTGCTCCCCGACCCGACTCGACTCACGCGCTCCCCGACCCGACCCGACTCACGTGCTCCCTAACCCGACCCGACTCGACCCACGCGCTCCCCGACCCGACTCGACTCACGTGCTCCCTAACCCGACCCGACTCGACCCACGTGCTCCCCGACCCGACTCGACTCACGCGCTCCCCGACCCGACTCGACTCACGTGCTCCCTAACCCGACCCGACTCGACCCACGTGCTCCCCGACCCGACTCGACTCACGCGCTCCCCGACCCGACTCGACTCACGTGCTCCCTGACTCGACCCAACTCACGTGTTCCCTGACTCGACCCAACTCACGCGCTCCCCAACCCGACCCGACTCACGTGCTCCACGACCCGACCCGACTCACGTGCTCCACGACCCGACCCGACTCACGTGCTCCCCGACCCGACCCGATTCACGGGCTCGCCGACCCCACTCGACCTACGCACTCCACGACCCGACCCGATCCGACCAACTCATGCACTCCCCTATTACCTGTCCCAACCCACGCGCCCCCCAACCCGACCCGACTCACGTGCTCCACGACCCGACCCAACCCACGCGCTCCCCGACCCGACCCGACTCACGTGCTCCACGACCCGACACGACTCACGTGCTCCCCGACCCGACCCGACTCACGTGCTCCACGACCCGACACGACTCACGTGCTCCCCGACCCGACCAGATTCACGGGCTCGCCGACCCCACCCGACTCACGTGCTCCCCGACCCGACCCGACTCACGTGCTCCCTAACCCGACCCGACTCGACCCACGCGCTCCCCGACCCGACTCGACTCACGTGCTCCCTAACCCGACCCGACTCGACCCACGTGCTCCCCGACCCGACTCGACTCACGCGCTCCCCGACCCGACTCGACTCACGTGCTCCCTAACCCGACCCGACTCGACTCACGCGCTCCCCGACCCGACTCGACTCACGTGCTCCCTGACTCGACCCAACTCACGTGTTCCCTGACTCGACCCAACTCACGCGCTCCCCAACCCGACCCGACTCACGTGCTCCACGACCCGACCCGACTCACGTGCTCCACGACCCGACACGACTCACGTGCTCCACGACCCGACACGACTCACGTGCTCCCCGACCCGACCCGACTCACGTGCTCCACGACCCGACACGACTCACGTGCTCCCCGACCCGACCAGATTCACGGGCTCGCCGACCCCACCCGACTCACGTGCTCCCCGACCCGACCCGACTCACGTGCTCCCTAACCCGACCCGACTCGACCCACGCGCTCCCCGACCCGACTCGACTCACGTGCTCCCTAACCCGACCCGACTCGACCCACGTGCTCCCCGACCCGACTCGACTCACGCGCTCCCCGACCCGACTCGACTCACGTGCTCCCTAACCCGACCCGACTCGACTCACGCGCTCCCCGACCCGACTCGACTCACGTGCTCCCTGACTCGACCCAACTCACGTGTTCCCTGACTCGACCCAACTCACGCGCTCCCCAACCCGACCCGACTCACGTGCTCCACGACCCGACCCGACTCACGTGCTCCACGACCCGACCCGACTCACGTGCTCCCCGACCCGACCCGATTCACGGGCTCGCCGACCCCACTCGACCTACGCACTCCACGACCCGACCCGATCCGACCAACTCATGCACTCCCCTATTACCTGTCCCAACCCACGCGCCCCCCAACCCGACCCGACTCACGTGCTCCACGACCCGACCCAACCCACGCGCTCCCCGACCCGACCCGACTCACGTGCTCCACGACCCGACACGACTCACGTGCTCCCCGACCCGACCCGACTCACGTGCTCCACGACCCGACACGACTCACGTGCTCCCCGACCCGACCAGATTCACGGGCTCGCCGACCCCACCCGACCTACGCACTCCACGACCCGACCCGATCCGACCAACTCACGCACTCCCCTATTACCTGTCCCAACCCGACTCACGCGATACCCGACCCGACTCATGCGCTCCGCGACCCGACCCAACTCACGTGCTCCCCGACCCGACCCGACTCGAACCACGCGCTTTCCGACCCGACCCGACACGACCCACGTGCTCCCCGACCCGACCTGACCCACGCGTTCCCCTACACGACCCGACCTGACCCACGCGCTCCCCGACCCGATCAGACCCAACTAACACGCTCTCCGAACTGCCCCGACCCACGCGCATCGCAATCTGACCCAAGCCACGCGCTCCCCGACCCAACCCGACCCGAACCACGAGCTCCCCGATACGACCCGACCCGACCCGACTCATGCGCTCCCCGACCCGACCCGACCCGACTCACGAGCTCCCGACCCGACCCGACCCGACTCACGTGCTCCCCGACCTGACCTGACCCGACAGGTCCTGCCCAGCGGGAGATCGAGAGCCAGCGGCAGTTGGTGAGAGGGGAGCGGCCTATCAAAAGCCCAGCGGGAGATCGAGAGCCAGCGGCAGTTGGTGAGAGGGGAGCGGCCTCTCAAAAGCCCAGCGGGAGATCGAGAGCCAGCGGCAGTTGGTGAGAGGGGAGCGGCCTATAAAGGCGACCGGTGCAGCTACAGCGAGAGAGAAAGCAAAATAGAAGTAGAAAGTAATCAAAAAGTGACGTCACAGCCAATGGGGTAAGTGATTGGCTGGTGATTGGTGAGTAGCTTTTCTTTTCTTTTTTATATCAGTAAGTGAACTGTAACATTGTTATTACCAATTTAAGGGTATCTAAGGTTAAGACATGGCAGGAGAGCTCGGTCACGTGATATGCTCCTCCTGTATCATGTGGGAACTCGGGGACACTTCCGGTGTCCCTGGGCGCTACGTGTGTGGGAAGTGTATCCGCCTCGAGCTCTTGACGGTCCGCGTTGCGGAATTGGAGCTGAGGGTGGATTCACTCTGGAGCATCCACGATGCTGAGAATGATGTGAGTATCACGTGTAGTGAGTTGGTCTTACCGCAGGAGAAGGGTCCACAGCCAGATAGTGAATGGAAGACCAGCAGGAAGAGCAGTGCAAGAAAGATAGTGCAGGGGTCCCCTGTGGTCATCCCCCTGCAAAACAGATACACTGCTTTGAGTACTGTTGGGGAGGATGACTCATCAGGGGAGGGCAGCAGCAGCCAAGTTCATGGCACTGTAGGTGGCTCTGCTGCAAAGGAGGGCAGGAAAAAGATTGGGAGCGCGATAGTGATAGGGGATTCGATGGTGAGGGGAATAGATAGGCGTTTCTGCGGACGCAACCGAGACTCCAGGATGGTATGTTGCCTCCCTGGTGCAAGGGTCAAGGATGTCTCGGAGCGGGTGCAGGACATTCTGAAATGGGAGGGAGAACAGCCAGTTGTCGTGGTGCACATTGGTACCAACGACATAGGTAAAAAAAGGGATGAGGTCCTACGAAAAGAATTTAAGGAGCTAGGAGCTAAATTAAAAAGTAGGACCTCAAAAGTAGTAATCTCGGGATTGCTACCAGTGCCACATGCTAGTCAGAGTAGGAATCGCAGGATAGCGCAGATGAATACATGGCTTGAGCAGTGGTGCAGCAGGGAGGGATTCAAATTCTTGGGGCATTGGAACCGGTTCTGGGGGAGGTGGGACCAGTAAAAACCGGACGGTCTGCACCTGGGCAGGACCGGAACCAATGTCCTAGGGGGAGTGTTTGCTAGTGCTGTTGGGGAGGAGTTAAACTAATATGGCAGGGGGATGGGAACCTATGCAGGGAGACAGAGGGAGACAAAAATGAGGCAAAAGCAAAAGACAGAAAGGAGATGAGGAAAAGTGGAGGGCAGAGAAACCCAAGGCAAAGAACAAAAAGGGCCACTGTACAGCAAAATTCTAGAAGGACAAAGGGTGTTAAAAAAGCAAGCCTGAAGGCTTTGTGTCTTAATGCAAGGAGTATCCGCAATAAGGTGGATGCATTAACTGTGCAGATGGATGTTAACAAATATGATGTGATTGGGATTACGGAGACGTGGCTCCAGGATGATCAGGGCTGGGAACTCAACATCCAGGGGTATTCAACATTCAGGAAGGATAGAATAAAAGGAAAAGGAGGTGGAGTAGCATTGCTGGTTAAAGAGGAGATTAATGCAATCGTTAGGAAAGACATTAGCTTGGATGATGTGGAATCTATATGGATAGAGCTGCAGAACACTAAAGGGCAAAAATCGTTAGTGGGAGTTGTGTACAGACCTCCAAACAGTAGTAGTGATGTTGGGGAGGGCATCAAACAGGAAATTAGGAGTGCATGCAATAAAGGTGCAGCAGTTATAACGGGTGACTTTAATATGCACATAGATTGGGCTAGCCAAACTGGAAGCAATACAGTGGAGGAGGATTTCCTGGAGTGCATAAGGGATGGTTTTCTAGACCAATATGTCGAGGAACCAACTAGGGGGGAGGCCATCTTAGACTGGGTGTTGTGTAATGAGAGAGGATTAATTAGCAATCTCATTGTGCGAGGCCCCTTGGGGAAGAGTGACCATAATATGGTGGAATTCTACATTAGGATGGAGAATGAAACAGTAAATTCAGAGACCATGGTCCAGAACTTAAAGAAGGGTAACTTTGAAGGTATGAGGCATGAATTGGCTAAGATAGATTGGCTAATGATACTTAAGGGGTTGACTGTGGATGGGCAATGGCAGACATTTAGAGACCGCATAGATGAATTACAACAATTGTACATTCCTGTCTGGCGTAAAAATAAAAAAGGGAAGGTGGCTCAACCGTGGCTATCAAGGGAAATCAGGGATAGTATTAAAGCCAAGGAAATGGCATACAAATTGGCCAGAAATAGCAGCGAACCTGAGGACTGGGAGAAATTTAGAACTCAGCAGAGGAGGACAAAGGGTTTGATTAGGGCAGGGAAAATGGAGTACGAGAAGAAGCTTGCAGGGAACATTAAGGCGGATTGCAAAAGTTTCTATAGGTATGTAAAGAGAAAAAGGTTAGTAAAGACAAATGTAGGTCCCCTGCAGTCAGAATCAGGGGAAGTCATAACGGGGAACAAAGAAATGGCAGACCAATTGATCAAGTACTTTGTGTCCTCCTTAGTGAATACTGAACCAAACAACCTTCCGATATAAAAGTGGTCAGAGGGTCTAGTAAGGAGGAGGAACTGAGGGAAATCTTTATTAGTCGGGAAATTGTGTTGGGGAAATTGATGGGATTGAAGGCCGATAAATCCCCAGGGCCTGATGGACTGCATCCCAGAGTACTTAAGGAGGTGGCCTTGGAAATAGCGGATGCATTGACAGTCATTTTCCAACATTCCATTGACTCTGGATCAGTTCATATCGAGTGGAGGGTAGCAAATGTAACCCCACTTTTTAAAAAAGGAGGGAGAGAGAAAGCAGGGAATTATAGACTGGTCAGCCTGACCTCAGTAGTGGGTAAAATGATGGAATCAATTATTAAGGATGTCATAGCAGCGCATTTGGAAAATGGTGACATGATAGGTCCAAGTCAGCATGGATTTGTGAAAGGGAGATCATGCTTGACAAATCTTCTGGAATTTTTTGAGGATGTTTCCAATAAAGTAGACAAAGGAGTACCAGTTGATGTGGTATATTTGGACTTTCAGAAGGCTTTCGACAAGGTCCCACACAGGAGATTAATGTGCAAAGTTAAAGCACATGGGATTGGGGGTAGTGTGCTGACGTGGATTGAGAACTGGTTGTCAGACAGGAAGCAAAGAGTAGGAGTAAATGGGTACTTTTCGGAATGGCAGGCAGTGACTAGTGGGGTACCGCAGGGTTCTGTGCTGGGGCCCCAGCTGTTTACATTGTACATTAATGATTTAGACGAGGGGATTAAATGTAGTATCTCCAAATTTGTGGATGACACTAAGTTGGGTGGCAGTGTGAGCTGCGAGGAGGATGCAGAGTGACTTGGATAGGTTAGGTGAGTGGGCAAATGCGTGGCAGATGAAGTATAATGTTGATAAATGTGAGGTTATCCACTTTGGTGGTAAAAACAGAGAGACAGACTATTATCTGAATGGTGACAGATTAGGAAAAGGGAAGGTGCAACGAGACCTGGGTGTCATGGTACATCAGTCATTGAAGGTTGGCATGCAGGTACAGCAGGCGGTTAAGAAAGCAAATGGCATGTTGGCCTTCATAGCGAGGGGATTTGAGTACAGGGGCAGGGAGGTGTTGCTACAGTTGTACAGGGCCTTGGTGAGGCCACACCTGGAGTATTGTGTACAGTTTTGGTCTCCTAACTTGAGGAAGGACATTCTTGCTATTGAGGGAGTGCAGCGAAGATTCACCAGACTGATTCCCGGGATGGTGGGACTGACCTATCAAGAAAGACTGGATCAACTGGGCTTGTATTCACTGGAGTTCAGAAGAGTGAGAGGGGACCTCATAGAAACGTTTAAAATTCTGATGGGTTTGGACAGGTTGGATGCAGGAAGAATGTTCCCAATGTTGGGGAAGTCCAGAACCAGGGGTCACAGTCTAAGGATAACGGGTAAGCCATTTAGGACCGAGATAAGGAGAAACTTCTTCACCCAGAGAGTGGTGAACCTGTGGAATTCTCTACCACAGAAAGTAGTTGAGGCCAATTCACTCAATATATTCAAAAGGGAGTTAGATGAAGTCCTTACTACTCGGGGGATCAAGGGGTATGGCGTGAAAGCAGGAAGTGGGTACTGAAGTTTCATGTTCAGCCATGAACACATTGAATGGCGGTGCAGGCTAGAAGGGCTGAATGGCCTGCTCCTGCACCTATTTTCTATGTTTCTATGTTTCTATGACACACGAGCTCCCCGAACCGACCCGACCCGACCCGCCTCACGCACTCCCCGACCCGACTCACGAGCTCCCCGACCCAACCCGACACACGAGCTCCCCGACCCTACCCGACCCACACTCTCCCTGACCCGACCCGATCCACACTCTCCCCGAACCGACCCGACCCGCCTCACGCACTCCCCGACCTGACCCACGTGCTCCCCGACCTGACTCGCGCGCTCCCCGACCCGACCTGACTCACGCGCCCCCCAACCCGACTCGACCCGACTCACACGCTCTCCGAACTGCCCCGAGCCACGCGCTTCGCGATCTGACCCGAGCCACGCGCTCTCTGAACGAACCCAACCCACACGCTCTCCGCCCCGACCCATGCGCTCCCTGACCCGACCCGAACCACGAGCTCCCTGACATGACCCAACCCGACCCAGCGCACGCGCTCCCCGGCCCGACCCGACTCGACCCGACCCGACTCACGTGCTCCCCGACCCGACCTGCCCCGACCCACGCGCTCCCCGGCCCGACCCGACTCACGCGCTCCCTGACCCGACCCAAATTATGCGCTCCCCGACCCAACCCACGCGCTCCCCGACCTGACCTGCCCGACCCACGCGCTCCCCGACCCAACCTGATCCGATTCACGCGCTCCCCGACCCGACCCATGCGCTCTCCGACCCGCCTCAGACACTCCCCGACCTGACCCACGTGCTCCCCGACCTGACCCACGCACTCCCTGACCCGACCCGACCCACGTGCTCCCCCGACCCGACCCATGCACTCCCTGACTTGACCCGACTCACGCGCTCCCCGACCTGACCCGACCTGACTCTAATGCACTTCCCAATCCGACCCGATCCGACTCAGGTGCTCCCCGACCTGACTCACGCACTCCCCTATCCGACCCAATCCGACTCACGCGCTCCCAGACCCGACCCGATCCGACTCACGTGCTCCCCGACCCGACCCGACCCGACTCACGCGCTCCACGACCCGACCCGACTCACGCGCTCCCCGACCCGACCCGACTCACGCGCTCCCCGACCCGACCCGACTCACGCACTCCCCGACCCGACCCGACTCACGCGCTCCCCGACCCGACCCGACTCACGTGCTCCCCGACCCGACCCGACCTACGCGCTCCACGACCCGACCCGATCCGACCCAACTCACGCACTCCCCTATCCGACCTGCCCCAACCCACGCGCCCCCCGACCCGACCCGACTCACGCGCTCCCCGACCCGACTCATGCGCTCCCCGACCGACCCGACCCGACTCACGCCCTCCGCGACCCGACCCGACTCATGCGATCCGCGACCCGACCCAACTCACGTGCTCCCCGACCCGACCCGACTCGAACCACGCGCTTTCCGACCCGACCCAACTCACGTGCTCCCCGACCCGACCCGACTCGAACCACGCGTTCTTCTAGGCGACCCGACCTGACCCACGTGTTCTCCGACCCGACCCGACCCAACCCATCTAAAACGCTCTCCGAACTGCCCCGACCCAGGCGCTTCGCAATCTGACCAGAGCCACGCGCTCCCCGACCCGACCCGACCCGACCCGAACCACGAGCTCCCCGACATGACCCGACCCGACCCGTCTCACGCGCTCCCCGACCCGACCTGCCCCGACACACGAGCTCCCCGACCCGACCCGACTCACGAGCTCCCCGACCCGACCCGACCTGCCTCACGCACTCCCCGACCTGACCCACGTGCTCCCCGACCTGACCCACGCACTCCCTGACCCGACCCGACCCGACCCGACCCACGTGCCCCCCCGACCCGACCCACGCACTCCCTGACTTGACCCGATTCACGCGCTCCCCGACCTGACTAACGCACTCCCCTATCCGACCCGATCCGACTCACGCGCTCCCAGACCCAACCCGATCCGGCTCACGTGCTCCCCGACCCGACCCGATCCGACCCACGCGCTCCCCGACCCGACCCGATCCGACTCACGTGCTCCCCGACCCGACCCGACCCGACTCGACTCGCGCGCTCCCCGACCCGACCCGACCCACGTGCCCCCCCGACCCGACCCACACACTCCCTGACTTGACCCGATTCACGCGCTCCCCGACCTGACTAACGCACTCCCCTATCCGACCCGATCCGACTCACGCGCTCCCAGACCCAACCTGATCCGGCTCACGTGCTCCCCGACCCGACCCGATCCGACCCACGTGCTCCCCGACCCGACCCGATCCGACCCACGCGCTCCCCGACCCGACCCGACCCGATCCGACTCACGTGCTCCCCGACCCGACCCGACCCGACCCGACTCGACTCGCGCGCTCCCCGACCCGACCCGACTCACGTGCTCCCCGACCCGACCTGACTCACGTGCTCCCCGACCTACGCACTCCACGACCCGACCCGATCCGACCCAACTCACACACTCCCCTATCCGACCTGCCCCAACCCACGCGCCCACCGATCCGACCCGACTTAGGCTCCCCGACCCGACTCATGCGCTTCCCGACCGACCCGACCCGACTCAAGCGCTCCGCGACCCGACCCGACTCAAGCGCTCCACGACCCGACCCAACTCACGTGCTCCCCGACCCGACCCGACCCGACTCACGCGCTACCCGACCCGACCCTACCCACACTCTCCCCGACCCGGCCCGACCCGACTCACGTGCTCCCCGACCCGACCCGACCCACGTGCTCCCCGACCCGACCCGACCCACACTCTCCCCGACCCGACCCACACTCTCCCCGACCCGACCCGACCCACACTCTCCCTGACCCGGCCCGACCTGACACACGAGCTCCCCGACCCGACCCGACCCACACTCTCCCCGACCCGACCTGACCCGACCCACACTCTCTCTGACCCGCCCCGACCCGTCTCACGCGCCCCCCCGACCCGACCCACGTGCTCCCCGACCTGACTCACGTGCTCCCTAACCCGACCTGACTCACGCGCCCCCTGACACGACCCGACTCATGCGCCCCCCGACCCGACCCGACTCACGCGCTCCCCGACCCGACCTGACTCACGCGCCCCCCGACCCGACCCAACCCACGCGCTCCCCGACCCGACCCGACAAACGCACTCCCCGATGCGACCCGACCCGACTCACGCGCTCCCCGACCCGACCTGACCCGACACATGCACTCCCCGACCTGACCCGACCCGACCCGACCCACGCGCTCCCTGACCCGACCCGACCCGACTCACGCACGACCCGACTCGACCCGACAGACGCGCTCCCCGACCCGGTCCGACTCACGTGCTGCCCGACCCGACCCGACCCGACAGACGCACTCCCCGACCCGACCCGATCCGACTCACGTGCTCCCCGACCCGACCCGGCCCGACAGACGCACTCCGCGACCCGACCCGACCCACGCGCGACCCGACCCGACCCGACCCGACCCGACAGACGCACTCCCCGACCCGACCCGGTCCGACTCACGTGCTCCCCGACCCGATCCGACTCACGTGCTCCCCGACCCGACCCGACTCACGCGCTCCCCGACCCGACCCGACTCACACGCTCTCCGAACTGCCCTGACCCATGCGCTTCGCGATCTGACCCGAGCCACGCGCTCTCCGAACCGACCCACGCGCTCTCCCCGACCTGACCTGCCCCGACCCACGCGCTCCCCGACGCGACCCGACCCGACCCACGCGCTCCCCGACCCGACCCGACCCGACCCACGAGCACCCCGACCCAACCCGACCTGACTGACGCACTCCCCGACCCGACCCGACCCGACCCGACCCACGCGCACCCGACCCGACCCGACTCAAGCACTCCCCGACCCGACCTGACCCGACCCACGTGCTCCCCGACCCGACCTGACCCGACCCACGTGCTCCCCGACCCGACCCGACCCGACCCACGAGCAACCCGACCTGACTGACGCACTCCCCGACCCAACCCGACCCGACCCGACTCAAGCACTCCCCGACCCGACCTGACCCGACCCACGCGCTCCCCGACCCGACCCGACCCGACTGACGCACTCCCCGACCCACGTGCTCCCAGACCGACCCGACCCATGCGTTCCCCTACGCGACCCGATCCGACCCACGCGATCCCCGACCCAACTCGACTCACGCTCTCCAAACTTCCCCGACCCACGTGCTCGCCGACCGAACCCGACCCACGCGCTCTCCGACTCGACCCATGCACTCCCCGACCTGATCTGCCCCGACCCACGCGCTCCCCAACCCAAACCGATCCACCCCGACTTGACTCACATGCTCCCCGACACTACCCGACCCGACCCGACTCATGCACTCCCCGACCCGACCCGAATCATGAGCTCCCCGACACGACCCAACCCGACCCGACTCATGCACTCCCCGACACAACCCGACCCGCCTCACGCGCTCCCCGGCCCGACCCGACTCATGCACTCCCCGACCTGACCTGCCCCGACCCACGCGCTCCCTGCCCCAACCCACGCGCTCCCCGGCCCGACCCGATTCACGCGCTCCCCGACCCGAACCAAATTAGGCGCTCCCTGACCTGATCCACGTGCTCCCCGACCCGACCTGACCCAACTCATGCGCTCCCCGACCCGACTCACGCGCTCCCCGACCCGATTCACGCGCTCCCCGACCCGAACCAAATTAGGCGCTCCCTGACCTGATCCACGTGCTCCCCGACCCGACCTGACCCAACTCATGCGCTCCCCGACCCGACTCACGAGCTCCCCGACCTGACCAGACCCGACCCGACTCACATGCTCCCCGACCCGACTCACGTGCTCCCCGACCCGACCTGACCCGACTCACGTGCTCCCCGACCCGACTCACATGCTCCCCGATCCGACCTGCCCCGACCCACGCGTCCCCCGATCTGACCGGACTCACGCGCCCCCCCGACTCGACCCGACTCACGCGCCCCCCCGACCCGACCCGACTCACGCCCCCGCCGACCCGATCCGACCCGACCCACGCACTCCACGACCCGACCTGACCCGACTCCCGCGCTCCCCGACCCGACCCGACACTCGCGGTTCCCGACCTGACCCAAACTGACTTTTATGCGCTCCCCGACCCGACCCCACTCGCGTGTTCCCCTACGCGACCCGACCTGACTCACACGCTCTCCGATCCGACCCGACTCACGCGCTCACCGACCCGACCCGACCCTCGCGGTTCCCGACCTGACCCGAACTGACTTATGCGCTCCCCGACCTGACCCGACTCACGTGCTCACCGATCCGACTCACGCGCTCCCAGACTCGACCCGATCCGACTCACGCGCTCCCAGACTCGACCCGACCTGACTCACGCGCACTCCGACACGACCCGACTCACGCACTCCCCAACTCAAACCAACCCGACCCGACCCACCTGCTCCACATCCCAACCCGACGCGACCCACCTGCTCCACATCCCAACCCGACCCGACCCGACTCACGCACTCCCCGACCCAAACCAACCTGATCCGACCCACGTGCTCCCCGTCCCAACCCGACTCACGTGCTCCCCGACCCGACCCGATCCGACTCACGCGCTCCCCGACCCGACCCGACCCAACTCATGCACTCCCCTATATGACCTGCACTGACACACGCGCTCCCCAACCCGACTCACGTGCTCCCCGATCCGACCCGACCTGACCCACGCGCTCCCCAACCCGACCCGACCCGACCCACGTGCTCCCCGACCCAACCCGACCCGACTGACGCACTCCCCGACCCGACCCGACCCGACCCACGCGCTCCCCGACCCGACCCGACTCAAGCGCTCCCCGACCCGACCTGACCCGACCCACGCGCTCCCCGACCTGACCCGACCCACGTGCTCCCCGACCCGACCCACGCGCTCCCCGACCCGACCCGACCCACGTGCTCCTCGACCCGACCCACGTGCTCCCCGACCCGACCCGATCCGACTCACGCGCTCCCCGACCCGACCCGACCCAACTCATGCACTCCCCTATATGACCTGCACTGACACACGCGCTCCCCAACCCGACTCACGCGCTCCCCGATCCGACCCGACCTGACCCACGCGCTCCCCGACCCGACCCGAATCACGTGCTCCCCGACCCGACCTGACCCAACTCATGCGCTCCCCGACCCGACTCACGCGCTCCCCGACCTGACTCACGCGCTCCACGACCCGACTCACATGCTCCCCGACCCGACTCACGCGCTCCTCGACCCGACCTGGCCCAACTCAAGCGCTCCCCGACCCGACTCACGCGCTCCCCGACCCGACTCACGCGCTCCTCGACCCGACCTGACCCGACTCAGGCACTCCCCGACCCACGTGCTCCCCTACCCGACCCGACTCATGCGCTCCCCGACCCGACCTGACCCGACTCACGAGCTCCCCGACCTGACCAGACCCGACCCGACTCACGTGCTCCCCGACCCGACTCACGTGCTCCCCGACCCGACCTGACCCGACTCACGTGCTCCCCGACCCGACTCACATGCTCCCCGATCCGACCTGCCCCGACCCACGCGTCCCCCGATCTGACCCGACTCACGCGCCCCCCCGACCCGACCCGACTCACGCCCCCGCCGACCCGATCCGACCCGACCCACGCACTCCACGACCCGACCTGACCCGACTCCCGCGCTCCCCGACCCGACCCGACACTCGCGGTTCCCGACCTGACCCAAACTGACTTATGCGCTCCCCGACCCGACCCCACTCGCGTGTTCCCCTACGCGACCCGACCTGACTCACACGCTCTCCGATCCGACCCGACTCACGCGCTCACCGACCCGACCCGACCCTCGCGGTTCCCGACCTGACCCGAACTGACTTATGCGCTCCCCGACCTGACCCGACTCACGTGCTCCCCGATCCGACTCACGCGCTCCCAGACTCGACCCGATCCGACTCACGCGCTCCCAGACTCGACCCGACCTGACTCACGCGCACCCCGACACGACCCGACTCACGCACTCCCCAACTCAAACCAACCCGACCCGACCCACCTGCTCCACATCCCAACCCGACGCGACCCACCTGCTCCACATCCCAACCCGACCCGACCCGACTCACGCACTCCCCGACCCAAACCAACCTGATCCGACCCACGTGCTCCCCGTCCCAACCCGACTCACGTGTTCCCTGAACCGACCCAATCCACGCGCTCCCTGACCCCACCCGACCCGACCCGACTCACGCACTCCCCGACCCAAACCAACCTGATCCGACCCACGTGCTCCCCGACCCGACCCGACCCACGCGCTCCCCGACCCGACCCGACCCACGTGCTCCCCGACCCAACCCGACCCGACTGACGCACTCCCCGACCCGACCCGACCCGACCCACGCGCTCCCCGACCCGACCCGACTCAAGCGCTCCCCGACCCGACCTGACCCGACCCACGCGCTCCCCGACCTGACCCGACCCACGTGTTCCCCGACCCGACCCGACCCACGTGCTCCCCGACCTGACCCGACCCGACCCACGTGCTCCCCGACCCGACCCGATCCGACTCACGCGCTCCCCGACCCGACCCGACCCAACTCATGCACTCCCCTATATGACCTGCACTGACACACGCGCTCCCCAACCCGACTCACGTGCTCCCCGATCCGACCCGACCTGACCCACGCGCTCCCCGACCCGACCCGACCCGACCCACGTGCTCCCCGACCCAACCCGACCCGACTGACGCACTCCCCGACCCGACCCGACCCGACCCACGCGCTCCCGACCCGACCCGACTCAAGCGCTCCCCGACCCGACCTGACCCGACCCACGCGCTCCCCGACCTGACCCGACCCACGTGCTCCCCGACCCGACCCACGCGCTCCCCGACCCGACCCGACCCACGTGCTCCCCGACCTGACCCGACCCGACCCACGTGCTCCCCGACCTGACCCGACCCGACCCACGTGCTCCCCGACCTGACCCGACCCGACCCACGTGCTCCCCGACCCGACCCGATCCGACTCACGCGCTCCCCGACCGACCCGACCCAACTCATGCACTCCCCTATATGACCTGCACTGACACACGCGCTCCCCAACCCGACTCACGCGCTCCCCGATCCGACCCGACCTGACCCACGCGCTCCCCGACCCGACCCGAATCACGTGCTCCCCGACCCGACCTGACCCAACTCACGCGCTCCCCGACCCGACTCACGCGCTCCCCGACCTGACTCACGCGCTCCACGACCCGACTCACATGCTCCCCGACCCGACAAACGCGCTCCTCGACCCGACCTGGCCCAACTCAAGCGCTCCCCGACCCGACTCACGCGCTCCCCGACCCGACTCACGCGCTCCTCGACCCGACCTGACCCGACTCAGGCACTCCCCGACCCACGTGCTCCCCTACCCGACCCGACTCATGCGCTCCCCGACCCGACCTGACCCGACTCACGAGCTCCCCGACCTGACCAGACCCGACCCGACTCACGTGCTCCCCGACCCGACCTGACCCGACTCACGTGCTCCCCGACCCGACTCACATGCTCCCCGATCCGACCTGTCCCGACCCACGCGTCCCCCGATCTGACCCGACTCACGCGCCCCCCCGACCCGACCCGACTCACGCCCCCGCCGACCCGATCCGACCCGACCCACGCACTCCACGACCCGACCTGACCCGAATCCCGCGCTCCCCGACCCGACCCGACACTCGCGGTTCCCGACCTGACCCAAACTGACTTATGCGCTCCCCGACCCGACCCCACTCGCGTGTTCCCCTACGCGACCCGACCTGACCCACACGCTCTCCGATCCGACCCGACTCACGCGCTCACCGACCCGACCCGACACTCGCGGTTCCCGACCTGACCCGAACTGACTTATGCGCTCCCCGACCTGACCCGACTCACGTGCTCCCCGATCCGACTCACGCGCTCCCAGACTCGACCCGATCCGACTCACGCGCTCCCAGACTCGACCCCACCTGACTCACGCGCACCCCGACACGACCCGACTCACGCACTCCCCAACTCAAACCAACCCGACCCGACCCACCTGCTCCACATCCCAACCCGACCCGACCCACCTGCTCCACATCCCAACCCGACCCGACCTGACTCACGCACTCCCCGACCCAAACCAACCTGATCCGACCCACGTGCTCCCCGTCCCAACCCGACTCACGTGTTCCCTGAACCGACCCAATCCACGCGCTCCCTGACCCCACCTGACCCGACCCGACTCACGCACTCCCCGACCCAAACCAACCTGATCCGACCCACGTGCTCCCCGACCCGACCCGACCCACGCGCTCCCCGACCCGACCCGACCCACGTGCTCCCCGACCCAACCCGACCCGACTGACGCACTCCCCGACCCGACCCGACCCGACCCACGCGCTCCCCGACCCGACCCGACTCAAGCGCTCCCCGACCCGACCTGACCCGACCCACGCGCTCCCCGACCTGACCCGACCCACGTGCTCCCCGACCCGACCCACGCGCTCCCCGACCCGACCCGACCCACGTGCTCCCCGACCTGACCTGACCCGACCCACGTGCTCCCCGACCCGACCCGATCCGACTCACGCGCTCCCCGACCCGACCCGACCCAACTCATGCACTCCCTTATATGACCTGCACTGACACACGCGCTCCCCAACCCGACTCACGCGCTCCCTGATCCGACCCGACCTGACCCACGCGCTCCCCGACCCGACCCGACCCACGTGCTCCCCGACCCAACCCGACCCGACTGACGCACTCCCCGACCCGACCTGACCCGACCCACGCGCTCCCCGACCTGACCCGACCCACGTGCTCCCCGACCCGACCCACGCGCTCCCCGACCCGACCCGACCCACGTGCTCCCCGACCTGACCCGACCCGACCCACGTGCTCCCCGACCTGACCTGACCCGACCCACGTGCTCCCCGACCCGACCCGATCCGACTCACGCGCTCCCCGACCCGACCCGACCCACGTGCTCCCCGACCCGACCCGATCCGACCCACGCGCTCCCCGACCTGACCCGACCCACGTGCTCCCCGACCCGACCCACGCGCTCCCCGACCTGACCCGACCCACGTGCTCCCCGACCCGACCCACGCGCTCCCCGACCCGACCCGACCCACGTGCTCCCCGACCTGACCCGACCCGACCCACGTGCTCCACGACCCGACCCGACCCGACCCACGTGCTCCCCGACCCGACCCACGCGCTCCCCGACCTGACCCGACCCACGTGCTCCCCGACCCGACCCACGCGCTCCCCGACCCGACCCGACCCACGTGCTCCCCGACCTGACCCGACCCGACCCACGTGCTCCCCGACCCGACCCGATCCGACTCACGCGCTCCCCGACCTGACCCGACCCGACCCACGTGCTCCCCGACCCGACCCGATCCGACTCACGCGCTCCCCGACCCGACCCAACTCATGCACTCCCCTATATGACCTGCACTGACACACGCGCTCCCCAACCCGACTCACGCGCTCCCCGATCCGACCCGACCTGACCCACGCGCTCCCCGACCCGACCCGACCCACGTGCTCCCCGACCTGACCCGACCCGACCCACGTGCTCCCCGACCCGACCCGATCCGACTCACGCGCTCCCCGACCCGACCCAACTCATGCACTCCCCTATATGACCTGCACTGACACACGCGCTCCCCAACCCGACTCACGCGCTCCCCGATCCGACCCGACCTGACCCACGCGCTCCCCGACCCGACCCGAATCACGCGCTCCCCGACCCGACCCGACTCACATGCTCTCCGAACTGCCCTGACCCACGCGGTTCGCGACCTGACCCGAGCCACGCGCTCTACGACTGAACCCGACCCACGCGCTCACCGCCCCGACCCACGCGCTCCCCGACATTCCGCGACCCGACCCACGTGCTCCCCGACCCAACCTGACCCAACTCACGTGCTCCATCACCCGACTCACGCGCTCCCCGATCCGACCCGACCCGACCCACGTGCTCCCGACCCGACCCAACCCGACCCACGCGCTCCCCGATCCGACCCGACCCACGTGCTCCCTGACCCGACTCGACCCAACCCGACCCACGTGCTCCCCGACCCGACCCAACCCGACCCACGTGCTCCCCGACCCGACCCACGTGCTCCCCGACCCGACCCACGTGCTCCCCGACCCGACCCGACCCACGCGCTCCCCGACCCGACCCGACCCACGTGCTCCCCGACCTGACCCGACCTGACTCACGTGCTCCCCGACCCGACCCGACCCACGTGCTCCCCGACCCGACCCGACCCACGCACTCCCCGACCCGACCCGACCCACGCGCTCCCTGACCCGACCCGACTCAAGCGCTCCCCGACCCGACCCGACCCGACCCATACGCTCCCCGACCCAACCCGACCCACGTGCTCCCCGACCCGACCCGACTGACGCACTCCCCGACCCGACCCGACCCGACCCACGTACTCCCAGACCAACCCGACTCGAGCGCTCCCTGACCCGACCCATGCGTTCCCCTACGCGACCCAATCCGACCCACGCGCTCCCCGACCCAACTCGACTCACACGCTCTCCGAACTTCCCCAACCCACGTGCTCGCCGACCGAACCCGACCCACGCGCTCTCCGACCCGACCCACGCGCTCTCCGACCCGACCCACGCGCTCTCCGACCCGACCCACGCACTCCCCGACCTGATCTGCCCCGACCCACGCGCTCCCCAACCCAACCCGATCCACCCCGACCTGACTCACATGCTCCCCGACACTACCCGACCCGACCCGACTCATGCACTCCCCGACCCGACCCGACCCGAACCACGAGCTCCCCGACACGACCCAAACCGACCCGACTCATGCACTCCCCGACGCAACCCGACCCGCCTCACGCGCTCCCCGGCCCGACCCAACTCATGCACTCCCCGACCTCACCTGCCCCGACCCACGCGCTCCCTGGCCCGACCCGACTCACGCGCTCCCCGACTTGACCCAAATTAGGCGCTCCCTGACCTGACCCACGTGCTCCCCGACCCGACCTGACCCAACTCACGTGCTCCCCGACCCGACTCACGCGCTCCCCGACCCAACTCACGCGCTCCTCGACCCGACCTGACCCAACTCACGCGCTCCCCGACCCGACTCACGCGCTCCCCGACCCGACTCACGCGCTCCTCGACCCGACCTGACCCGACTCAGGCGCTCCCCGACCCACGTGCTCCCCGACCCGACCCGACCCGACTCATGCGCTCCCCGACCCGACCTGACCCGACTCACGAGCTCCCCGACCTGACTCACATGCTCCCCGACCCGACTCACGTGCTCCCCGACCCGACTCACATGCTCCCCGATCCGACCTGCCCCAACCCACGCGCCCCCAGATCTGACCCGACTCACGCGCCCCCCCGACCCGACCCGACTCACGCTCCCCCCGACCCGATCCGACCCGACCCACGCACTCCACGACCCGACCTGACCCGACTCCTGCGCTCCCCGACCCGACCCGACCCTCGCGGTTCCCGACCTGACCCAAACTGACTTATGCGCTCCCCGACCTGACCCGACTCACGTGTTCCCCTACGCGACCCGACCTGACCCACACGCTCTCCGATCCGACCCGACTCACGCGCTCCCCGACCCGACCCGACCTGACTCACATGCTCCCCGACCCGACTCACGCGCCCCCCCGATCCGACCCGATTCACGCCCCCCCCCCCGACCCGATCCGACCCGACCCACGCACTCCACGACCCGACCTGACCCGACTCCCGCGCTCCCCGACCCGACCCGACCCTCGCGGTTCCCGACCTGACCCAAACTGACTTATGCGCTCCCCGACCTGACCCGACTCATGTGCTCCCCGACCCGACCCCACTCACGTGTTCCCCACGCGACCCGACCTGACCCACACGCTCTCCGATCCGACCCGACTCACGCGCTCCCCAACCCGACCCGACCCTCGCGGTTCCCGACCTGACCCGAACTGACTTATGCGCTCCCCGACCTGACCCGACTCATGTGCTCCCCGATCCGACTCACGCGCTCCCAGATTCGACCCGATCCGACTCACGCGTTCCCAGACTCGATCCGACCTGACTCACGCGCACCCCGACACGACCCGACTCACGCACTCCCCAACTCAAACCAACCCGACCCGACCCACCTGCTCCACATCCCAACCCGACCCGACCCGACTCACGCACTCCCCGACCCAAACCAACCTGATCCGACCCACGTGCTCCCCGTCCCAACCCGACTCACGTGTTCCCTGAACCGACCCAATCCACGCGCTCCCTGACCCCACCCGACCCAACCCGACTCACGCACTCCCCGACCCAAACCAACCTGATCCGACCCACGTGCTCCCCGACCCGACCCATGCGCTCCCCGACCCGACCCACGTGCTCCCCGACCCGACTGACGCACTCCCCGACCCGACCCGACCCACGCGCTCCCCGACCCGACCCGACTCAAGCGCTCCCCGACCCGACCTGACCCGACCCACGCGCTCCCCGACCTGACCCGACCCACGTGCTCCCCGACTCGACCCACGCGCTCCCCGACCTGACCCGACCCACGTGCTCCCCGACTCGACCCACGCGCTCCCCGACCTGACCCGACCCACGTGCTCCCCGACCTGACCCGACCCGACCCACGTGCTCCCCGACCCGACCCGACCCACGCGCTCTCCGACCCGACCCGACCCACATGCTCCCCGACCCGACCCGACCCGACTGACGCACTCCCCGACCCGACCCGACCCACATGCTCCCCGACCCGACCCGACCCGACTGACGCACTCCCCGACCCGACCCGACCCACATGCTCCCCGACCCGACCCGACCCGACTGACGCACTCCCCGACCCGACCCACGTGCTCCCCGACCCGACCCGACCCACGTGCTCCCAGACCAACCCGACTCGAGCGCTCCCCGACCCGACCCATGCGTTCCCCTACGCGACCCGATCCGACCCACGCGCTCCCCGACCCAACTCGACTCACACGCTCTCCGAACTTCCCCGACCACGTGCTCGCCGACCGAACCCGACCCACGCGCTCTCCGACCCGACCCACGCACTCCCCGACCTGATCTGCCCCGACCCACGCGCTCCCCAACCCAACCCGATCCACCCCGACCTGACTCACATGCTCCCCGACACTACCCGACCCGACCCGACTCATGCACTCCCCGACCCGACCCGAACCACGAGCTCCCCGACACGACCCAACCCGACCCGACTCATGCACTCCCCGACACAACCCGACCCGCCTCACGCGCTCCCCGGCCCGACCCAACTCATGCACTCCCCGACCTGACCTGCCCCGACCCACGCGCTCCCTGCCCCAACCCACGCGCTCCTCGGCCCGACCCGACTCACGCGCTCCCCGACTCGATCCAAATTAGGCGCTCCCTGACCTGACCCACGTGCTCCCCGACCCGACCTGACCCAACTCACGCGCTCCCCGACCCGACTCACGCACTCCCCGACCCGACTCACGCGCTCCCCGACCCGACTCAAGCGCTCCCCGACCCGACTCAAGCGCTCCCCGACCCGACTCACGCGCTCCTCGACCCGACCTGACCCAACTCAAGCGCTCCCCGACCCGACTCACGCGCTCGCCGACCCGACTCACGCGCTCCCCGACCCGACTCACACGCTCCCCGACCCGACTCACGCGCTCCTCGACCTGACCCGACCCGACTCGGGCGCTCCCCGACCCACGTGCTCCCCAACCCGACACGACTCATGCGCTCCCCGACCCGACCTGACCCGACTCACGAGCTCCCCGACCCGACCCGACCTGACTCACGTGCTCCCCGATCCGACTCACGCGCTCCCAGACTCGACCCGATCCGACTCACGCGCTCCCAGACTCGACCCGACCTGACTCACGCGCACTCCGACACGACCCGACTCATGCACTCCCCAACTCAAACCAACCCGACCCGACCCACCTGCTCCACATCCCAACCCGACCCGACCCGACTCACGCACTCCCCGACCCAAACCAACCTGATCCGACCCACGTGCTCCCCGTCCCGACCCGACTCACATGTTCCCTGAACCGACCCAATCCACGCGCTCCCTGACCCCACCCGACCTTACATCCTCAAAAAATTCCAGAAGATTTGTCAAGCATGATTTGCCCTTCATAAATCCATGCTGACTTGGACTGATCCTGTCACTGCTTTCCAAATGTGCTGCTATTTCATCCTTAATAATTGATTCCAACATTTTGCCCACCACTGATGTCAGGCTAACCGGTCTATAATTACTCGCTTTCTCTCTCCCTCCCTTTTTAAAAAGTGGTGTTACATTACCTACCCTCCAATCCATAGGAACTGATCCAGAGTTGATAGACTGTTGGAAAATGATCACCAATGCATCCACTATTTCTAAGGCCAAGTAGAGTGGACAAGGGAGAACCAGTGGATGTGGAGTATTTGCAGTTTCAAAAGGCTTTTGACAAGGTCCCACACAAGAGATTGTGATACGTCCTTACTATATAGTATAAATGCACACGAGGCCCATGCTTGAGAGAAGGTCAGTCTGTGACCTGTCCTTTATTCCATAGCACTCAAGTGATGGAAGTGGGTGGAGCTTGCCCTTTTATATCTGAAGGTCCAGGTTAGGAGTGTCTCCCACAAGTTCACCACCTAGTGATCATTGTTCTCACAGTGTACAACTTAGGTCAGATTATACATGGGTTACAATGCTGGTTGAATACATGACAGATTGGTGTGCAAAATCAAAGCACATGGTATTGTGGGTAATATACTAACATGGATAGAGAACTAGTTGACAGACAGGAAGCAGAGAATCGGGATAAACGGGTCCTTTTCAGAATGGCAGGCAGTGACTAGTGGAGTGCCGCAGGACTCAATGCTTGGACCCCAACTCTTTACAATGTACATCAATGATTTGGATGAAGGAATTGAGTGTAATATCTCCAAGTTTGCAGATGACACTAAACTGGGTGGCGGTGTGAGCTGTGAGGGGGACGTTAAGAGGCTGCAGGGTGACTTGGACAGGTTAGATGAGTGGGCAAATGCATGGCAGATGCAGTATAATGTGGATAACTGTGAGGTTATCCACTTTGGGGGCAAAAACACGAAGACAGAATACTATCTGAATGCTGGCAGATTAGGAAAAAGGGAGGTGCAACGAGACCTGGGTGTCATGGTTCATGAGTCATTGAAAGTTGGCATACAGGTGCAGCAGGTGGTAAAGAAGGCAAATGGTATGTTGGCCTTCATAGCTAGGGGATTTGAATATAGGAGCAAGGAGATCTTACTGCAGTTGTACAGGGCCTTGGTGAGGCCTCACCTGGAATATTGTGTTCAATTTTGGTCTCCTAATCTGAGGAAGGACGTTCTTGCTATTGAGGGAGTGCAGCGAAGGTTCACCAGACTGATTCCCGGGATGGCTGGACTGACATATGAGGAGAGACTGGATCAACTGGGCCTTTATACATTGGTCTTTAGAAGGATGAGAGGGAATCTCATAGAAACATGAGATTCTGACGGGATGGGACAGGTTTGATGCGGGAAGAATGTTCTCGATGTTGGGGAAGTCCAGAACCAGGGGACTCAGTCTTAAGATAAGGGGTAGGCCATTTAGGACCGAGATGAGGAGAAACCTCTTCACTCAAACAGTTGTTAACCTGTGGAATTCCCAGCTGCAGAGAGTTGTTGATGCCATTTCAAGAGGGAGTTAGATATGTCCCTTACAGCTAAGGGGATCAAGGGGTATGGAGAGAAAGCAGGAAAGGGGTACTGAGGGAATGATCAGCCATGATCTTATTGAATGGTGGTGCAGGCTCGAAGGACCAAATGGCCTACTCCTGCACCTATTTTCTATGTTTCTATGTTTCTATAGCGGCTGTACTGAATGGGAAAAAGCAGTAGGTGAGCCTTGTTTCGGGCAGTGGGCAATTTTGGCCCCGTAATTGTTTTAATTATTTATTTGGTATCTAAATGTGCTTTTTATGTGCTCCCCGTTCATGCTGATGGAAATTTCATACGGAATTCCCACAAACATGAATGTGGATCCTCCTTCTTTCATTGGTTGGGTCAGCCTACGTGATCCCAGGGGGGCTTGTGAACTGCCTGCATCCCTGGGATACGTGGGCCTCTATACATGTCTACACGTAGAGACCCAGGAGCGCGAGTGTCCATGGATCCCGGGGCAGCAGGTAGGCGTGGATTTTATTTGTTGATTGGAGGCATTTCCTCACGGGATGCCTCCAACTGCAAATTCAGGCCCATTGTTCTTGCAAGATAGGACCACAAAGCATGCTGGGAGCGCAAGTTATGTGCATGCTTCATGCTCATGGACTTACACATGGGACATATAGGTTGGGCACTTGTGTATGTCTCGGTTCTTCCAAACTCCAATATGTATATATAGATATATAGATATATATATCTTTGTCTCTGCTAACAGGACAGGATCGCACATAACAAGTGAAAACAAAAGCAGAGGGATCCCTCCTATCGCCCATTGACTCATTTTAAGGAAAGAGCCCTCCAAATTCTGGGATCAAAGACCATAGTCGGTGAGGGGGAGGTCTGTGGCCTTTCCCACGTTCCAGGCTAGAACTATCCTGTGCTGATTCAATCACTGACACACAGTCATACACTGCACTGCAGTAGCTTTCCCACATATCTTACCTTGTAACCTACACTTGGAAGGGAGTCTTACTGCCAGTTTTCTAACATATGCTCTTCCTTTATTCTTCTAGGTGTCCATGTCCCCAGCACCTCACGGTGCCTGCAATTCTCATTGGCCCAGTGACCTCAACCTCCAAATTCCTAATATATACTTCTGATAGACAAAGCTGTATTCTGAAAATGCAAATTTGCAAAATGTAACATTTCACTAATCCATCCTCAATTTTCTTATCTATTTCATTTAATACCAGCAGATGGAAACTGATTGAGACGGGAGATTTGACCAACTTCAAACCCATTAGTTTATCTATTATAATTTTTCTTTTTACACTAATCCTTATTAGTTTCTTCCCTTCCTGAATCTTTAGTCTTAACAGAACACAGGTATTGTACCCTCCTTTTCCATTGTGGGTCTGATGTAAAATATTAATTTACCAGTTCCATCATGCTCTAAGCCTCTCATACCTAAATCTGTTTTTGATGGCCCAACTCTTACTTCATTACTTTTCTTAAAGTACTTATAAAATAATACTCTGCAGTTACTTTTAATTCCATCTGCCTTTTTCCATATTCTCTCTTTTCAATCATATCCTTTTCTTAGTCTTCTTTTGTTGATTTCAATACTGCTCCCAGTCCTCATTCTTGCCACTATTCTTTGCAATTACATAAGCCTTCTCCTTATCTTTAATACTAGTCCCAACCATTTGCATAGACATGGCTGCACCACCACAGAAGTGCCTCTTCTGCTTTTCAAATACTGGTTTTGTAATCCACTAATTACCTTCTTGAATAGGTCTACTGTTGGTCCATAGATTTACAACTGAAATCTTGTCCCACTCTATTGCAGTCAATTTCTTCCGTATCCCTTCAAAATTAGCCTTGTTTAAGTCCAAGGGCTAGATTTTACACTTCTTTTTGGGCAATATTTCTGGCATGGGTGGTAAAAATGGGTTTCCAGATCGCTGGCTTCTCGCCCATTCTCAAAGCACCTAGTCTCCATTTTTTAAATTGGGTGTTATCGCTAGCAATATGAAATGGGCGGTAGCGTTAAATCTCTCTGACCTTCTGCCGTAAAGTGTCGCCGTCCTTAGCAATGGCATGGCAACGCTCAATTCCCATGATTCAGGAGGTCAAGGGTCATCATGACATGCGCAGAAGAGGAGACAGAGAGAGAGGGAGCTGAGAGGGACTGAAGGTGTGTGTGGGTGTGGTGTGGCTGCTTTGGGAGGAAGGAGGGAGAGTTGAGAGCTTTACAGCAAATAGGGAAACAAAAATTAGCTGTTACCAGCCAGATATTTGACCGAATTTGACCTATAATGGAGGGAGAGGAGGAGGCATCACAGCACGCTGTGGAGACTGATGCTGGAGAGAGCAGTGAGCTGGGAGAGGAGCACATTGGAGGGTGCATAAGAGTCAGGAGATTCTTAGACGAGGCAAATGCCTCCCTCCTGCAGGAAGTCGAGTCACGGTGGGGTGATTTGACCCAGGGAGGGCGTGGGAAGCCCACCCCCAAGGCCTACCAGAAGATATGGGCCGAGATAGCAGAGGTGGTCTGGTCGGCGACCAACAAGGTGTGTGAGGGCAACCAATGCCGCAAACGATGGGACAACCTTGTCGGATCTGCAAGAGTAAGTATTACATTTATGTACATGTATTATGTATTTATATAATTTGATTTGTAACCGTCATGAGTGACTATCAGCAGATGTGAGGTCTTGCACTTTTACTTGGAATGATATAGTCAAAGCCTGCGGTCACGGTGTACATCTTTCGGTAAAAAATGATAATTATAATGATAATCATGATTACATCTGTCGGTTATGTGTTGTATCAGTGTCTGTGACAGTACCTAGCAATGATATCACACAATGATCTCATGCCATGTCGTCCTGTCATCTTTTGCAGAAGAAGCTCTTGGCGATGAGGTCCGTGGAGAGGCGAACGGGTGAGTGGGCCACCAGTCCCCAGCGAAATCACTGAGATGGAGGAGTGAGTGCTCACACTCGTGGGGAAGCAACCCCGGACATCCACGCAAGGAGCTGCAGCCCTGAAGTGATGCGACGTGAATAAAGTTTACACCATTGCGTGATGTAAAATCAATAGATGCCACACCCACTCATATCCGAACAATCATATATAATAGATGATTTCTAAAATTGTCCTAGAAATAATGATGGCCAAATGAAAATCATTGCAATGCAGAATGTGTTGATGGTCATGAAATGTGATGTCTGTGATCTTGAGAGCAGTGGTGCTTTTGTCGTGCGTATACTGTGTGTAGCGCTGGATTCAACTTGTCACCCTAGCACCCCCTTCTCCTCTAATAACCTCATTTGTGTTTTGCAGCTCAGCCAGCAGAGCAGCCCCAGGCAAGACCACAGAGGCTAGAAGGTGGGAGCGCAGGGCCGGAGTCAGCAGACGATCCTACATCTGCTGAAGAGGTCTGATTCTCGCCCGTCAATCCACTGGGTCTGTTCTCTACGGATAAGAGCACGGACTTCGAGGAACCTGCATCGCCATGCTCCAGAAGCCATTCCATCCAAAGGCCATCGAGTGTTTCTCCGGTCATTCCCTCCTCCACTCTGGAGGTACCTGTTATGTCTCAAATAAAGCAATGTGACTGAGTACTGTAAACTTGAGTAAGTGTGATCTTTGTCTCTATTCTGACTCCAGAGTGCTAGCACAGCATGGGAGGCCTGCTTATATGCAGTGCTCCCAAGGGATGCTGGGATCCCTTGGCACTCCAACAGATACGCCCTCCGGTGGTGGTAAAATGCTAGTTACAAGGTGTTGCATACATAACATCACTCCCCCTAAAGTCAATAGTACAATTATTTACAGGGTGAGACGATCTGGGGCTTTCCGGTCCCTAGTCGATCGCCTCGGTACAAACACCGGTGCAGGTGAGTTGGTTGGGCTTTCGCTGGGCTGCTGTGCAGCTGGCCTTGTTGGGCTGCTGGGGATGATGAGTTCAGCTTCGTGGTCAACCGTGATGTCGGTTGCCACTTGTGTGTGTATCGGAGGGTCGAAGTTGGTGGTGTCCCCTTCAGGTTGCTCATGGCTGTCTGTGAATCGCAGTTTGTTTTGGTGCAAATGCTTTCTGCAAGTTTGTCCATTTGCAAGTTTGACCTCAAACACCCTACTCCCTTCTTTGGCTATGACAGTGCCAGCAAGCCATTTGGGACCATTGTCCATAGTTGAGTACAAATACAGGGTCATTGACTTCAATATCGCGTGACAAATTTGCGCGATCATGGTACATGCTTTGTTAATGCCGCTTGCCCTCGACATGATCATGGAGATCAGGATGGACTAGAGAGAGCCTTGTTTTGATCGCCCTTTTCATGAGCAGTTCGGCAGAGGGAACCCTGGGGTCTTGTGTGGTAGCTGAGCAGGACTCGGGACAGGCAGGTCTGCAGGGAGCCTTCCGACACGCATTTCAAGCTTTGCTTGATGTTTTGGACTGCCCGTTCTGCCTGGCCGTTAGATGCGGGCTTGAATGGGGCAGGTATGATGTGCTTGATCCCATTGTGGGTCATGAATTCCTTAAATTCAGCACTGGTGAAGCACGGCCCATTGTCGCTGACAAGAACATCAGGCAGGCCGTGCATGGCAAACATGGCTCGTAGGCTTTCGATGGTGGCAGTGGACATGCTTACAGACATTATTACACACTCAATCCACTTGGAATAAGCATCCATAACAACCAAAAACATTTTGCCTGGAAACGGGTCAGCGAAGTTAATGTGGATCCTAGACCATGGTTTGGAGGGCCATGACCACAAACTTAGCGGTGCCTCCCTGGGTGCATTGCTCAGTTGAGAGCAAGTGTTGCATTGGCGCACGCAAGACTCCAAATCTGAGTCGATGCCGGGCCACCACACATGGGATCTGGCTATAGCTTTCATCATTACTATGCCTGGGTGGATACTGTGTAGGTCACATATGAACATTTCCCTGCCTTTCTTAGGCAAAACCACGCGATTACCCCACAAAAGACAGTCCGCCTGTATGGACATTTCGTCTTTGCGCCACTAGAACGGCTTGATCTCTTCATGCATCTCCGCTGGGATGCTGGACCAGCTCCCATGGAGGACACAGTTTTTTACAAGGGACAGTAAAGGATCCTGGCTGGTCCAGGTCCTGATCTGGCGGGTCGTAATGGGTGACTTTTCGTTTTCAAATGCATCCATCAGCAAGAGCAAATCTGCAGGCTGTGCCATTTCCACCCCAGTGGTGGGCAATGGTAGCCGACTGAGAGCATCAGCGCAGGTCTCTGGTGAATTACACAGTTATATGCAGACAGCATGAATGCCCATCTTTGGATGCGAGCAGAGGCATTGATATTAATACCTTTGCTCTCTGAGAATAGCGATATGAGCGGCTTATGGTCAGTTTCTAACTCGAACTTAAGCCGAAACAGATACTGGTGCATTTTTTTCACCCCGTAAATGCATGCCAGAGCTGCTTTTTCCCATCATGCTGTTTCGGCATTGGACAAACTCCTGGACGCATAAGCGACCGGTTGCAATGTTCCCGATTCATTTGCTTGTTGTAACACACACCCGACCCCATATGAAGACGCATCGCAAGCAAGCACTAAACGTTTACATGGGTTATACAGAACAAGCAGTTTGTTGGAATATAACAGATTTATGGCTTTCTCAAAAGCAGTCTCTTGTGATTTCCCCCATACCCAGTCATCTCCCTTGCATAGCAACACATGTAGGGGTTCTAGCAAGGTGCTTAACTCGGGTAGGAAATTACCAAAATAATTGAGGAGTCCCAGGAACGACCGCAACTCCATCACGTTCTGTGGTCTCGGCGCGTTCTTTATGGCCTCTGTCTTGGCGTCCGTGGATCTGATGCCGTCTGCCGCGATTCTTCTCCCTAAGAACTCAACCTCTGGCTCCAGGAAAACACACTTCGAGCGTTTCAACCTGAGTCCCACACTATCTAGCCGACTTAAAACCTCTTCCAGGTTCTGCACGTGTTCGATGGTGTACCGACCTGTGATCAATATGTCGTCCTGGAAAACCATGGTGCGCGGAATCGACTTTAGTAGACTGTCCACGTTCCTTTGAAAAATAGCCACGGCCGATCGAATCCCAAACGGGCATCTATTGTAGATGAACAGACCTTTGTGCGTGTTGATGCAGGTGAGGCCTTTCGAAGATTCCGCCAGCTCCTGCGTCATGTAGGCCAAGGTCAGGTCCAACTTGGTGAACATCTTCCCTCCTGCCAGTGTTGCAAATAGGGCATCTGCCTTGGGTAGTGGGTATTGGTCCTGCAGCGAAAAACGGTTAATCATTACTTTATCATCCCCACAAATTCTGAAAGTGCCATCCCCCTTGAGAACCGGAACAATTGGACTGGCCCACTCGTTGAACTCAACTGGTGTGATGATGCCCTCTCATTGCAGTCTGTCCAGCTTGATCTCCACTTTCTCTCGCATCGTGTATGGCACCTCACGTGCCTTGTGGTGGATGGGGCGTGTACTGGGAACCAAGTGGATCTGCACTTTCGCCTCAGAGAAATTTCCGATGCCTGGCTCAAACAACGACAGGAATTTGCTCAAAACTTGGGCACATGAGACATCGTCGACGGACGAAACCGCTCGGATGTCGTCCCAGTTCCAGCGTATTTTTCCCAGCCAGCTTCTGCCGAACAGTGTGATGCCATCTCCTGGTACAATCCATAGTGATAGTTCATGCACCGCTCCATCATAGGAAACTTTCACTACTGCACTGCCAATTACAGGGATCAGCTCTTTAGTGTAAGTTCTCAGCTTGGTATGAATAGGGCTCAACTTGGGCCTGTGTACCTTGTTGCACCACAGCCTCTCGAAGGCCTTTTTGCTCATGATAGACTGACTCGCACCCGTGTCCAATTCCATGGATACTGGAATTCCGTTCAGTTCAACCTTTAACATGATCGGTGGACATTTCGTGGTGAAGGTGTGTACCCCGTACACTTCTGCCTCCTCGGTTCGAGTCTCTAGTTCAGTTTGATTCACCATGGATCAGTCTTCCTCTGCAACGTGGTGGTTTGCAGGGTTTGCAGCTCGTCTACACATTCGCTGGAGGTGTCCCATTGTTTCACAGCCTTTGCACGCGTAGTGTTTGAAGCGGCATTGATGGGCTTGATGATCACCTCCGCAGCGCCAACAAGGTGTTAACTGCCTTGCATTCACACTTGATGGCGGACTCTGAGTCAACTGAGGTCGTGCAGCTGCAGGCATGTATGTTCTGCCATATGCATTCCTGCCTGAAAACAATGTTACTTTGTGTACATTACTTGCCAATGCATCTTTATGCTGCAAAATTTGTTTGGTGTTATCGCTGGTGGACATAAATGCCTGGGCTATCGTTATGGCTTTGCTCAGGTTCGGTGTTTTAACAGTCAATAGTTTGCAAAGGATAACCTCATGGCCAATGCCAAGTACAAAAAAGTCTCTTTGCATTTGTTCCAGGAATCCACTGAATTCGCAATGTCCTGCAAGGTGCCTTAGTTCGGCGATGTAGTTCGCCACTTCCTGGCCTTCAGACCGTTGACATATTTAAAATCGATACCTTGCCATCAGAATGCTCTCCTTCGGATTTAGGTGCTCCCGGAGCAGTGTACACAGTTCTTCATATGAATTGGTTGTTGGTTTCACCGGACCAAGAAGATTCTTCATGAGGCCATAGGTTGTTGCCCCGCAGACAGTGAGGAGGATCGGCCTTCATTTGGCATCGTTCTCATTCCCTTCCAGCTCGTTGGCCGCGAAGTATTGGTCAAGTCGCTCCATGAAGACTTCCCAATCATCACCTTCTGAGAATTTCTCCAGGATACCAACAGTTCTCTGCATTTTCATGAAATAGTTCGTTAACTATTACTCGTCGCCAGTTGTTATGTCTCAAATAAAGCAATGTGACTGAGTACAGTAGACTTGAGTAGGTGTGATCTTAGTCTCTTTATTCTGACTCCAGAGTTCCGGCACAGCATGGGAGGCCTGCTTATATGCAGTGCTCCCAAGGGATGCTGGGATCCATTAGGACTCCAACAGATGCACCATCTGGTGGTGGTAGAATGCTGGTTACAAGGTGTTGCACACATAACTGTACCGACCCCAAGCACCTCACAGGGCACCCCATTTGTCTCCAGGACAGCGCCGACCCCACAGAGGTTTTGTGGACGCAGCAGGTCTGGTCTATGAGCGCGACGTGAGAGCAGAGAGATGATAGACTTGTCCAGGAGGACTGTAGACATTGGTGACCAGCTCCTCAATGCATTGGGGATGCATATCCCGACAGCTGGCCACCATGACTGAGTACGTTACGCAGATGGCGGAGGCCCTGGAGGCGATAACCAGGAACACTGCTGGTACAGGCCTCCCAGTGGTCCCAGAGCGTGGCACTTCACCCCTAGGTTCCGCACCACCAGTGCAAACGACAGATGAGAGGCAGGACCAACGTCCTACTTCTGGATCAGAAAATGTTCCCCCCCTCGGCACCCCCTGTTCCCGTATATGTGCAACCACTGCCTCTGCCTTCATCCCCCCAATGAGGCACCGCTTGAGGAGCTCTTCGGCCAGGTGGCATGGAGCCAGGAGGGGAAGGGGTAGAGGTGGGGAGAAGATGGGGAGGGGTGAAGGAAAGTGAGGTGCATGTCCGCATGTGATGGCTGTGTTATATCTCCATCTGGGTATATGCAATTTGTTGTAATGTATGGGGCTTGGGGACCACCCTCCTGCTTTGCCTTTGTATTCTGTGTTGCTGGACATGTTGAACATTTGATTGATGTCAATGGTGGAAAAAGTGGGGTGTGGGCGGGGATGGGGTGTTTTTGCCCGTGATACTTATGATTTCAGACCAATGTTGGTATAAATTTTTTTTATTGAACATAACCTTGTTGCGCATTGTCTCAGATAGCTGGACCATTACACATTGGTGATTCCTAAATATGAAAGGGTTAAATAAAACTTAACTTCAATCAACGTCAACTTTAACTTGCACCAAGGTGATGGGCACCATTGATATCTGAGCTGCACACACACACAGCAATGTGTCAGCGTTGTCACTCACAGCAACCTTCTTTCAGGCAAATCGTTCAGATATCAGCTCCTCACGTAAGAGTCTTGCAGCCATGTAGCCACCACGGGCCCTTTCCTGTGGTCTGGAGGGGGGCATGGGCATGGTTGCATAACCAGCCTGAGTGTCTGGCCCTAGGTCAGCATCCAGCCCCTCGTCCTCCTCTTCCTCTCTCTCCTGAGGTGGAGCTTCAGTCCCTTCTGGCAATTCTTGGCCCTCCTGATAGCCAGGTTGTGCAGCATGGAGCACACGACCACGAATTTACCTACTTGCTCGGGGTTGTAATGCAGCTTCCCTCCTGAGTGTTCCAGGCATTTGAAGCGCGCTTTAGCACAGTTATCTTTTTCTGGACCAGATTGCGTGTGTCTCTGTGGCTCTGGTTGTATCGCTTCTCAGCCTCAGTGTGGGTGTCACGCAGAGGGGTCATCAGCCAGGTGGCTTGGCCATATCGGTTATCACCATGCATCCAGCATTATCCTTGTGGCTGACTCTTAAACATGTCAGAGACAGTGTTCTCACCAGGATGTGAGTCTAATTGAAGCTGTCTGGACATTTGGCATTCACTGCCATTATGATCTGGTTGTGGTCGACAATTAGTTGTACCTTCAGGGAGTGAAATCCTTTTCTGTTATGAAAAAGCTCTGGGTCCTGAGAAGTTGCCCGCATGGCGATGTGAGTGCACTGTATTTCTCCCTACACCCTGGGGAACTTAGTAATGCGGTAGAATGCTCCAACCATGTCAGTCTGAGCCTCCGTGGTCATGGGGAAGCTGATAAAGTCCATCCTTCACGCGTACAGGGCCTCCATGACCTGTCTAATGCAACGATGAATGGCATGGTGAGACAGAGGGGAAATCACAATCCCGGAGGCCCGAAAGGAACCGGACGCGTAGAAAGACAGTGTCGCGGTGACCTTGACCTTGACCTCGACCGACACTGATGTCCTGATGGCAGGCTGCATATGTGGCCTGATGAGCTCACATATTTCATTGATCACCACCTTATGGAAGCTCAGTCTCCAAAGGCAGGTGTGCTCAGACACGTCGAGGTAAGACCTCTTTTCCCTGTAAGTGCGGGGTGTGTATGGTCTGGACCTCCTCCTCATTCTTGCATGTCTTAAATTGGGCTCATAATGATGTGCATCACACATTTAGCCATTTGCACACTGCAGCATCTGCATATTAATTGATGCAGGCTGAGAAATGGCTGGCCCCATTGCAATTAAATTATATTAGCGATTGATCAGAAGCAATAATTTCCTCACTAAAATACTCCTACAGTAAACCCCCAATAGTCCAAAGTCTGAAAATATGTCTGTTGAGATGGTCACTTCAACTGAGAAGAACTCCAGAATCAATGAAAACTCCAACGAAGTTGAAGCAGCCTTTTGAATGAAACGACCTGCGATTTTAAACATCGCACCCACACTGCTGTGATTAGTTCAGAACAGTTCCACTTTTTCTGAGCAGTGTTTTGGGCGAGTGATATTGTGGGCAAGATGTATGCGAGGTGGTGAAAGTGACGCTGAGCGATCTCCTGGGCGTTAGTTTCGACGAAAAAAGGTGGGCGGGCGGTATTATTGAATCTTGGCATTAATTCCGTGCGGAAAGTATCGCTGGCCGATATTATGGACGTTGATTTCGCCCATTCTGATGATTCCACCCCAAAAATGTGGGCGGGCGGTATTATTTTTTCCCGGCGTTACGCACATGGGGAAAGTAATGCTCGCCGATAAGTGTCCGAAAAATGGGCCTCAGTTTCCATTTTGTGGCTAAAAGGGCGATATCTGGGCGTTATACGTTTATCAGCGGTAAAATGGGCTTTAAGCGAGTGTTAAGCTTGTAAAAAAAGTAGAAAATCTAGCCTCAAGACTTTGGACTTTCCCCCTTCACACCTGATAGTGAACCAATAGTGAATTCAATCATATTATGGTCATTATTCCAAAGATAATCCCTTACTACCGGGCTACTATCTCTGGTTGATTACTCACAACTAAAGCTGATATTCTTTATTAGCTTTAAGATGCGCTATTTAGAAAACTATTTTGAGCATTTTCAGTAAATCTGACGAAACATTAACTCTGCTTCCTTTCCACAGATGCTGCCTGACCTGAGTAATTTTATGCTCTTCACAATTGATCAATTTTTTCTCCAGGAAGGAAAGCAATGTGGTATTTGAATTTTAACTTACCAAACCAGATCACCACTTCTCCAAAGGTTACCTCAACAGTCACTCTCACAGACACAGCCCTCTCCCCTCCATCACCCCAGTTCGCAGAGGCACTCGCCACCCCTTTGCAGCCAGTTCACAGAGGCATTGGGACGATTTTAACCCTATCCATCTAGCGGTAACCGAGCAGGTAGACCCGATGATGTCATCATGACCTGACTGCAACTTTAACTCAGGCCTGAGTGGGGCAGTTGGTGGGGATTTCTCATCAGGCTAAGCCGGGACAGAAAAGGAGATCCCCAGAACAGGCTGATAAATGTAAGTATCTTTTCTTTCCTTTGTGGGACCACAAGAGAAGCTTTGGCCCTCCCTGACCTGGAGTCCTCCAATTCCCAACCGAGAGACATCCGCACGATACCCCCGGAACCCAATCTTGCCACCTTGTGTTGGCAAGCAACCTCTAAGTGATTTTCCGCCATTTCTCGTTGACTTTCCACCTGCTGATTATACTTAGTGAGATGTCACCTTCTACTTCCATAGTATGCCATCTGCTTTGCCTTTAGGCTCAGGCAGCCTACACCAATAGGGCTGCTTAAGCCACACGATGCCAGCTGCATCCTTCCCCCTCCCATGCTTCTGTCATGCTCTCATTAATAAAACAAGCTGTCATGGAATTTCCTGTTATTGTAGGAGGATATCAACATGAAATTTGTTCTTACAGGGTCAGATTTGAGCTTTGAAAACAAAATGTGGTCCTTGCTTGTTTTATCTGAACTGATGTGATTTGGATGGGCTTTGGATCTATGCTATATTTTTGCTTATCATTATTACCATCTCATGATCCTTGGGACAACCTGCATATTTTTTGTCAAAATTAGCTTCTTGCTAACAGTCTGTAACAGCAGGCATCTTCCTTCCCAAGAGAGAACAAAATATTATATAGAAAAATATGTATTCATAGTCGACCCTATTATTTTTGTTAAACAATTCTGTGCATTGGAATGTAATTCATAATTGATTCGAGTAGACATTATCATCTTCACAACAGAATGAATCCTGAGATATGCTGATTTAAAAAGCATGTTAACCATCATTTGTTGATGCTTCTCATAAGTGTCTGCTGTATTATTCAGAAATGTCATCATTTATGTATTGATAAAGAAAGACTTGCATTTATATAGCACCTTCTACAACCTCAGGATATCCCAATGAAGTACTTCTGAAGCGTAGAAACATAGAAAATAGGTGCAGGAGTAAGCCATTCGGCCCTTCGAGCCTGCACTACCATTCAATATGACCATGGCTGATCATGCAACTTCAGTACCCCATTTCTGCTTTCTCACCATACCCCTTAATCCCTTTAGCCGTAAGGGCCACATCGAACTCCCTTTTGAATATATCTAACAAACTGGCCTCAACAACTTTCTGTGGTAGAGAATTCCACAGGTTCACAATTCTCTGAGTGAAGACGTTTTTCTTCATCTCGGTCCTAAATGGCTTACTCCTTATTCTTAGACTGTGACCCCTGGTTCTGGACTTCCCCAACATCAGGAACATTTTTCCTGCATCTAACCTGTCCAATCCCGTCAGAATTTTATATGTTTCAATGAGATCCCCTCTCACTCTTTTAAATTCTAGTGAATATAAGCCTAGTCGATCCAATCTTTCTTCATATGTCATTCCTGCCATCCCGGGAATCAGTCTGGTGAACCTTCGCTGCACTCCCTCAATAGCAAGAATGTCCTTCCTCAGATTAGGAGACCAAAACTGTAGGAAAGGCGGCAACCACTTTGCATTCAGCAAGGTCCCACAAACAGCAATGTGATAACGAGCAGATAATCTGTTTTAATTATGTTTATTAATGGATATATATTTGGAGAACTCCCCTGTTCTTCATTAAAATAATGCCATTGGATCTTTTATGTCCACCTGAAAGAGCAGACGAGGCCCCAGTTTAACGTCTTATCTGAAAAACTACCCCTCGACAGTGCAGCACTCCCTCAGCACTGCATTGAAGTGTTAGCCTGGATTGTGTGCTTAATACACTGGAGTGGTACTTGAACCCACAATCTTCTGACTCAGAGGCAAAAACGCTACCCACTGAGCCACAGCTGACACCATGGCTTATTAACAACAATAAAATTCAACAGAAAAAAATAGTCCTATCCAGGATGAAGCCAGGCATTAAAGGACATTGCTTCAGGAAAATCTCAATAAAATGGCTGCCTGTAATAATTACAATAAATGGTACAGAAATAAGTAACAAATAAACTGGAATGTAGTCAATGACTAAAATACCTCGAAAATGTATTTAAAAATAATATAATACCAAGAAAATGTATTTACAAGTAATATAATAGCAGAGTTATCCAGTAGATTTTACAACTTCAGCCCCGGGCATAGTGCTTTAAATGGGGAGCAACAGCAAGGAATCAGGGACAGAGGTCAGAGGCTCCCCAGTAGATTCTGTTGGAGACTATTGAAGGTTTTCACTACAGTGCAATGAAATCATTGTCAATGAGTACATTTAGAAAGAGCAAAGTGAGAGAAAGTGAAGAGGATAACAGATTGTTGGAGAACACGAAAGCAGTTCCAGCTTTAACAAAGACATTAGAGTTGTGGTGGCAGTGCCGTAGAGGTGAGAGGTCACATTTATGTTAGAAAGCTTTGAAGATTCTTGAATGCACCTACAGCTGCCTTAAAATCCACAGATTCCTTTCGAACAGCAGCTGAGCCCCAAAATTATTATTTTCACATCGGTTTCATTGACATTTCAGCAAAAGCTGAGCCATATAAGGGAGGGAAATGTACTGAAAGTATTCAAAACAGAAAAGCAGATGTCAGTCGAAAAGAGAAAAAGTATTTCCAAAGTTGTCAATTTTTTCCATTCAGTTAACATGCAGAGTTTAGAGAATTTTCTTCATGATTGGGCTGTCTGCATTCAACCGTTTTGTCTTCTTGATAGTCTGTTAAATAGCTCTGAGGTGGCATATAGCTTTTTGAATGATGGATACTTACATCCATTTCATTATTTGTTACATGGTTCTTTGACAGATTTGAGTAAGAGAAATTAATCAGCCACATCAGTTTGATTGAAGCCCCTGTTTACCTAGGGAACCACAATAGATTTCTTGAAGTGGAGCATGGCAGTACCCACATGGGTCACTGAGGGCTGGCAGGGCTCACATCTTCGGGCTAGGAACTGTGCCTTTCCAAGGCTTTGTGACAACAAGCTGAAAGGCGAGCTTTTCCGAGGTGCCAAATGCCAAAGGTAAACCAAGTGTGGGGAAGTAGCAGAGGTCAGGAATATTTTCCAAGTTACATCTTCATCCTAAGGACAAATGCTGACAGTTTCTGCCAAAACGCTGACTTGGACACTGGGGAGGTGTGAAAGTATTTGCCACTTTGGAGGTTGTGACATCAAGTGAAGAGTATGAGCCCCTCCCTCCCCATTGCAATAGAGGTGCAAGAATCACAGCATTTCTGTGTGATTGTTTAACTTGTCAAAAGCTGTTTTGCTTCTCAGTGCTAAATGCATATGCACAGATTTATGATTATTTTGATCCTGTTGTTACATTATAATGTGTAATGGAGATAATTTCAATATTTTTAGTCGGCTCCCCAGCAATGTCCCCCCCCCCGTGGGTGCGGGGCTGCACATCAATCAGACGGTCCCATGCAGACCGCTCAAAAGCTATTGCCACTGGAAGATGCCGCACACACAAAAAGAATTAGAGGGAAGATTGCTCCCCAACCTCTGCCTGGAAATCCACCAGGACTGGGGAGACCAGGCACAGCACAGAGTGACGAGGGGCCCCCAAACTGCAAGAGGAAAATGTACATTTTTAAATTTGGTAAAAAGACTTGTGCAATCGATTGCTCTGTGATTACAAACAGCCGTGCCAAGCATCCAGTCTTGTTATTGATTTGGTCTACTCTATTCAAAGCATTAATGAAAGAAGGATTCACAAGATAAAAGTTACATTACATGGAATAACAACTCCATAAACAGTAAGAGCTGCATGTAGGAACTGACCTGGCAACATTTCAATGTGTATATGAAATGGAAATTGCGATAAAGGCATTGGATAATGAAGTGATTGAAAGAAAGTGTTCAGTCTCATAACATTTCTTATAATATTTTTTATAATATCGGTATTAGCCGCACCTCAGTAGGTAACACTCTTACCTCTGAGTCAGAAGACTGTAGGTTCAAGTCCCACTCCAGAGACGTGAGTACAAAATCTAGGCTGACATTCCAGTGCAGAACTGAAGGAGTGCTGCACTGTCAGAGGTGCCGTCTTTCAGATGAGATGTTAAACTGAGGCCTCATCTGCTTTCTCAAGTGGACACATAGAATTCCATGGCACTATTCGGAGAAGAGCAGGGAAGTTCTCCCCGATGTCCTGGCATCTATTTATCCCTCTACCAACATCACTAAAACAGCTTATCTGGTCATTATCACATTGCAGTTTGTGGGAGCTTGCTATGGTATGTTTCCCTACATTACAACAGTACCTACTGCTCGCGGGAATATGCCAGAACAGCTACAGATTTTCAGCCCCATAAACATTAACACTGAAGGGTACATTTTCCACTCTCAGTGCTTGGGCTATGAGATCAATGTGCTGAAAATGTGTGCACATACAAACTAGGAACAGAGAAATGTGCCAAATCTTCTGTGGTTGGCCTAGTTATATATTTAATGCAAGCTCGCAGTCCTTATAGGGCCTGATGCCAGGAACTCACGGAATAAGGGAGCAAGGATAGGCAATCCAAGCACCCTTAAAGTAATACAGATGTTGCTTAAAGGGATAGTTGATACTTAAAGGGAAGTAGCCATTGCGAAAGACAAAAAAAATGCTGGCAAAATAATGGTGATAGCAAAAAGAAGAGACTGTTATGACCCTCTTGATGGCAGTAGTCGTAAAATAAGTTCATGGGCAATTGATAGAGAAATACAAGAACCAAGCCTCCCCCTTACCCCCATTTGATGTATGGAGAAGTGGAGGTGCTGCCATCAAAGCCCAGGACAATGAAACCCCATTCTCCCTACCCAGTATTATTAAAATAATGGGAGGCCAAATTCCTGGTGTGGGGAAGGTGTAACTCAAGTGCATCATTTGCAGGGAAACAGGAATTTGGGATGGAACTCAAATGTGCCAGTTTTCCACCCCATTTATACTGCATCAGAATTTCCAATGGGGCAGGGAGAGTCTTCTATCCAGCCATGAGAGAGAGGAAGTTTTCCCTTCATGGCATTCCAGGACACCTTCCTCAGAGGTGCACCATGTGTGGCAGGAAGTGGCAACCAAAGTCAACACCGTGTATACTATCCGCAGGATCAGCAAACAGAAGCAGAAGAGGATGGAAGACCTTAAGGAAGCTGCCAACAGTACCAAATACAAAGTAGATAACCCAAGTATGCTTGTCAATCTTTTGCACATAGAGTCCCAGCTCATGCCAAGCCCTCAGGCAACTGTGCAGCACTTTCATTGCTTAATATTGTAAGAATAAAAGTGTTCAGTAATAAAATTGATTCTGTGTATGTATAAATGTTGAAAGTATAGACTACACGAAAAAGCAATTTTGAAAGATTCAAAATGGAAGCTCACAGACCTCCAGCATAGTGTTTGTGTATTGTGTTAATTGGAAAGCCATTAACCTAATCAAGGAATGCCTCCAGACAGACACATGAGTGAGGAGAACCAATAAGGAACTGCCCTGGGACCAAGATCCAATCCTGGGACTTTCTGAGGAACAATGGCTTTGAGTGGTATTAGAACTCAAGCCAAAGACTTTTCTCTCTCTTCTTCTCTCCTGAGCACACGGTAGACCTCCTATTGATGACCAGCCGAAACAGCAAGTCGTGTGCTCAGCCAGCCAGCCAGAGGAAAGTGACGTATACCTTTTTATAAGTCATTATTGTAACATTGTATCTTCTGTTGTAACTAAGTAGATCCGTAGATTAACTGACAACTGCTGATCAATGTACATGTGTGTGTATTTAATAAACTGTTCCGAATTGTTTTAAAAGAATCAGTCTTGCTGTTAATTTAATGCCAGAGATTTAGAAATCTTACAAATTGGTGGAGAATGCGGACATCTGACGAGACAGCTTTTGATGATTCTTTTGAACAATTGGAAATTTCAGGAGTTGCGATTCTAACCTGTGTTGTGAAGCATAACTTATAAATGATTAAACGGATCAGGAGAAGTTGCGTCTTAAGGAGCAGTCATCTCGATAGTTGTAACTGTTTAAGTGGGGACCCACCAGTAGTTATAGTCAAAAGACACAGGATGAAGGGATCGGTCATGAGCAGAAAGCCAACAATAAAAAGAAATGTTGAGCTAGTTTATCCGGCGAAGTTGTCCAAAAAAAGTTCCCGATACAAGACATAGAAGAGTTAAAGGCACAGGCACAGTACCTCCGCAAGGGTCAACCTGCGTCCTTCGGGGAGCTGGTGGAACTTATCCAGGAGAAAGTAGATAAAGGAGAGCCAAGACCAAAACGGATAAATGGTCTTGTGGCATTCAGTGCATTTAATTGTGCCCGGAAAGATGAGGAATTAATGAGGCAGGAGGCCAAAGTGATACAAAATTTAAAAGAATTGCAAGTAAAAGAGATTCAACTAAAAGAAAGAGAGTGAAAACAACAAAAGGAAGAAGGCCTCCAACTTGTGAAGCAGTTAAAAGAGGGAGAAATACAGCATTTAAGCCAAAAAATTGGTCGATTAAACCGCAGTATTAGGCAATTAGAAAAAGGAGCCGAACAGGCAGCTTCATTGCTACAACAACAAAGCCTCTCAAATTTAAATGCCACAGCAGCCGTTGTTGAAGCAAATGAAAACAAATTAGAGTTAAAAAATATAAATTGGAAAACTTGAGGCTCCTGCAAGAGATAGAAGATGCGAGGGGAGCATTAAGGGATGTAATTAAGAAGCCACATAGGGAGGCAGATCACTCCCAGTGCCAACTAGAAATAGCGAGGCTAAAAAGTAAGTTGGGGAACAGCAGGCCCTGGTATCCACGGTAACTTGGGGAGCCATAACAGAGACAGCAGAAGGGGTCAAGGGGGAGACAGATTGGGAAGAGGAAGGCAGTCAGTATAATCCCCAGGGTGGTGGTGTAGGATGGGATACCTTAGAGACACAAAAGCCAATCGTAGCCGTAATAACCACTTCTTCACGACATAATGTGCACGGCCACATCATCAGTAAACATACCGATTCACGGACCATTTCTGGCGCTGACACCACGGTGTGTAGCTACGAGTTGGGACCCATTAATGATGGGGATGACCCACTGGAAATTAATAGGAGGTGAGCAAATTTCAGGAGGGGTCACCCCGAGTTGGAAGAGAGAGACTCAACACGAGTCATCTTCTTGGCCTGTTCCACTTCCCTAAAAGATAATCTGTCAGAAGCAGTCCTCCAGCCTGCCGCAGTGTCCGATGTACTCATGACCGAGATCCTAAACCATTTAGGGATCCAAAACTTGAACTTAGTGGCTCTGCTTAATCAGACCAAGCTGCGCCCAGAAGAAACCCCTAGAGACTTCAGTAATCACCTGTACGATATCTATCAACGTACCCAGAACCAGGCACCTGCAAATGCTACAGTAGGAAAGAATCAGGAACAATTTAAAACGATGTTTCTGACCCAACTCCACTCTTTAGTTAAAACCACCCTGGGAATAGCCATGAGGCCCATATAGAGACCAGTGCTCAAATAGCCTGGGAGATGGTAAAAGACCAGTTAAAGGTGAAGTCACCACCCACTGCAAATAAACCAGTGTCAATGGTGGAGGGATCTCGGTACTACCCCTTTAAGGGACAGTGCTTTAATTGTAAGAAGGTAGGCCACCAAGCAAAAGACTGCAGCAGACCAGCACCGAACCATGATGCAATGCATAGATACCTCCCGATGGATGAATCCAAGTCCTCTGGGACAGATCAATGATTGGATCAATTGGTAACACTCATACAAACTCAAATTGCCACGGGGAGGATGCAAAATCATTTACCGGTGCACACAATCGCCGATGCACACTCATTAGAGAGACCTATTCAAGGATCGAGCATATGACAGGGTTCTGCCCCCAAAGGTTGGTCGGAAGTGGGGTTCTGACATGATGATAGCGGGAGACCAGGAGTTCTTGTTGTCTTAAAAGGGGGCAGGCAGCAGATTATGCTTATCAATACTGGCTCAGCCGTTACCATCATCCACATCCCATACCCTGAACACCATGCGGTGACGGGCAAGGGTTATATGACCTTTAAGGGTTTGACGGTGATACAACCACTGCGTATACAAGGAAGGCCACTGATCTTCAGTTGGGAGGCCTCACCTGTAAGGTCCCAGCACCGATGCTAATGACCACCCCCGACGGAAGGGGAATTTTAGGCACTGATGCGTTGGATCAATATGGCGCGGTGATAGATCATAATCAGGACTGTGTTTGGATGGGATTGGGAGATAAGGCAGAAGTGATAGAATTTTCAAATGCTCACTCGGTTTTTGCTATTAAAAAGCCATCTGAGTATGACCCTCCGGAGAACAAAAATGAAGCTGTGGCAAAACTAATTCAGGAACACCTAGCGGTGTTTGCCACATGCAAACATGAGTGTGGAGAAATGGCAGGCGAGGAATCTATTGAGGGACCCCTCCACTCATTCACTAAACAGTACCCCATCCCAAGGGAGAGTCACCCTTACATCTGAAACACCATAAAATCCCTGGTTGAGCAGGGTGTTCTTAGGACAGGTACTTTCATGACCAATTCACCCGCATGGCCGGTTAAAAAGCCCGATAGCAGCTGGCGACTGACTATTGATTACAGAAAGTTAAATTCTGTAACACCAGCCTGCTCACCGGTAGTAAGAGAAACTCCCACCATATTATCTCAAATTCCTGCTGGTTCCAAGTGCTTCTCAACGCTCGACATCGCCAATGGATTCTGGAGTATCCCTGTTAAGAGGGAAGACCAGTACGAATTTGCGTTCACATTTGAGGACATGCTTGCCACAGGGGTTCCACAATGCCCCCACGATATTCCACAAAAGAATGGCTGCAATTTCATAAGACTTTTCCCGCCCTACCAGTTTGCTGCAGTACATAGATGACCTACTGCTGGCAACCGACAGCATGGAGGAGCATCCGTCCCTTTTGCATGAACTTTTGACATTGTTGGCTCAGGCGGGGCTAAAGGTGAATCCCCGTATGCTCAATCAGTAAAAGAACGGGTCACCTTTCTAAGAGTGTCCATAAACGACTGCTGATAAATGTGCATGTGTCTGTGTTTAATAAACTATTCTGAATTGTTTTAAAAGAATCAGTCTCATTGTCAATTTAATGCCAGAGATTTAGAAATCTTACACTATACACGTCCGTACTATGACAGGACACACATTCAAGCTGTAATTTATTTTGGAAGCCCTTAGCACATCAACATTTTAAAAAGTCTTTACACAGCAAATTGTTGTAATACAATCTGCATGATGTGTAGTCAGCTATTGGCACATTGCTTCGCTCTTTTTATCCACTTTCACCATGTTCATCATTCTCAAAGCAAGACAAACATCAAGAGGAATCAAAAATCTTGCAAATAAAAACCCAGCAAAAAAACAACAACAATCAGAAACTTACCCAAAGTTGGCTGCAGAAGTTTGGTGGGTGGCTAGAAGACTCTCCCCGGCCTCAATAGAAATGGGGTAGAAAACTCTCATTTGAATTCCATCCCTGCTGGATCCAGCAGTCCTCGCCTTCCTTTAGCTGCCGGGTTCTCCGAGGCCCAGGAAACCCTGTCACCCAGAGTTAAATTTAAAACAGTGTTTCAAAGCAGCACGGATCCTCACTATAATATTTAAAGTGTCAAACCGGTTTCTGGGTGCAGGATGTGCACCCACCCACCCGTCCTGCCTCCGGTAAAACTGGAAGTGGGCGGCTTAGAGTCGGATTTCAGTTTTCTGAGATTTTTCATAGGAACATAAGAAATAGGAACAGGAGCAGGCCAGGGTGACTTGGATAGGTTAGGTGAGTGGGCAAATGCATGGCAGATGCAGTATAATGTGGGTAACTGTGAGGTTATCCACTTTGGGGACAAAAACACAAAGACAGAATATTATCTGAATGGTGGCAGATTAGGAAAAGGGGAGGTACAACGAGACCTGTGTGTCATGGTTCATCAGTCATTGAAAGTTGGCATACAGGTACAGCAGGCGGTGAAGAAGCCAAATGGTATGTTGGCCTTCATAGCTAGGGGATTTGAGTATAGGAGCAGGGAGGTCTTACTGTAGTTGTACAGGGCCTTGGTGAGGCGTCACCTGGAATATTGTGTTCAATTTTGGTCTCCCAATCTGAGGAAGGACGTTCTTGCTATTGAGGGAGTGCAGCGAAGGTTCACCAGACTGATTCCCGGGATGGCTGGACTGGATCAACTGGGCCTTTATACATTGGAGTTTAGAAGGATGAGAGGGGATCTCATAGAAACATATAAGATTCAGACGGGACGGGACAGGTTAGATGTGGGTAGATTGTTCCCGATGTTGGGGAAGTCCAGAATCAGAGGACACAGTCTTAGGATAAAGGGTAGGCCATTTAGGACTGAGATGAGGAGAAACTTCTTCACTCAGAGAGTTGTTAACCTGTGGAATTCCCTGCCGCAGAGAGTTGTTGATGCCAGTTCATTGGATATATTCAAGAGGGAGTTAGATATGGCCCTTACAGCTAAAGGGATCAAGGGGTATGGAGAGAAAGCAGGAAAGGTGCACTGAGGGAATGATCAGCCATGATCTTATCGAATGGTGATGCAGGCTCGAACGGCTGAATGGCCTACTCCTGCATCTATTTTCTATGTTTCTATATTGCCCCTCGAGCCTGCTTCGCCATTTAATACGATCATGGCTGATCCGATCATGGATTCAGTTCCACTTCCTCGCCTGCTCCCCATAACCCCTTATTCCCTTATTGGTTAAGAAACTCTCTATCTGTGTCTTAAATTTATTCAATGTCCCGGCTTCCACAGCTCTCTGAGGCAGCGAATTCCACAGATTTACAACCCTCTGAGAGAAGAAATGTCTCCTCATCTCAGTTTTAAATGGGCGGACCTTATTCTAAGATTATGCCCCCTAGTTCTAGTCTCCCCTATCAGTGGAAACATCCTCTCTGCATCCACCTTGTCAAGCCACCTCATAATCTTATACTTTCGATAAGATCACCGCTCATTCTTTTGAATTCCAATGAGTAGAGGCCCAACCTACTCAATCTTTCCTCATAAGTCAACCCCCTCATCTCCGGAATCAACCTAGTGAACCTTCACTGAACTGCCTCCAAAGTAAATATATCCTTCCTTAAGTATGGAAACCAAAACTGTACGTAGTATTCTAGGTGTGGCCTCACCAATACCCTGTATAACTGTAGCAAGACTTCCCTGCTTTTATACTCCATCCCCTTTGCAATAAAGGCCACATTTCCATTGGCCTTCCTGATCACTTGCTGTACCTGCATACTAACCTCTTGTGTTTCATGCGCAAGTACCCCCAGATCCCGCTATATTGCAGCACTGCAATCTATCTCCATTTAAATAATAACTTGCTTATCGATTTTTTTCCACCAAAGTGCATGACCTCACACTTTCTATTATGCTCCAGCTGCCAAATTTTTGCCCACTCACTTAGCCTGTCTATGTCCTTTTGCAGTTTTTTTGTGTCCTCCTCACACATTGCTTTTCCTCCCATATTTGTATCGTCAGCAAACTTGTCTATGTTTCACTCAGTCCCTTCATCCAAGTCATTAATATATTGTAAATAGTTGGGGTCCCAGCACTGATCCCTGCGGCACCCCACTAGTTACTGGTTGCCAATCTCCCACCCGACCCAAACATTCATGTTTTGGGGATTAAAACTCCCACTGTGTCTGACCATCATAGGCAGGGAAGCGAGGATGACTTGCTTCCACGCCAAAAGGGATGAGTTCACAGGTGTTTCAATGAAGGACCTAATATTCCAGATCCCGAACTATATCGTGAAGGGTGGAAGGTGCCTGTGCATTGAATTTTTTTAAACGTGTGGTGGCCGTTGCACACCAGCCACCACACGGGCTTGACACAGCTAGGTCTTGGTCCAGTGGCAAGGATTACCCAAGAATAACTGGAGACCAGCTCTGCTGCACAGACCTAGTGCGCACACATATCGCAGTGTGGGCTGGCCCGTGCTGCCCCTGGGCCCTCACCTCTTCTGGGCCCCAGATTCACACCTCTCCTAGTACTGAGTCCTGAGGAACCCCACTGGAAACAGCCTCCAGTCACAAAAGCTCCCCTCAACTATTACCATTTGCTGCCTGCCAGTCAGCCAATTTTGGATCCAATTTGCCGCTCTGCCATGGACTTTCACTGTGTCTGCCTCTGTCTATCTCACAGGTAGTATCCGTAATTAGGCTGTTAACATTTTCTAACTATTAACAAAAACCCCAGATGAGAATCAAGTGATAATTGGCGGCTTTGATCACTTTCAAAGTTCAACTCATTTGTTTTGTTTTTAGAAAACTCAAAATGAGGATGAGGAAAGGCACTTTATCTGACCACCTGTGTGTCTCTCAGATTGTTATCTCGTGGGGCAAGATTTCCATGGCGTTTCTCCCGCTCATGCACTCTAACTTTGGCAAAAAAGCCACATAAACTCGAAAAGAAATGGCTTAAGCACCATTTATGCGATTTTTCTGGAGTTAATGAAAAACTTCTGCTGAGGTTACCGCAGAGGAACTGGAGACCCCCCCCCTCCCCACCCCACAGCAACACCCCACCACTCCGCAAGTGGGAATTCACCCCAAGCATATTTATAATGGGAAACCACCAAAGGTGAAATAAGCGTGCAATCAGTATTGTCTATCAATTTTCCTGTCTCTGTCCCTTCTCTTTTATCCACACATCACATATACACACACACTCTCTAGTTTTAATAAAAAGGGCTCGATAAAAATTGTACCCGAATAAAGGTTTTGCAATTTGTCTTCTAGCTTTCCTTCAAATCATTTTGAAAAGCAGTCAAATAGATTTTGTTACAGACTAATGGGCCAACTTTAACCCTGTCTGCCAGGTGGAAACTGGGTGGGTGGGCAAGTAAATTGGCCTGAAGAGGCCCAGAAAACCCTGTAAGTGGTTTTCACTTTTTTTTAAGTTTCCTTGTGGGGCAAAAGAAGCTCTCTGGACCCAACCAGGAAACCTTGCACCGTCCCATGTCCCAAACTTCCCTCCACCTCCCCCGACCATGATGTCTCCCCAAACAGCCTCCCAACCACTTCCCTGAGTACTGGAGACCATTCCTTCTGGTGGTGGCCTCCTGTCACCTGAAATCCCACTTCGTTCCGCCGGCCAGCTACTGTTTCCTTCCAGGTTTGAGTAGGATTCATGTGGTCGTATGTTTGTTGTTCATCTCAGCCCCCCATCCACACGACATCCAGCTGGGAGTTAAAATCCGGGCTTGACATAAGCATTCTGCTATTTGGCTAGCTTAAGTGCTGTGGATGTATCATGTTAATCGTGCAAACAGAGCATACGTAGACAGTATGATCAGACTCACCACCATAGGCACAAATAACAAATCCAAGTCCAGACCTTTGGGCGAAACAAAGGCCTTCAAGTAATAACTTTAATGAAGGTATTAAAGGACAATCATTGGGTGAATTGATGCCCTGAATTTCTATGTGGTGAATTCCGTGGCGTTCACGCCAATTAACAAGAATTGTGCCCGCTGATGGAAAGGTTTACACACAAGAATGTTCTAGGTCAGCTCATTTGCATATCCATTGGAATAGTGATTGACAAAACACCCATGCAAAATGAGAAAAATCTGCTGTAGTGCAAGGGAATTAGAGTGCAGTCTTTAAAATGTCCACTCTGGCTACAAGTTGGCAGCAGCCGGCTGGAGGAGCAGCATGTAAGTAAGGCACAGTGCTTGGCTCATTCACTTGACTGTCAGCTCAGATGACTGCATGTCTCATGAGTGTTTCTGTGCCACATTTCAAGAATTGTCTAACACAAGAGCATCTGGCACAGGCAGCCAAACACGGGACCAGAGCATGGCAGAGAGGCGGCCAAGATGTCACCTTTTCACGGAGTATGACCTGCAAGCACTCCTCGATGAAACTGAGCTCAGGAGGTCCAGTCTGCTGGGTGCCGTGACAGAAAAGCTGCCAGAAACGTCACTTGTGCCATGGGGAGTGAGGTGGCACTGCCCCTGACTACCAACACTCTTGGTCCCAAGAGCTGCAGACCAGTGCCACGAAATGTTCAATGGCCTAGCCGCGAAATGCAAGGCAACATGTCGGCCCCTCTCACTTTCCATCCTTGGGCATCCTAAGTATCAGCAAGCTCATTACTCACTAAATAACAGCCGTACACCAAACCCTTCACAATGCACTAACTCAGAATTGCATAGTATGGTTACATATCTCCCCTCATTGCAATTACTTACATGCACAGCCCTAAAAGCTCTACTTCTACTTTAAAGTGTGATACCACACATCTCTTATTTGAGCTGTCCTATGCCACTTGGCACATATTTCTTAACTGCTAGCCTTTCCCTCTTAATCTTGTTGCAGGAGAAAATGGTGTACAGTGCTCATGAGAGGCAGACATTAATGGGGAATCCCCAACCTGAAACACCTCATGCTCTACAAGGAAAAAGCCCTGGGGCACATGGGGAGATAGCAAGGACCAAGAGCATGTTGCTGGCCCCCAGATTAGTGTCTGAACACGTACACTGTCATCTTGCCATTCCTGTGAATCACGACACAGACACAACTTTCTCTATCTCCTTTAAACCAAAAGCTTCATGCTCACCAATTCTTAGCTTCTATCCTCTTTCCCTGCAGATTCACCACAGCAATGAGGAGCAAAAAAGGAGGAATATGATGAAGAGGGTGATGAAGGAGATGAGTTTGGACTCAAGTCCACCCAAGAGTTCCTGCAGAGACTTCCTGCCCCCTGTTCTTTGGTCCAGACCTTTTTGTATGGTGAAGTTGTTCTGGGGTGCATAGTTTCAGAATAAGCGGTCGCTCATTTAAGACGGAGATGCGGAGAAATTTCTTCTCTCAGTGGGTCATGAATTTTTGGAATTCTCTTCCCCAGAGAGCTGCGGATGCTGGGTCATTGAATATAATCAAGTCTGAGATAGACAGATTTTTGAACTATAGGGGAGTCATGGGTTATGGGGAACAGGCAGGAAAGTGGAGTTAAGGCCAAGATCAGATCAGCCATTATCTAATTGAATGGCGGAGCAGGCTCGAGGGGCTGTATGGCCTACTCCTATTTCTTATATTCTTATGTTCTCAGCAGGCTTCAGTTATATGTGATGCAGGATCTACAGCGTACTGCAGAGTCCCTTCTAACCTGTCTAAACAGCAAAAGCATCCCTGTAGAATCCCAATGTTCTTCTTTATGACTAATCACGTGGAGGTTTGTACCCCGTTGTAGCACTCCTCTGTTGCTGTTTGGGTCACTTAGTAGGGTCAGTATCCTTGGGCATTGGTGGTAAGCTTTGGTGGTAAGGTCACCCAAAAGCCACTTGTTGAAATCATTTTCTTCCTTGGAGGTCAGGGGGGGCCAAATTTCAACGGATCAATTGATTGTGATAACTTTCAGCATATCATGTAGTGATGTGTAGGATGTCGTGCATGCTGTCACAATCTGTACATTTAGGGATTGAAAGCCCTTCCTGTTGAGATAATTATGAGAATTTTCTGTCGAAGTTCATAAAGCAATCTGGGTACTATCAATTGCACCTCAGACTTTGAATAAGCCAGGAACCCTGTAAAATTAGATGGCCTTATCTCGCTGCTGTCATGTTGTGATGCCAAAGGTGATAAGTTCCCCAACAGTTCTGTAAAGTGCAACAGTAACCCGACTCATACTTATGATCTTACAGAGATATCCTGTGACTGCCTCAAATGAGCCTGTGCCAATAAAGTTGAGTGTAATGGTCACCTTCACAGCGACAGAGAGAGCAGTGAAGCAGGACCTCATTCAGTAGAAAACAGAGCTTCCTTATTGTCTCTGATGAAACACACTCTTCTTATACACATCTCTTCACTAAAGTCCTCCTACAACCTATGTTGACTCTGTATTCTATTGGGATCCATCTTCCTTAAGTGATGCCTGAGTCTGTTTTGCTGCATCCTGTGCGGCTCCTCTTCCCTTTCTATGACAGAAGCACACAAAGGTCTGCCCATAGAGAATGCCAGACCTGCTCTTGAGAAGCACTCACTGTGGTCGGAGGGTTTAAAATCTCCAGATGGTCTCACACAGTCAGAAGCAGCTCCAGGTCTGTATTGGCACAATAGCAAAAACAAAATCACAGCAAAAACTCATTCCCAGCTGCAGCAATCACTGGTGAAACTCTTTGGGTTCAGATTCCTTGTCTCCATTGACAAGTTCTCAGCTCAACCATCGATATCTCGCTGATGAATTCCTCTGGGCAGGTGATTGAACAAGAAAGAGTGAAGGACATTGGAGGTGATGAGGGTCTTTTTAAAGCAGAGATGGAAGGGTGCTATTTCCTTTCTACTTCTTCTTCCTCTTCCTCTGTGACATTTTTATGTGACTCATAAAGTCACTCATAAAGTGGTGTAAGCAGAGGAAAATATATTCAAAGTGCCGGGTCTTTCTTGGAAGTCTCAACAACTGTATTTATATGATGTCAGCTCCCGACTGGTTGGGACAAACCTGCAGCTGCCACAAGTCCTCTCTCATCACCATATCTGCTGTCTGCTTGCCTAGGATCTGCAACAATGACGTCAAGGGTCAAATGTCAGGTTTTCATCCACATGGTCTGAAATATTCCCAGTCCCGAACGTACAGGTTTGGGGGTGGGTCAGCAGTAAAAATCACCAAAATTGGCAGCGCGTCAGGAACCCTCCGTCACACTGCCGACTTCCATATTTAACTCAGGCACGTTTCCCAGCGTGCCACCCACCTGCTCGGCGGAGGTGGGCAAACTCCTTGAAGTACTTAAATGCTTGTTGAGAGACTAAGAGGTTTTTTAACAACATGTTTTGGCTTTAACCTCTTGGGCACAGCATTCACGCACCTTGGGAGCCTTACCTGTAAAGGGCAGGCGGACGCTCAGTGGCCATTGTGCCAGTCCATTAATTGAGAGCTAGAAAAAACACATAAACACTCCCACATTACATCTGATTTCCTGCCTAATGGAAAGGCTCCTGCTGACTCCATTTTGTGCAGAGATTTAGCAGTCAGGAGTTTGCAGGTCATTTCTGCAACCTTGGAAGTCACTCTCACCACATTGCCAGTCACTATGACAACATTGAGGAATTGGGCCTCTGATCTCCACTTTACCTACCATCCATTACATCAGCATGTGTGCCGCTTCTGCTGTCTCACCTTGGACCTCAGAATGGGACCACGATGAGCCCCAGCACCAATGTCACCAGCCACACCAGCAGCAGCAGCAACCATAACAGCAGTCTTCTCCTCAATGACTAGATGCTCCACAGGAGAGAGAGGGTCAGCACAGAGGTGCACCTCACCATAGGCAATACCCCCAACACACAGAATACAGGCAAAGGATGAGCTTCCTCAACATGACTGAACAGCAGGGCTTCAGGAGGCTCAGGCTATCACACCAGGTCATTGCAGACATTTGTAACTTGCTGGAACAAGACCTGCTGCCCAGAGGACCTGGTGGACCTGTATTACTAATGGCCGTCAAAGTCACCACCGCCTTCACCTTCTTTGCCTCAGGCTCCTTCCAGGTATCTGCAGCAGATATTTGCAGGATCTCACAGTTGGCTGCCCACAGATGCATCACCCGGGTGACCGATGTCATGTTCCACAAGTTAGTCAACTATGTTAACTTTGCCACTGATGAAGCCAGTGTTACTGAGCGGGCGCTCGGCTTTGTGGCTCTGGCTGGCTTCCCACAGGTACCCTCATCAACATAGGCGGTCCCTCGAACGAGGATAACTTGCTTCCACGAGTTCACAGGTGTTTCAATGAGGGACCCGATGTTCCAGTCCTGAACTCCAATTGAGGGGGTGGAAGATGCCTGTGTGTAAATTTTTTTAACGTGTGGTGACCATTGCACACCAGTCACCACACGAGCTTGACAGAGCTAGGTCTTGGTCCAGTGGCAAGGATTAACCAAGACGACTGGAGACCTGCTCTGCTGCACGGACCTAGCGCACACACATATCGCAGTGTGGGCTGGTCAGTGCTGCCCCTGGGCCCTCGGCTCTTCTGGGCCCCGTACCCACATCTGTCGCACCTCCACCACAATCTCTCGCCGCTCCTCCACCATAAACATTCACCGCATCTCGCCACAAACACTCGCTGCTCATCCGCCCCGACCTCCAAGCTGGCTGCTTGGAGACAATGTCTATCCACTGAAGCCATGGCTCATGGCACCCTTGAGGAGGCCAAGTTCTGAGGCCGAGGAGCATTATAATGAGAGCCACATGTCTAATAGCTGTGCCATAGAGCAACCAATAGGCATGCTGATGATGCGCTTTAGATGCTTTGACAGATCTGGAGGAGCCCTTCAGTACGCACCAGCCGAGGTCTCCAGAATGATCATTGTCTGCTGTGCACGGCACACAAATCGCAGCAACAAGGATTGGAGCTGCAGGAGGAGCAAGGCGCAGAGTGCACAGCTTCTCAAAGAAGGAGGAGAAGGAGGTACAGGTGGAAGTCGATGAAGAGGAGGAGGAGCAACCTAAGGTGAAGATGGCACCATCAGCAGCTGGGCACATTGCTGCCCAGGAGGCCTGGGATGGCTTCATAATGACCAGATTTACTTAACTTGCTTCAACCCATATGGCTGGCACAATACAAGTGCAGACCGGGATTAAGCAAGGCTGTGTCATCACACCAACGATCTTCTCAATCTTCCCCGCTACAATGCTTCATCTCACTTTTAACAAGCTCCCTGCTGGGGTGGAGTGAATCTACAGGACAAGAGGGAAATTGTTCAACCTCTGTCACCTCCAGTCCAGATCCAAGGTTGTTCTAACCTCTGTTGTTGAATTACAGTATGCAGATGATGCTTGCGTTTGTGCACTCTTGGAGGCTGAAGTCCAAACCATCGTCGACACCTTCACTGAAGCATACGAGAGTCTGGGCCTGACATTAAACATCCATAAGACACAGGTTATCTACCAACATGCCCCCGCCAAACAGTACTGATCCCCGGTTATCAAGATCCATGATGAGACCTTGGACAATGTGGATCACTTCCCTTACCTTGGGAGCCTACTATCAGCAAGGACAGACATCGATGACGAAGTCCAACACCGCCTTCAGCGTGCCAGTGCAGCCTTCAGTCACCTGAGGAGAAGAGTGCTCGAAGACCAAGATCTAAAAGCCCGGCACCAAGCTCATGGTCTACAGAGCAGCAATGATACCCGCCCTCCTATATGCTTCAGAGACATGGACTATATACAGTAGGCATCTCAAAACATTGGAGAAGTACCACCAACGCTGCCGCCGCAAAATCCTGCAAATTCACTGTCAGGATAGGCACTCCAATGTTAGTGTTCTCTCTCAGGCCAACATCCCCAGCATCAAAGTATTGACCACGCTCAATCAGCTTTGATGAGCGGGCCACATTATCCGCATGCCCGATCCTAAACTCCCGAAACAAACACTCTACTCCGAGCTACATCATGGCACGTGAGCCCCAGGAGGGCAGAGACAACGCTTCCAGGACACCCTCAAAACCTCCTTGAAAAAATGATATATCCCCACAGACTCTTGGCAATCCCTGGCCCAAAACCGCTCAAAGTGAAGGAGAAGCATCCGAGAAGGCGGCAAAAACTTCAAGTCTCTTCGCTGGGAGCATGCGGAAGCCAATTACAAACAGCAGAATGAGCATTCGACAAATCAAACACCCCAACCATCTGTCCCTCCAAACACCGTCTGCCCCACCTGTGACAGAGACTGTAAATGCCACATTGGTCTCATCAATCACCTTAGAACTTATTTTAGTATGGAAGCAAGTCATCTTCAACTCCGGGGGACTGCTTAAGAAGAAGAAGGCATGCTGTACTAAGACCCCCTTCCAACAACACCATAAAGCTGCCCCACAATTATCAAGCCATTCCTCCCACCCAAACCCCCATTGCTCGAGATTAAGTAATTGTGATATATAGCTCCACCTAGTGGACTACTGCTCCACTGAGTGGACAACTGTGGTAATGCAGCCATTGCTGTGAATACAATAAAGGCATCCTGATAAGTTTCTGCAGAGCCATCTTGTGAAGTCTGTGTGTTTGTGAGGTCATAAAGAATATATCACATTGGCGATGAAGGATAGGATTTCTGGATACCCTAGCTGAACATTTTGTTGGTGGATGGTTCCAGCCAAACAACAGAGAGACTAAAGAGGTCCTTTGTCTACAGAACAGCTAAAAATCCAAGGTAAATTACAACCACACTTGGCTGAACTGCCAGAGTCCAGATGGCCATGCCTATGGGAATGATAGGGTGCTTGGGTGAATTTCGTCGCGACCGTGAGACTTTCGGCGTATGTGGAGCGGCTAGAAATGTTTTTCACTGTGAATGGTATCATCGAAGTCCCTGATGATGAAAACCATAATCGAGTGGTTTTAGAAAGAAAACTAGCTATTTTCCTGACTGAAGCAAGCCCCGAGGTGTATGAAACCCTAAAGAATGTGCTTGTTCCCATCAAGCCAAAGGACACATCACTTATGGAGATTCTAAGCAAGTTAGAACAGCACTACAGTACTGAGCCTTTGGAAATTGCTGAAAGTTATCATTTTGGAATACAAAATCAATTACCTGACAAGTATATCAGTGACTACATGGTAGCATTAAAAAAGTCATTATTTTGGAAATTTTCAGCACCGAGCATTGTGTGACCGCTTTGTTTGTGGGATGAAAAATGAAGCAATCAGAAGAATGTTGTTGACAACCCCGAACTTGACTTTTGAATTAGCTTGTCAGATAGCTATGTCGATGGATATGGCTCACCAATGTTCCCGAGAATTTCGTACCATTTCCAATCGTCAGACAACTGAGGTGAATCGCCTGCAGGTTAAAAGTAAAAGGCAGTTGGGCCCCAAAGTCTCAGCAACTGGTCAAGGTAACAATACAGTGAAGTCATGCTATCAGTGCCTGGGACAACACATTGCTCAACGTTGTCCATATGTGAAGGCAGAGTGTTCCTTCTGCAGGAAAACTGTGCATCTTGCAAAGGCGTGCCGACTGAGGAGTAAACCAACTTTCAAGGCTATAAGTAGAAATCCCCAAAGACTACATAGCATGGAAGAAAAGCAACAGGATGAAGAGATACACGTCATAAGGAGCACAAGGGTATTTAACAGCGATTTGAAAAGTATCATCATCCAAGTAGACGTTGCAGGAAGCAAGATAACCATGGAAATCGACACTGGCGCATCCGTGAGCGTAGTACCAGAATCGCTATATCTCGACAAAGAGCTGCGAGGCTACACAGAAGAGCAAATTCCCGTGGTAGGTCGTATCACAGTACCGGTGAAATATAAGGATCAATTTGAGAGCTTGTCCCTCTTAGTAGTGGTAGGAGACAAGCCTGCCTTACGAGGTAGAAATTCGTTGGGATCACTGAAGCTGGATTGGAATGAGATTTTTTGTGTTGAAATAAGACTTGCATCGAAGGATTATGTCATCAAGAATTATCCGAAGGTGTTCTATGAAACAGGCAGTCCGATCCAAGGCTTCAAGGCGAGTGTCAGGTTATAGAAGGAGGTTAGACCAATTTACTGCAAGCCATGTTCCATACCATATGCACTCAAGGAGAAAGTTGAGCAAGAACTCAAAAGACTAGAGACTGAGAACATTATCTCTAAGATAGATCGATGTAATTGGGCTACATCCATTGTTGTTGTACCTAAGTCAGATGGTAAGGTAAGATTGTGTGGTGATTATAAAATAACTGTAAACCAGGTTCTAGAGGGTAATCTCCCCAATAGATTGCCAAATGTAGAAGATTTATTCACAACACTGACAGGTGGTCAGATCTTTTCAAAGTTAGATCTTACAAATGCCTACTTACAACTTGAGTTAGATGATGAGTCCAAGTCTTGCTTGACTGTGAATCCTCATCAAGGCCTATATCAGTTTAATAGGCTACCATTTGGAGTGTCTTCTGCTCCTGCCATATTCCAAGGGGTGATGAACCAGATTTTGCAAGGCATTGAAGGAGTGGTATGTTACTTAGATGACATACTCATTTCAGCACAAAACAGGCAAATCCATAATAACATATTGAATGAAGTCCTCAAATGGCTAGAGAAGCACAGAGTATGAGTGACTGCTCACAAGTGTGAGTTATTTCAAAACTCAGTGGAGTACTTAGAGCACAGAGTAGACAAAGATGGTTTACATCCAACCAAGGGAAGGCTGGATGCAATTAGAAATGCACCCACTCCCAAGAATGTCACTGAACTTCAATCATTTTTGGGTCTTTAAACTATTATGGGAAGTTCCTAGCAAATTTGGCTGCAGTTTTACATCCACTGATTGAGCTGTTGAAAAAAACAGGTCCATTGGAAGCGGTCAGAAGAATGCGATACAGCATTCAAGGAGTGTAAAATCTAGTTGGTAGAGAGTATCATGTTAGTTCACTTGATGTATCGAAGGAGATCAAGTTAGCATGTGACACCTCTCCATATGGAGTTGGGGCAGTGATGTCTCATGTACTACATAGTGGAGGAGAGACCAATTGCTTTTGCTTCACGCACTCTCAGTGCCAGTGAGCGCAATTATGCGCAAATCGAAAGGAAAGCTTTGGCATTAATTTTTGTGGTCAAGAAGTTCCACAAATACTTGAATGGTTGTAAATTTACTATCATTACAGACCATAAGCTCCTGACAGCAATCTTCCATCCAATGTTCCCAGCTTCAACCTTAGCTGCAGCCCAAATGCAGAAATGGGTTTTCATTTTGTCAGCATATACGAATGACATTGAGTGCAGATGATCAGCTGATCATAGTAATGCTGATGCTATGTCCAGGTTGCCATCCCTATCACAAGTTACACCCAACAGGGAAGAAGTGTTCTATTTTTCATACATTGATAAACTGCCAGTCACAGCTGAAGAGATTGGTAGAGCAACCAAATGTGAGCCAGTTATGTCAAAGGTGTATGATTACATAACAAATGGCTGGCCAAACCAGGTATCAGAGAAATATATTCATCCCTACTTCAGTCGTAGGAATGAATTATCTGTGGATAAAGATTGTATCATGTGGGATGCAATAGTGGTTATACCAAATACATTCAGGTCCAAATTATATGGGGATCTTCATGACCAGCACCTGGGAATGTGCTTGACCAAGAGTTTTGCACACAGTTACTTGTGGAGACCAGGTCAAGATAAAGATAGGGCCCTTAATTCATTGACATACTGCCCACTTACACCCTACTTACCGCCCAAGCACACAAGTTTTGTAAAAAAACATCTACATACTGCCGACATACCGCCCAGCGGAATGCACATCGCCCGCCCATGCAGACCGCTGACATACCACCCAAAAGTGCAAAATTCATGACATACCACCGACATACCGCAGGAACTGCATATCGTCCTGGAGAAGGTGCTTTTAAGTGGATCTTAAGGAGGCGGTATGTATACAGAGCTGAGAGGTTTGTTTGATATTACACAGATCTTTATAGTTCTCCACAGTTCGATGTATTTTTAAGTGGATTGTAGTATTTTCTAGTGTTAGGCAATAATATAAATGGTCCAATAAAGCCTTAGTTGCTCCTTTATTAATGAACCAAAATAAAAATGTTATTTGTCTCTCTCACCCCCACCCCCCCCAGTCTCTCTCACTCTCTCTCCCTCTCAACCCCCAGTCTCTCCCACACTCCAGTCTCTCTCACCCCGTAGTCTCTTTCTCTTTCTCTCTCTCTCTCTCCCTCTCAAACCACAGTCTCTCCCACACCCCAGTCCCTCGCACCCCCCCAATCTCTCTCTCTCTCACCCACCAATCTCTCTCTCTCTCTCTCTCCCACACCCCAGTCTCTCTCTCTCTCTCCCTCTCAAACCACAGTCTCTCCCACACCCCAGTCCCTCTCACCCCCCCAATCTCTCTCTCTCACCCCCCAATCTCTCTCTCTCTCTCTCTCTCTCTCCCACACCCCAGTCTCTCTCTCTCTCTCTCTCTCTCTCTCTCTCTCTCTCTCTCTCTATATATATCTCTCTCCCCCCCCACAGCGATCTCAGGTCGGTGGTCTCTGGCCTCTCGTCGGTGCCTCTCGGGGGCCGGAGCTTGGCAGCTGCGCGCGCGCGCTCACAACTTGGGAGCTGAAGGTTCCAAAGTCAAAAGGCCTGCTGCACTCCGCTCGCGCCCGCTTCACTCCGCTCCGGTTACCGTCGAGAAAACTGGGATGAAATTCCCACCCACTCGGCCTCAGCGGTACCGGGCAGTAAAAGATGACGCAACGCTCGGGGACCACCGAGAAATGGGCGAAACTTGTGTTTCACCAATTTCGGCCCCTCAGAGTATATCATTAGTCAGTGTACGACATGTCAATCGGTAAGCAAGAAACCACCATCAGCACCATTACAGACATGGAAATGGCCTCCAAGGGTGTGGCAAAGGTTACATGAAGATTTTGCTAAGCTAGAAGGGCAGCAATTGTTCTTGTTAGTGATAGCCATTCGAAGTGGGTAGAGGTGTTTCCAATGTGGAAAATAACAACAAGTAAATCACTAGACAATTTGCAAAAATTATTTTCTTCATATAGAAACATAGAAACATAGAAAATAGGTGCAGGAGTAGGACATTCGACGCTTCGAGCCTGCATCACTATTCAATATGATCATGGCTGATCATGCAACTTCAGTACCCCATTCCTGCTTTCCCTCCATATCCCTTGATCCCTTTAGATGTAAGAGCCACATCTAACGCCCTTTTGAATATATCTAACCTAACGAAATGGCCTCAACAACATTCTGTGGTAGAGAATTCCACAGGTTCACAATTCTCTGAGTGAAGACGTTTCTCCTCATCTCGGTCCTAAATGGCTTTCCCCTTATCCTTCGACTGTGACCCCTGGTTCTGGACTTCCCCAACATCGGGAACATTCTTCCTGCATCTAACCTGCCCAATCCCGTCAGAATTTTATATGTTTCGATGAGATCCCCTCTCATTCTTCTAAATTCCAGTGAATATATGCCTAGTCGATCCAGTCTTTCTTCATATTTCAGTCTTGCCATCCTGGGAATCAGTCTGGTGAACCTTTGCTGCACTCCCTCAATAGCAAGGATGTCCTTCCTCAGATTAGGAGACCAAAACTGTACACAATATTCAAGGTGTGGCCTCACCAAGGCCTTGCACAACTGCAGTAAAACCTCCATGCTCTGATACTCAAATCCTCTCGTTATGAAGGCCAACATGCCATTTGCCTTCTTCACCTCCTGCTGTACCTGCATGCCAACATTCAATGACTGATGTACCATGACACCCAGGTCTCGTTGCAGCTCCCCTTTTCATAATCTGTCACCATTCAGATAATAGTCTGTCTCTCTGTTTTTACCACCAAAGTGGATAACTTCACATTTATCCACATTATACTTCATCTGCCATGCATTTGCCCACTCACCTAAGCTGTCCAAATCACCCTGCAGCCTCTTAGAATCCTCCTCACAGCTCACACTGCCACCCAGCTTAGTGTCATCTGCAAATTTGGAGATATTACATTCAATTCCTTCGTCTAAATCATTAAGGTATATTGTAAATAGCTGGGGGCCCAGCACTGAACTTTGCGGTACCCGACTAGCTACTGCCTGCCATTCTGAAAAGTACCCGTTTATTCCTACTCTTTGCTTCCTGTCTGCCAACCAGTTATCTATCCACGTCAATACATTACCCCCAATACCATGTGCTTTAATTTTGTTCACTAATCTCTTGAATGGGACCTTGTCAAAAGCCTTTTGAAAGTCCAAATACACCACATCCACTGGTTCTCCCTTGTCCACTCTACGAGTTACATCCTCAAAAAATTCTCGAAGATTTGTCAAGCATGATTTCCTTTTCATAAATCCATGCTGACTTGGACCAATCCTGTCACTGCTTTCCAAATGCGCTGCTATTACGTCTTTAATAATTGATTCCCCATGACCGATGTCAGGTTAACTGATCTATAATTCCCTGTTTTATCTCTCCCTCCTTTTTTTCAAAAGTGGGGTTACATTAGCTACCCTCCAATCAATAGGAACTGATTCAGAGTCTATTGAATGTTGGAAAATGACCACCAATGTGTCCACTATTTCTAGGGCCACTTCCTTAAGTACTATGCCACTTCCTTAAGTACTATCAGGCCCTGGGGATTTATTGGCCTTCAATCCCATCAATTTCCCTTACACAATTTTCTGACTAATAAGGATTTCCTTCAGTTCCTCCTTCTCGCTAGAACCTTGGTCCCCTTGTATTTCCGGAAGGTTATTTGTGTCTTCCTTAGTGAAGACAGAACCAAAGTATTTGTTCAATTGGTCTGCCATTTCTTTGTTCCCCATTATAAAGTCACCTGATTCTGACTGCAAGGGACTTACGTTTCCCTTCACTAATCGTTTTTTCTTCACATATTTATAGAAGCTTTTGCAGTCAGTGTTTATGATCCCTGCAAGCTTACTCTCATACTCGATTTTCCCCCTCCTAATTAAACCCTTTGTCCTCCTCTGCTGAATTCTGAATTTCTGCCAGTCCTTACATTTGCTGCTTTTCTAGCCAATTTATATGCCTCTTCCTTGGATTTAACACAATAAATAATTTCCCTTATTAGCCACGGTTGAGCCACCTTCCCCGTTTTATTTTTATGCCAGACAGGGATGTACAATGGTTGAAGTTCATCCATGTGATCTTTAAATGTCTGCCATTGCCTATCCACCATCAACCCTTTTAGTATCATTCGCCAGTCTATCCTAGCCAATTCACGTCTCATACCATCGAAGTGGGACCAGTACAAACCGGATGGTCTGCATCTGGGCAGGACCGGAACCAATGTCCTAGGGGGAGTGTTTGCTAGTCCTGTTGGGGAGGACTTAAACTAATATGTCAGGGGGATGGTAACTTATGCAGGGAGACCGAGGGAAATAAAATAGAGGCAGAAGCAAAAGATCGAAAGGAGAATAGTTAAATGGAGGGTAGAGAAACCCAAGACAATAAACAAAAATGGCCCATTACAGCAAAATTCTAAAGGGGCAAAGTGTATTAAAAAGACGAGCATGAAGGCTCTGTGCCTCAATGCGAGGAGTATTTGGAATAAGGTGGACGAATTAACTGCGCAGATAGCAGTTAACGGATATGATATAATTGGCATCACGGAGACATGGCTCTAAGGTGACCAAGGCTGGGAACTCAATATCCAGGGGTATTCAACATTTAGGAAGGATAGACAGAAAGGAAAAGGAGGCGGGGTGGCGTTGCTGGTTAAAGAGGAAATTAATGCAATAGTAAGGAGGACATTAGCTTGGATGATGTGGAATCGGTATGGGTGGAGTTGCGGAATATCAAACGGCAGAAAACGCTCGTGGGAGTTGTGTACAGACCACCAAACAGTCGTAGTGAGGTTGGGGACAGCATCAAACAAGAAATAAGGGATGTGTGCAATAAAGGTACAGCAGTTATTATGGGTGACATTAATCTACATATTGATTGGGCTAACCAAACTGGTAGCAATGCGGTGGAGGAGGATTTCCTGGAGTGTATTAGAGATGGTTTTCGAGACCAATATGTCAAGGAACCAACTAGAAAGCTGGTCATCCTAGACTGGATGATGTGCAATGATAAGGGACTAATCAGCAATCTTGTTGTGCGAGGCCCCTTGGGGAAGAGTGACCATAATATGGTAGAATTATTTATTAAGATGGAGAGTGACACAATTAATTCAGAGACTAGGGTGCTGAACTTAAGGAAAGCAATGGCAAACATTTAATGATCACATGGATGAACTTCAACAATTGTACATCCCTGTCTGGAGTAAAAATAAAACGGGGAAGGTGGCTCATCCGTGGCTGAAAAGGGAAATTAAGGATAGTGTTAAATCCAAGGAAGAGGCATATAAATTGGTTCGAAAAAGCAGCAAACCTGAGGACTGGGAGAAATTTAGAATTCAGCAGAGGAGGACTAAAGGTTTAATTAGGAGGAGGAAAATAGAGTACGAGAGGAAGCTTGCCGGGAACATAAAAACTGACTGCAAAAGCTTCTATAGATATGTGAAGAGAAAACGATTAGTGAAGACAAACATAAGTCCCTTGCAGTCGAATTCAGGTGAATTTATAATGGGGAACAAAGAAATGACAGACCAATTGAACAAATACTTTGGTTCTGTCTTCACGAAGGGAGACACAAATAACCTTCCGGATGTACTAGCGGACCGAAGGTCTAGTGAGAAGGAGGAACTGAAGGAAATCCTTATTCGGCAGGAAATTGTGTTAGGGAAATCGATGGGATTGAAGGCCGATAAATCCCCGGGGCATAGTCTGCATCCCAGAGTACTTAAGGAAGTGGCCCGAGACATAGTGGATGCATTGATGATCATTTTGCAGCAGTCTATTGACTCTGGATCAGTTCCGATGGACTGGAGGGTAGCTAATGTAACACCACTTTTTTAAAAAGGAGGGAGAGAGAAAACGGGTAATTATAGATCGGTTAGCCTGACATCAGTTGTGGGGAAAATGTTGGAATCGATCATTAAGGATGAAATAGCAGCGCATTGGGAAAGCAGTGACAGGATCGGTCCAAGTCAGCATGGATTTATGAAAGGGAAATCATGCTTGATGAATTTTCTAGAATTTTTTGAGGATGTAACTAGCAGAGTGGACAAGGGAGAACCAGTGGATGTTGTGTATTTGGACTTTCAAAAGGCTTTTGACAAGGTCCCACAAAGAGATTAGTGTACAAAATCAAAGCACATGGTATTGGGGGTAATATAGAAACATAGAAACATAGAAAATAGGTGCAGGAGTAGGCCATTCGGCCCTTCTAGCCTGCACCGCCATTCAATGAGTTCATGGCTGAACATTCAACTACAGTACCCCATTCCTGCTTTCTCACCATACCCCTTGATCCCCCTAGTAGTAAGGACCTCATCTAACTCCTTTTTGAATATATTTAGTGAATTGGCCTCAACAACTTTCTGTGGTAGAGAATTCCACAGGTTCACCACTCTCTGGGTGAAGAAGTTCCTCCGCATCTCGGTCCTAAATGGCTTACCCCTTATCCTTAGACTGTGACCTCTGGTTCTGGACTTCCCCAACATTGGGAACATTCTTCCTGCATCTAACCTGTCTAACCCCGTCAGAATTTTAAATGTTTCTATGAGGTCCCCTCTCATTCTTCTGAACTCCAGTGAATACAAGCCCAGTTGATCCAATCTTTCTTGATAGGTCAGTCCCGCCATCCCGGGAATCAGTCTGGTGAACCTTCGCTGCACTCCCTCAATAGCAAGAATGTCCTTCCTCAGGTTAGGAGACCAAAACTGTACACAATACTCCAGGTGTGGCCTCACCAATGCCCTGTACAACTGTAGCAACACCTCCCTGCCCCTGTACTCAAATCCCCTTGCTATGAAGGCCAACATGCCATTTGCTTTCTTAACCGCCTGCTGCACCTGCATGCCAACCTTCAATGACTGATGTACCATGACACCCAGGTCTCTTTGCACCTCCCCTTTTCCTAATCTGTCACCATTCAGATAATAGTCTGTCTTTCTGTTTTTACCACCAAAGTGGATAACCTCACATTTATCCACATTATACTTCATCTGCCATGCATTTGCGCACTCACCTAACCTATCCAAGTCGCTCTGCAGCCTCACAGCATCCTCCTCGCAGCTCACACTGCCACCCAACTTAGTGTTGACGTGGATCGATAACTGGTTGGCAGATAGGAAGAAGAGAGTTGGGTTAAACAGGTCCTTTTCAGAATGGCAGGCAGAGACTAGTGGAGTGCCGCAGGGCTCAGTGCTCGGACCCCAGCTCTTTACAATATACATTAATGATTTCGATGAAGGAATTGAGTATAATATCTCCAAGTGTACAGATGACATAAAACTGGGTGGCAGTGTGAGCTGTGAGGAGGACGCTAAGAGGCTGCAGGGTGACTTGGACAGGTTAGGTGAGTGAGCAAATGCATGGCAATGCAGTATAATGTGGATAAATGTGAGGTTATCCACTTTGGGGGCAAAAACACGAAAGCAGGATATTATCTGAATGGCGATAGATTAGGAAAAGGGAAGTCACAATGAGACCTGGGTATCATGGTTCATCAGTCATTGAAAGTTGGCATGCAGGTACAGCAGGCGGTAAAGAACGCAAATGGCATGCTGGCCTTTATAGCTAGGGGATTTTAGTCTATGAGCAGGGAGGTCTTACTGTAGTTGTACAGGGCCTTGGTGAGTCCTCACCTTGAATATTGTGTTCAGTTTTGATCTCCTAATCTGAGGAAGGACGTTCTGGCTATTGAGGGAGTGCAGCGAAGGTTCACCAGACTGATTCCAAGGATGGCTGGACTAACATATGAGGAGAGACTGGATCAACTGGGCCTTTATATATTGGAGTTGAGAAGGATGAGAGGGGATCTCATAGAAACGTATCAGATTCGGACGGGACTGGACAGGTTACATGCGGGAAGAATGTTCCCGATGTTGGGGAAGTCCAGAACCAGGGGACACATTCATAGGTTAAGGGGTAAGCCATTTAGGACTGAGATGAGGAGAAACTTCTTTACTCAGAGAGTTGTTTACTGGTGGAATTCCCTGCCGCAGAGAGTTGTTGATGCCAGTTCATTGGATATATTCAAGAGGGAGTTATATATGGCCCTTATGCCTAAGGGATCAAGGAGTATGGAGAGAAAGCGGGAAAGGGTTACTGAGGGAATGATCAGCCATGATCTTATTGAATGGTGGTGCAGGTTCGAAGGGCCGAATGGCCTACTCCTGCACCTATTTTCTATGTTTCTATGTTTTTATGTTTACCTTTCTTTAAGTTCAGGACCCTAGTCCCTGAATTAACTGTGTCACCCTCCATCTTAATGAGGAATTCTACCATATTATGGTTACTCTTCCCCAAGGGGCCTTGCACAACAAGATTGCCAATTAATCCTCTCTCATTACACAAGACCCATTCTAGGATGGCCTGCTCTCCAGTTAGTTCCTCAATATATTGGTCTTGAAAGCCATCTCTAATACACTCCAGGAAATCCTCCACCACCGTATTGCTACCAGTTTGGTTAGCCCAATCTATGTGTAGATTAAAGTCACCCATGATAACTGCTGTACCTTTATTGCATACATCCCTAATTTCCTGTTTGATGCCATCCCCAACCTCACTACCACTGTTTGGTGGTCTGTACACAACTCCCACTAGCATTTTCTGCCCTTTGGTGTTCCGCAGCTCTACCCATACAGATTCCACATCATCCAAGCTAATGTCCTTCCTTACTATTGCGTTAATCTCCTCTTTAACCAGCAACGCTACCCCACCTCCTTTTCCTTTCTGCCTATCCTTCTTGAATATTGAATACCCCTGGATGTTGAGTTCCCAGCCTTGGTCACCCTGGAGCCATGTCTCCGTAATCCCAATTACATCATATCCATTAATCGCTATCTGAGCAGTTAATTCGTCCACCTTATTACGAATGCTCCTCGCATTGAGACAAAGAGCCTACAGGCCTGTTTTTTGAAACACTCTTTGTCCTTTTAGAATTATGTTGTAATGTGGCCCTTTTTGAATTTTTCCTTTGATTTATCTGCTCTCCACCTTTCCTTATCTCTTTTCTACCTTTTGCTTCTGCCCCCCATTTTACTTCCATCTGTCTCTCTGCATAGATTCCCAGCCCCCTGTCATATTAGTTTAAACCCTCCCCAAAAGCACTAGCAAGCACTCTCCCCAGGACATTGGTTCCGGTCCTGCCCAGGTGCAGACCACCTGGTTTGTCCTGGTCCCATCTCCCCCAGAACCGGTTCCAATGTCCCAGGAATTTGAATCCCTCCTTCTTGCACCATTCCTCAAGCCACGTATTCATCTTAACTATCCTACTATTTCTACTCTGACTAGCACAAGGTACTGGTAGCAATCCTGAGATTACTACCTTTGAGGTCCTACTTTTTAAATTTAACTCCTAGCTTTCTAAATTCAGCTTGTAAGACCTCATCCCGTTTTTTACCTATATCGTTGGTACCTATATGGACCACGACAACTGGCTGTTCACCCTCCCCCTCCAAAATGCCCTGCAGCTGCTCCGAGACATCCTTGACCCTTGCACCAGGGAGACAACATACCATCCTGGAGTCTCGATTGCGGCCGCAGAAACATCTATCTATTCCCCTTACAATAGAATCTCCTACCACTATAGCTCTACCACTCTTTTTACTACCTTCCTGTACAGCAGAGCCACCCATGGTGCCATGAACTTGGCTGCTGCTGCTGCCTTCCCCTGATGAGTCATCTCCCCCAACAGCACCAAAAACGGTATATCTGTTTTGGAGGGAGATGACCGCAGGGGACCCCTGCACTACCTTCCTTCTACTGCTCTGCCTGATGGTCACCCATTCCCTATCTGCCTGAGTAAACTATACCTGCAGTGTGACCAACTCACTGAACATGCTATTCATGACATCCTCAGCATTGCGGATGCTCCAGAGTGAGTCTATGCGCAGCTCCAGTGCCGCATTGCGGTCTGTCAGGAGCTACAGCTGGACACACTTCCTGCACACATAGCAGTCAGGGACACTGGGAGCGTCCCTGACTTCCCACATAGCACAGGAGGAGCAGGACATGGGTCTGGGCTCTCTGCCATGACTTAACCCTTAAATTAACTTAATTTGGCAACAATGCCAAAGGTTACCTACTGCTAAGGAAATAAACAGAAAAAGATTAAAACTCACCAATCATCCAGCCAATCACTTATATGGCCTCCCAGAACAAATTACATCTGATAATGGACCACAATTTTGTTCAGAAGAATTTGCACAGTTCACGAGCAAAAATAATGTGAAACATACCAAGGCTCCACCGTACCCACCCTGCTTCAAATGGTACAGCAGAGCGCAGAGTATATTTCGCTGGCTGCTGTCATCAGTCACCATATGAGTGACTGCCGTATGCCATGTGGCTGTATGATATGTAATTATGTCACCAGGTCACTGGGATGGCCCCCTCTCTCTGTGTCCCACCAGCAGCAGCTCTGCAACTCCAGTGATCTCCAGGGACTCCTCCTCTGCTGGAGTGAATTGAGTGATGATTGGAAGGTCACCTCCGGTTCTCTACCTCTCCCTATTGTTGTGGCACTTTCTAGGTGTGAGGGGCTATGATTGAGCAGCTGCTGCTGGTTGTTTGATCACTGCAGGGAGTTAGAGTGAGTTTGTAAAAAGTTGTTGGTGTTTTTTTTTAGGTTTTTGGACCTTATTGACCTATTAATAGCAGCCAGATTGCTGCTGAGGGGTCCGGAGTGCCGACCCTCTCAGTGGACAATGTTTCCAGGATGCATTTAATCAGGGGAGAAAATGTTGGGGGAAGGGAGATTAAAAGGCCCAAAGATTTGGGCAGGGACCCCAGGAGGTTTGGAAATTAAAACATGGTGTTGGTTCAGTGCGAGGATAGGAGATACGAGCTTGGGATGTTATCCAGGCAGTACATGAGGACTGCGGTGGGGGAAGCTGCTTTGCCTGCTGACCAAAGCCAAATGTTGGTTTAGAGGTGACGGTCAGTGGCCGAGAGGAGGTGGAAAGACTTTTACTGAGTTTGAAGGTAGGTGATAAGTTCTTGGATGTATCTCTGCTGTATTCTGAAGAGGTGATGGTCTCATTCGTAAACCTGTCAGTTTATGTTGAGGAAGATGTGCTAATAAAAAAGTTGGAGTTGTGGGACATTAAAATTTGCTCAGCAGTAAAGAGGAGATACTATCGAGGAACGTTCGTAACAGATGGAACCCATTATGTAAAGGTGCGGTTCCCAGATGGGGTGAAATCATTACCCTACAGCATGGAATGTGAGACAATGGAAGGAGTGCAGTACTTCCGGGTACTAATAATTAGGTGAAGGTTACTGTCTTGGACACGACCATCTAGTAAGAAGCTGTCCAGACTTGTGCTGTTGTAACGATGGCGAGTCTGGACACATTGTTCGGAGCTGCAAGGCAAACAGCTGTGGGGTGTGTCACAAAAGCCCCACCCATTGTGAGCGTGAGGCAGATGGAAGTCCCTTGAGTGATGAGGAGATGGGAGAAGAAGCAGGAGGTGTGAGTGGAGTGGCCAGAGGAGCGGGACAGGTGGAGGACGCCGGCGAATGGAATGAGAACAGAGCGCAAGAGGCAGAAAATTGTTGAGCAACAAACAGGATGGAGGTGGTGGAAAACACACCAAGTACGGTGGAAAGGGACAAAGACAGCGGAGGGCAGCACGGGTCAATACAGCTCGGCTCTCCCTAAAGAATCAGGTGTCCATGGGGGGAGTGGATGCGGGAGTGGTGTAAGTGTAAATACTCCAAAGAAAGATGGTGAGTCGGATATCTTGGGGAGCAGGAGGGGGCAAGACAAGGAGAGGTGCAAGAGGCAGGAGCATTAAAGGTGCAGCAGGACAGGAGCAGGGAGACAAAGACGCCAAAAGAGAGCAAGATAGGTGAAGACACGCCATTGTCCCAGAGAGAGAACAAACAGGGAGCAAGGATCAGTGGTGGAGATGAGGCCGCAGGGCGCGACACTTTTGGAGAAACCATGATAGCAGGAAGACTCTCTAAGGGAGAATATGTATCTGACAGGGAGCAGGGACGGGAGATTACAGAAGAGTTTGAGAGTAAGGAGTCAGAGGGGGATGGGGACATGGGAGTGTGGGGTGGGGTGGCATCATGTGGAAAGGGAAAGGTTAGTGAGGGGCAGAAGGAGGGAGAAAGGGCAGCTCCTCGGCCTAAACCTAATGTAAGGAAGAGGCTGAAATGGCAGCGAAGGTCCAATCAGGTGAAAAGGAGCCGGAGGCTGCAGGAGAAAGCAACAGTTGTATGAAAAGTTGGGAAGGAGCATGAGAGGAGGGAAGAGCCGGAGATTAAATGATGACGGAATTATTAGGCACACTACCTTTATTAGGGGCCATGATTACATTGATCACCATTAGTGTGAACGGACTGAGGGGGAGAAAAAATTGCAGAAGTTGTTGCAGTGTTTTAAAGGCACTGACCTGTTGTGTCTGCAAGAAACCTTTTGGGATGAGGATATCCTAGAAAGAGTTTGGAAGGTTTGGTTATAATCAATTTTTAAAGGGCATCAGGCTAGAATCTCCACTTTTGTGGTTATCGCCCAAAAATGGGTGTTATTTCCGGCGTGGGCATTAAAAAAGGGTTTGCAGATCGCCGGCTTCTCGCCCATTCTCAAAGCACCTAGTCTCCATTTTTGAAAATGAGCGGTACAACGAGCAATATAAAATGGGCGGTAGTATTACATTTTTTTGACCATCTGCAGTAAAGTGTGGCTGTCCTTAGCAACGGCATCGCAATGCTCGATTCCCGCGATTCAGGAGGTCAAGGGTCATCATGACATGCGCAGAAGAGGAGACAGAGAGAGAGGGTGCTCAGAGGGACTGAAGGCGTGTGTGGGTGTGGTGTGGGAGGAAGGAGGAAGACGTTAGAGCTTCACAGCAAGTAGGCAAACAAAAAGTAGCTGTTACCAGGCACATATTTGCCCGAATGGAGAGAGAGGAGGAGGCATCACAGCACGCTGTGGAGACTAACGCTGGAGAGAGCAGTGAGGTGGGAGAGGAACACATTGGAGGGCGCAAAAGAGCCAGGAGGTTCTCGGACGAGGCAAATGCCTCCTTCCTGCAGGAGGTCGAATCACGCTGAGGTGATTTGACACAGGGAGGGCATGGGAAGCTCACCCCAAAGGCAAAACAGAAGATATGGACCGAGATAGCAGAGGTGGTCTTGTTGGCGACCAATGAGGTGCGTGAGGGCAACCAATGCTGCAAACGATGGAACAACCCTGTTGGATCTGTAAGAGTAAGTATTACATTTATTTACATGCACTTATGTACTTATATAATTTGATTTGTAACAGTCATGAGTGACTATCATCAGATGTGAGGTCTTTCACTTTTACTGGGAATGTTTTACTCAAAGCCTGCGGTCACGGTGTACGTCTTTAGGTAAAAAATGATAATGATCATAATAATCATGATTACATCTGTTGTATCAGTGTCTGTGACAGTACCTAGCAAAAATGATATCATGCAATGATCTCATGCCATGTCGTCCTGTCACCTTTTACAGAAGAAGCTATCGACGATGAGGTCCGTGCAGAGGCGAACGGGTGCGGGGCCACCAGTCCCCAGCGACATCACAGAGATGGAGGAGCGGGTGCTCACACTCGTGGGGAAGCACCCCCGGACAGCCATGGATGCATCTACAGACCCTGAAGTGATGCCACGTGAATAAAGCTTACACCATTGCGTGATGTAAAGTCAATAGATGCCACACCCACTCATATCCGAACAATCATATATGATGGATGATTTCTAAAATTGTCGTAGAAATAATGATGACCTAATGAAAATCATTGGAAATGTGTTGATGATGATGAAATGTGATGTCTGCGATGATTTTGAGAGCGGTGGTGCTTTTGTCGTGCAAATGCAGTGTGTAGCGCTGGACTCACCTTGTGACCCTTGCACCCCCTCCTCCTCTAATAACCTCATTTGTGTTTTTCAGTTCAGCCAGCAGCGCGTCCCAAGGCAAGACCACAGAGGCCAGAAGGTGGGGGCACGGGGCCCGACTCTCCGGACAATCCTAAATCTGGTGCTGAGGAGCTCCGATTCTCACCCGTCAATCCGCTGGGTCTGTTCTCCACGGATGAGAGCGCGGACTTCGAGGAACCTGTATCCAGAAGCCATTCCACCCGAAGGCCATCTAGAGGTCCTCTGGTCATTCCCACCTCCACGCTGGAGGTATCGGCCCCAAGCATCTCACCACAGGGCACCCCATTTGTCCCCAGGATGGTGCTGACCCCGCGGAGGTCCCATGGACATGGCAGGTCTGTTCCATGAGTGCCACATGACAGCTGAAAGATGGTACAGTTGTCCAGGAAGACTGTAGACATTGGTGATCAGCTCATCGAAGCATTGGGAGGCATATCCCGACAGCTGGCCACCATGACCGAGTAAATTCCACAGATGGCGGAGGCTCTGGATGCGACAGCCAGGAACACCGTTGCCACAGGCCTCCCAGTGGTCCCCGAGCATGGCACTCAACCCCTAGGTTCCGCACCACCACTGCGAACAACAGATGAGAGCAAGGACCAAGATCCTGCTTCTGCATCAGAGAATGTTGCCCCCTCGGCACCCCCCACTCCTGTACCTGTGCAACGACCGTATCTGCCTTCATCCCCCCCAATGAGGCACCGCCTGAGGAGCTCCTCGGCTAGGCGCCATGGAGCGAGGAGGGGAAGGATTAGAGGTGGGGAGAAGGGGAGGTGGGAAGGAAAGTGAGGTGCATGTCCGCAGGTGATGGCTGTGTTATATCTCCATCTGGGTGTATCCAATTTGTTGTAATGTTTGTCGGCTGGGGACCATGTTCCTGCTTTGCTTTTGTATTCTGTGTTGCTGGACATGTTGAACATGTGATTTATGTCAATAGTCGAAAAAGTGAGGTGTGGGCGGGGGTTGGGAGTTATTGGCTGTGATACTTATGATTTCATACCAATGTTGGTGTAACATTTTTGTTATTGAACATTACCTTGTTACGCATTGTCTCAGATAGCTGGACCGTTACACACTGGTGATTCCTTAACATGAAAGGGTTAACTACAACTTAACATCAATCAACGTAAACTTTAACTAGCACCAAGGTGATGGGCACCATTGATGTCTGAGCTGCACACACACAGCAGTGTGTCAGCGTTGTCACTTACATCAATGCTCTTTCAGACAAATCGTTCAGATATCAGCTCCTCACGTAAGAGTGGGATTTAAAAAATGCCTGCCACACCGCTGGCGTTCATTCAGAAAGTTCCATTTTTTGTGGGCGGTTTTTTGGGCGAGCGATATTGTGGGCGATATGTGTGCGAGGTGGTGAAATTGACGCTGGGCAATCTCATGGCCACTAGTTTCGGTAAATTGCTCTTTACTACAAAAAAAGTGGGTGGGCGTTATTATTGAATCTCGACATTAAAGCAGTGTGGAAATTACCACTGGTCGATATTATGGGTGTTGGTTTCACCCATTCTGATGATTCCGCCCCAAAAAATGGGAGGGTGGTAATATTTTTTCCTGGCGTTAAGCACATGGGGAAAGTTACGTTCCGCGATAAGTTTCCTAAAAATGGGCGTCAGTTTCCATTTTGTGGCCAAATGGGCGATATCTGGGTGTTTTACGCCATTTCAGTGGTAAAATGGACATTAATGGACATTAAATGGGCGTTAAGCATGCAAAAAAGTGGAGGTTCTAGCCCATAAGATTAATATATGTTATGGGAGACAAACTAAACTTCAGGTCTTGATATTAACATCTGTTGGAGGAACGGCTGTGCTGAGTGGCGGAAAGGATTTGTATGATGCAATGGAATGATCACGATGTTGTAAATGTTTTTAATGTTGACTAAATTATTATTTTTTTTAAAGTGGGCAGCACACTCGTCTCTGAGTCAGAGGGTTGCATGTTCAAATCCCACTCTAGGGACTTGAGCATCTAAATCTAGGTTGACTCTCCAGTGCAGTGCTGAGGGAGTGCTTCACTGTTGGAGATGTCATCTTTCAGATGAGGCATTAAACTGAGGCCCCATCTGCCGTCTCAGGTGGACGTAAAAGATTCCATGGACGTATTCGAAGAAGAGCAGGGGAGTTATCCCCGGTATCCTGGCCAATATTTATCCTTCAATCAACATTAAAAAAAACATGGATCTGGTCATCATCACATTGCTGTTTGTGGGAGCTTGCTGTGCACAAATGTTGCTGCCACATTTCCCCCACATTACAACAGTGACTACTCTCCACAAGTACTTCATTGGCTCTAAAGTGCTTTGAGATGTCCGGTGGTCGTGAAAGGCACTATATAAATGTAGGTCTTTCTTTCTTTCTTGAATGATGTGCAGGAGTAGGCTTGGGAAGCCAAAGAAATGGGTTTGGGGTAACAGACACATCAGGATGTAGGTGAGTGTGGCATTGCATTTACCTTTCCTGACCTCATTAGATCATTGAATCTTTTCCGGCACTGAATCCATGTCCTCCTGATCACATCCCTCTAACTGATCTTCTCTATGATCTTCAGCCAGACCATTTTTGTGTCTTTGGGTGGTCATTTTCATCAATCGCCAGGGAAGAGCACTGCCTGCATGTTCTCACTGCTTGCACCAGAACTTCCAGGGAGGCATCGGTGAACCTTAGTGCTGCCCTCTGGCTTGTCTCCATGACCTACATTTTTATCAGTTTTATACCGTTATTGAGACCTCTGGAAACCACCTATACACTCCTACATCAACCTTCAAATGAGATGTGTGTAAGGCTGCTTTAATATATGCGCTGAAAACGAATTATTGGTGACGTTATCAAAGCCGCTCCATTTAATTGGATCGGGAAACATGCATGACTGTTTAAATTGGGGCCATTAAGTTAAATGCGCACTGCAAAACATACTGTTCACATCTCTGGGTTTCTGACCTGGAACGCGGTCTGCACGCACGCACGACTCCAAGGTAAATATTCCGGGCATGTTGTCTTCAACTCACAATCATTCTCCTGTGGTGGAGGATACAAGAGAACAGGATAGTGGTTCTTTGGTGGCAGTAGGGCAGTGTTGTTTCTTCTGAAAGTTCCCCTTCCCATCATCTTCAGACATGGGCTCAGCCATACACAGCTGAAATGCTGGCATTTGGGGAAGCATGCTGAAGTGTATCACTCTAAGACTGATGGTTAATCTTAATATTGTCCTTTCCACTTGTTGCTGATAATGACAGATGTGTGATATTTGATCGGAATAAGAACATAAATAGGAGCAGGAGTAGGCCATACGGCTCCTCGAGACTACTTTGCCATTCAATAAGATCACGGCTGATCCTCGACCTCAACTCCAAGTGTGGGCCCCCTATTTGCATATGTAAGGGATCTAATATATGTTTCAAGCACGTGTCCTGGACGCCCACAAAGGAGCGTTTACCAATATGACAGGCAGCGCACATGCATCCCTCAATATTGGACCCTTAGGCACCCTTTTACACCTGTAAAAGAAGCACAGAGTGATCTCATTCCTAGGCTCAAGTCCAGTCTTCAGGTGAAGCCGTTTTAAAAGACAGAGCAGGATTCGACCAATAGGCTCAGACATGATTCAATCCCTATTTTAAAGTCATATGTTCCACCTTTATTTTAATATCACCTTTATAAATTCCTATGTCTACACTTCTACTGAAAACTGCCTATATAATCTCATCACATTGTAATTACACTCTGCCTGGCAGTATAAGTGTTGCATTTAATCATGTTATTCAGGAGCACCTCCAATGGAGGGAGCGTGTAATTACAACATGACAAGTTTACATTGACAGTTTCCATTATAATGTGGAAATAGGAATTTACGATTGGAAAAGCTGACAGGAAGTGCCCCCAGATATTAGGGAGTTGAAACTGTAGGGGCTCCGTGGGTCTCCCACTGTAACTCTGGTGGTAAACAGACGGAATCTCAAGAAAAATGGCAGAAATGGCTGTTTGTGCCATTTCCCAAGGAGACTGGTGGAACAGCTGTATAATTTCAACCCCAAGGTTTTGAATACATTAGACATATAAAAAACATCCTCAAGCTTCAAAATGATTCCAAAGAGAGAGATTTTTAATTTGAATTTTCTACAGGCAATTGAGTAAACAAGAATTCCATACTTGATAAGCAATCTCTTGTTTTTTCTGTTCTAACAAAGAAGCTACGATCATTGGTGCTGCCATTCGCAACTGCTGCCTGTGCGTGAAGAGTCTATAACAGAAAAAACACAATTGTTAACAATTTTAAAATGAACGACTTACTTCCTTCAAATAAAGCTTTGAGAATACAATCTTCATTTTGAATTTTTAAAGTATTTTAGGAAAAGCAAAGAAACTCTGATATCTGATAACAGGATGAGTGGACATTAACTCCTGTTGATTCACAGATTATAGGCTGGAAAATTCTACAAATTGCACATGTTCAGAATATGTAGATCTGGTTGAAATTCTCTCCAAATGTTGTGTTGCATAAATATCCAGTTCAAGCCCAGGCTTTTAGCATAGATTGAGGCCTTGAAATGATAGCTTTGATGAAGGTGTTAAGAGACACAAAATACAATTCAATGGCTAAATTTAATTAAGTTATTATGAAATATATAATCTTTTGATTTAGAAAAAAGTTTAACATTTATTTTGAGTTACTATTAAAACATGGAAGATTTTTTTTCAAAGAGCATTTTGAGTCATTCGCTTATGAACAGTGACAGTGAAAGTTTACATAGGAAATGTTTACAGCATAGAATTGTTTTTTTATATACATAGCAGGTTTTGGAAAGCAGGGTGGGACCAAGAGTCACCAGAGTCCAGCTTGTTTTCCACCTGTGGGAAGAGAGCTTCTTCTGCTCACCCCCATTATATCCCAGAAGCAGTTGGCAGGCTATCCCAGAAATATGTTTTTGATAGGTACTGCTGAGCCTAAGAGCAGGCGTGGGTTCCATTCTGGGCTGAATCGTGGCCACACAGTGAAACTTGTAACCATTGCATTGCAGGCCTGCCAGCATTAGATTAATAACTAAAATGAAAAACCAACCTGCCCCTCTTTGGCCCAACCTGGTCCATGGCTCCCTTTCTATTTGTGCGTGAAATCATAACAACAAAGGTGACACACACCCTTTATGGCTTTTTATTTTCCACCACTCCTGCCTCGTCTGCTGAAGGTGGTGACCAATGCTGTACTTCAGCTCTACTGGTTTCGGATTCATCCCTCGTGGCCCTGTTGCTTGTGTGAGCCTAGACAGTGAGAATTGTAAAGCAATTGAATAGTGGAGACATCACAGCTGAGTCTTGACTTGTCTTCACACAGTGTCCACACATGCACACTTTCCAGCTTGATCCCTGGATAATAATCATGAAAATGAACCTTGGGTGATTTTCCGTCCTGACCCAGGAATGCAGACACCAGTTGTAGTGCTCCAATCACTGCCCTAGCTAAGATCAGATAACTTAACACAGACCTGGGATTAAATCTGGCACGTTCCTAAGGGTTGATTTTTACTTGTAATGCACAACGGGTGGTCGGCAGGTTCAGCATGGCCACCATCTGAATGTTATTACTGTCGTGAGGCTTGAGCCATATTGAGGCCTGGGACTCATTTAGATGCAGCCGGCAATCTGGAGGTGCCAACCGGCACTCTGAGGCAGCCTGTCAATTGTGCGAGGGCAGGAAATTGGCTGGCTTAAACATAAGAGCTGGACGCCAGACGGAGCCTGGTGGGAAAATGGCGAGGAGGTCTTGCACTGGCTAGCAGCAGGACGGAGTTCTTTTGTGGACCTTGGAGGTGCATTCCTGACTCACAAAAATATATATTTTTAAAATTCAGTAATTTCCTGAACAGCCTCCAGTAGTCCAATTAAGCGCCACAGGCTAGGCCGCTCAACACCGGTTTAAATAGTGCACACATTGCCCAACTGTACCTCAAAATTGTAATCAGGGTCCTATGTATGTCAAACAGTCTGTCAATAAATGTCTGCTGGTGCATATCTAAAACAGTGAGTGAGCAGGCAGGACAACATAATTAAGGGCAATTAGTGCAATATCAATCAAACTTGGAATCAGCACGCGGGGTAGAAATGTCTCTTTATAAAGCCCAATACTCCCCTAAAAGCATTTCATTTACAAATATCTCAGTCTAGGAAACAAATTAAATGAATCAAGTGGTGGTTAATTGACACTTTAATTCCCAGCAGTGAACAAGCCTCCACTGTGAAGGTATGGCAGAGGGCATGGTACTATCAATTAAACAACACCAAATAAATTGATATTATACATACTCAAATAGGTATTTTTTTCCCCAAAAGGTTTTTGTGATAGAGTAATTTATTAAGTAAACAAAAACATGATACATTCCTTATAAATAACATATCCCATCCATAAAAAAGATTCTCAAAGGCTTTCTTAACAAAATGTCCACATTGAGCTACACAACAACTGACAGTAAACAATAGATGTCAACAGCCTGCATGTTTTGAATTAGAAGTTTCTGATTTTGCAAATCAGAAATTCCTGATGAAGCAGGACTTTTAACCCTGGTCATGTATCCCGCACCCAAGGCAAGAAAATTATTTGTATAAACTGAATCCCACCGGAAATCAAAATAAAATCAAAACTGTCTGAAGCTCTGATCAATGAAATAAAATGACTTTAATTCACCAAAGCTACAGATCAGTGCGAGCAAATCTGGATTTTGCTGACCCAAGGAAGAAAGCTTCCCTGATGTGTGCAGCTTTGAAAGTCTCCATTTGCTGATGGAATTTTCCACATGTTGACTCAATATTAATAAATGTAAATGTGAGGGCTTTGGAAAAACAGTCCCTATTGATCAGCTGTAAAAAGTATTTTTGAAGAGGTGCTGAAGTTTTTCGTTGAAATATGGAATTTTTCTCAACCCTATTTAATTTGATTAGAATAATTCACTGAATTGCTTATTAACTGTGGTTGATTTGATCTTTCAATTGCTTTCTGTGTTGGAGCTATAACCCAGCATCTTTTGGACATATTAGTCATTTGCTCTCCATCAACTTTTCTACCTCCTGGGGTGATCCGATGATTTGGTGTAAAACCACAGTACGATTTCTTCAGATCCAGTGTATAATTCATTATAAATTCATGGGTCCACACTTATAATGGAAACTGCCGATATAATCTTGTTACAGTCTGGTGTTCCTTATATTGAATCCGATATTCAATCACATTTTTGCTCAATGCTCTGGCTAGTGCTATAGTCAAGAGGTAAAGAGACTTGAGAAATCTCTAGTTTGCAGAAGGAGCTTTCTCTAGACCATGAATGACTAAGCAACCTTCAAGATCCTTACAGTTCAACATGGTTAATTGTTTAAATTATAAACCTTTTCTCGGGAGAGATAGGAGATCACACACACTGTGGGGCCCTAATGTAAAATGGTAGCAGAACAATTTGACAAGATAGTACGTACAAAAATATATACGTTGTACGCAAGAAAATTACATCAGCTAGAAAAACAGTACAAGCAAAATCTGAAACAACATTGATAGAAACATGAAAAAAGGGGTAGATTCAGAATGTCTTATAAAAACGACTGTGTTATCTACAGCTTTTGGCTTTCAAGCTAGATGTTCCTGTCTTCACAAATTTCAGAAGTCAATCACAGGTGCCTGTTCTAGCACAGTTTGAATTTTTCACCACAGCAACTTGTACCAAGAAGATTTTGACAGGCATGCTGTGCGCCATCAGGGCCCAGCCTAAGTCAAACTGAGCCTGATCTAAAGGCACACATAAACATATTGAGATGTGTAAATAAGTCCCTTTCCCACAGAATTAATATTAATTCTAAAATAGATTTCACTTAGAGCTTAGTACAAAGTTCATTTTTCACAGGGATCTCGGTTCAAATTGAGGTCATATTAATGGGATGAAAGGTTTCTCTTTCCGTTAGGCTCCCATTTCTCGACCTAATTCTTAATAACCACAAGTTCATAGAAAATAGGTGCAGGAGTAGGCCATTCGGCCCTTCGAGCCTGCACCGCCATTCAATGAGTTCATGGCTGAACATGCAACTTCAGTATCCCATTCCTGCTTTCTCGCCATACCCCTTGATCCCCTAGTAGTAAGGACTACATCTAACTCCTTTTTGAATATATTTAGTGAATTGGCCTCAACAACTTTCTGTGGCAGAGAATTCCACAGGTTCACCACTCTCTGGGTGAAGAAGTCTCTCCTCATCTTGGTTCTAAATGGCTTACCCTTTATCCCTAGACTGTGACCCCTGGTTCTGGACCTCCCTAACATTAATAAGAACATAAGAACATAAGAATTAGGAACAGGAGTAGGCCATCTAGCCCCTCGAGCCTGCTCCGCCGTTCAACAAGATCATGGCTGATCTGGCCGTGGACTCAGCTCCATTTACCCGCCCGCTCCCCATAACCCTTAATTCCCTTATTGGTTAAAAATCTATCTATCTGTGATTTGAATATATTAAATGAGCTAGCCTCAACTGCTTCCTTGGGCAGAGAATTCCACAGATTCACAACCCTCTGGGAGAAGAAATTCCTTCTCAACTCGGTTTTAAATTGGCTCCCCCGTATTTTGAGGCTGTGCCCCCTAGTTGTAGTCTCCCCGACCAGTGGAAACAACCTCTCTGCCTCTATCCTGTCTATCCCTTTCATTATTTTAAATGTTTCTATAAGATCACCCCTTATCCTTCTGAACTCCAACGAGTCTATTCAATCTATCATCATAAGGTAACCCTCTCATCTCTGGAATCAGCCTAGTGAATCGTCTCCGTACCCCCTCCAACGCTAGTATATCCTTCCTTAAGTAAGGTGACCAAAACTGCATGCAGTACTCCAGGTGCGGCCTCACCAATACCCTGTACAGTTGCAGCAGGACCTCCTTGCTTTTGTACTCCATCCCTCTTGCAATGAAGGCCAACATTCCATTCGCCTTCCTGATTGCCTGCTTCACCTGCAAACTATCCTTCTGTCATTCATGCACAAGGGATTTCGGGCGCCTAGAAAAAGAGGTGCTCGACCTGGAAGCCCGTCTCGATCAAGTCGTCCAGGACCCGGCCCTGCGGACGGTGTACGAAGCGAAGAAGGCCGCGCTGAAGGACCTGCAGCTCGTCGGGTCCCGAGGCGCGTTCGTGGGGTCGCGGATCCGGTTCCTGCGGGATCTGGACCGCGGCTCCCCCTTCTTCTACTCGCTGGAAAAAAGGCAGAGTGTCCGTAAGCAGCTCTTGACGCTGCTGGCCGACGACGGCTCTCTCGTCTCGGATCCGGAGGGCGTCAACAACAGGGTCCGTGAATATTACGGGGCTCTGTTCTCTCCGGATCCGTCCAGCGAGGAAGCGCGTAGAGTTTTGTGGGAGGACCTGCCGAAGGTCGGCCCGGAGGGCGCCGAAAATCTGGAAGCTCCGCTAAGCCTGGCGGAGCTGACCGGTGCCCTCGCCCGGCTCTCGAGGGGAAAATCCCCGGGGCTGGACGGGCTGACCGTGGAGTTCCACAGGGCGTTCTGGGACGTCCTGGGGAGCGACTACGCGCGGGTCCTGGGGGAAAGTCTGGCGACCGGGGAGATGCCCCTCTCTTGGCGCAGGGCAGTCATCGTCCTGCTGCCTAAGAAGGGCGATCTCCGCCTCCTTAAGAACTGGCGCCCGGTCTCCCTCCTCAGCACGGACTACAAAATCTTCGCCAGGGCGATGTCTGCTCGCCTTGGTGCCGTGCTGGACCACATGATCCACCCCGACCAGTCATACACGGTCCCGGGCCGGACAATCCACGACAACATCCATCTGGTCCGGGACCTCATCCATTGCTCCCAGGAGGCTGGTCTGTCGGTCGCCTTCCTATCCCTCGACCAAGAGAAGGCGTTCGACAGGGTGGATCACGACTATCTGCTCGGAACTCTGCGCGCTTTCGGGTTCGGGACGCATTTCGTCGCCCGGATCCGACTTTTGTACGCCGCCGCGGAGTGTCTGATTAAGGTTAACGGGTCCTTGACGGCGCCCCTTCGCTTTAGGAGAGGGGTGCGCCAGGGATGCCCCATGTCCGGCCAGTTATACGCCGTTTGCGTGGAGCCTTTCCTGCGCCTCTTGCGGACGAGGTTGACGGGACTGGCTCTGCAAGGGCCGGGCGTGGAGGTCGTCCTCTCGGCTTACGCCGATGACGTGCTCCTCGCGGTAGAGGATCCCGCTGACCTGCGGAGGATGCGTGAGTGCCAGGAGATTTACTCGGCCGCGTCCTCCGCCAGGATCAACTGGGAGAAATGTTCCGGACTCCTGGTGGGTCAGTGGCGGGTGGACTCCCTGCCGGAGGAGCTCAGGCCTTTTGCCTGGAGCACGACCCATCTCCTCTATCTGGGAGTCTACCTTAGCCCCGACGAGGAAGCCTGGCCGGCGAACTGGCAGGAGCTGGAGGCCAAGGTCGCCGCTCGCCTAGGGCGCTGGACAGGACTGCTCCGAGTGCTGTCCTACAGGGGTCGAGCGCTAGTCATAAACCAGCTGGTGGCCGCAATGCTGTGGTACCGGCTGGTCACTTTGACCCCTCCCCCTGCGTTTGTCGCCAAGATACAGAAGAAGCTGGTGGACTTCTTCTGGAACAACAGGAAGCACTGGGTCTCTGTCGCGGTCTTGAGTCTCCCGCTTGAGGAGGGCGGTCAGTCGTTGGTGTGCGTCAGCGCCCAGCTCGCGACTTTCCGTCTTCAGACCCTGCAGAGATACCTTTACGTCGAGCCCCCTCCTAGGTGGTGTGCTCTGGCGAGGTATTTCTTCCGCCAGCAGCTCGACCTCAATTATGACACGCAGCTCCTGTTTGTGAACTTGGGGGGTGCCAGGACCGCCCTCCGGGAGCTGCCTGTCTTTTACAGGGAACTCATCAGGGTCTGGAACAAAGTCTCCACCAAGCGCAGCTCTCCGCCGGCTGGAGTGGCGGCCGTCCTGCAGGAACCGCTGCTCGGGAATCCGTACCTCCACGGCCGAGGCTTCATGTGGCGGTCGGAAGAGAGGGCTGTGGCTGGTGAGGTGACCAGGGTCAGGGACCTGCTCGATGGCGGAGGAGCGGGCTGGATGGCGCCAGTCACGCTGGCGCGGCGCCTAAATTCTGCCAACGTCCGCCGCGCGGCCGATGCCATCGAGTCGCTAAAAACAGCTCTGGGCCCTGACTCCGTTAGGTGTATCGAGGAGGCTCAAGCACGTGGGGAGATCCCGTCCGAACTGACCCCCGTCCGGACGGAATTCCTCATCGGCGCCAAACCCCGGAACCTCCCTCGGGGACCGGCGCCTCACAACTTGAGCCGCCTCGGGGAAATCCCCTCCGTGCCTTTCAGTTCCGCGCGGAGGGGTTTCCTGTACGGGCTGCTCCTGCACACCCTCAACTTTGCCATCCTCGCCGGCCGTCCGGACACGCCATGGCGTACCATCTTGCCGTCCGGAGGAGGCGGGGGTCCCCGATGGAGGGCACTCTACGCAGGGGTCCTCCCACTATTCATCGGGGACTTGGCCTGGAGGGTGGTGCACGGAGCAGTGCCGTGCAACAAATTTTTAAGCCGGTTCACGGACTCCCAAGCCGCCTGCAATTTCTGCGGTCTGGAGGAGTCCGTGTTCCATGTTTTTATTGAATGCACAAGGTTGCAGCCCCTGTTCCACTATTTGAAGGGGCTGCTCCTGAAATTCTGGCTGCACTTCAGTCCCACTCTCCTGATCTTTGGGCACCCTGTGCGGAGGGGAGCGGGTAGGTCCGAGGGCCTCCTCGTAGGACTGCTCCTGGGCACGGCCAAGGGTGCCATCAGCCGGTCCAGGCAGCGGGCGGTCGAGGGGGTCGTTCAACCTGACTGCCTGCCTCTCTTCCGCTCTTACATCCGATCCAGGGTGTCCTTGGAGATGGAGCACGCGGTGTCCACCGGTACGCTCGCGGCCTTCCGCGAGAGGTGGGCACCGGAGGGACTGGAGTGCATCATCACGCCCGGCAACCAAATTTTAATTTGATTTTACGTTTTAAAGTTTAATTTGTTTTAATTGCCGGTGTTTTTAGTGTCCCCCTCTCCTTTTATAGGGGGCACTGGAAAAATTTGATTTTAGCGCCCCAAAAAAAAAAAAAAAAAAAAAAAAAAAACCAAAAACCAAAAACCAAAAAAAAAAAGGGGCTTGAAAATGTCTGCTGTGTCACCCAGGTCGGGTGGCACAGTTTAATGTTGTTTATGTTTTGCAGGTAGACTCCTAAAAGAGTTTCATGCACAAGGGACCAATCGTGAAGCAGTGGAGGCGTGTCCTGCTTAGTAGGAGCTGAGAGCAGTGAGAGAAGCAGCTAGCAACTTGAGCTCCTGCCTGGAGAGCCCTGAGACCAGCCCAGGAGGAGAAGGAAGGAAGGGGCTTCACTACAACTTCTATCCAGAGGGAGAGGAGGAGAAAGCAGAAAACTTTAAACAACTTTTTCACCATTCTGCAAGGAGTTGGAGAGAGGGGGAAAAACCACAACAACCATCCAGTGTGGAAGGAGGGAGACTCAACATTTCTACAGGTGGGTGTGGGTGCATTTCCCAAAAAAGACTTTGTTATATCGGTGGGGGGAGGAAAGAAGACCACTGAGGGCCGGAACATCGCGGGGGGTGTGTGTGTGTGTGGTAGTGTGTGTGGGGGCCTTGCTTACAACTAGGCCCCCCCCCACAATTGGAACCCCCCCCACCCCCCACATTTGCCTAGCCTGGGATGGCTGGAGCTACCAGGCTGAAGATTGTTATTAAACACCCAATTAAAGATCGTTAGGAGTGCCTGGTGGCTCCAGCTACCCCAGGTGAAGACATCTTCTCCCCCCACCTGAAGACCACCCCAAGGACTTTTGTGTTTTTGCCATCTGGGGAGTGCACCCACCCACAGCTGCGAGGGGAGACCTGCCCTCGCAGTCCCCCCCTTCCCACCTCCCCCCCTCTCTCTTTCTCTGTTACTCTGTTTCTCCCCTCTCTCTCTGAGAGCCTCTTTCTTCCAAATTTAATTTTAAAAAAACATTTAAGACAACTGAGCAGAGGGAGCAAGGCCCCTCCCCAATTGCCAACTAGGGGAGAGGTACCTCATTAAGGGCTCCTCTGCTCAGTCAATCTACAAGAGGCCTAATAAAGACCATTAAGGCCTGTGACTTTGGGGTGGGTGTAGCCCTTAAAGGGACCCCGTGATGGCGACCCCATCCACGCCGGTGGCAGGGCCAGCAAGGACGTATGCGCAGGTGGCAACCGCTTCCACGGCCCCTCCTGCGCCACCCGCTGCCCTGCCATCATTTAGGTTAATTACGAAAAAACACGGGGTCAAGAGCTACACTCACCCCACAATGACCATCGAGGAGTGCGTGCGGGCGATGGCTGGGGTAGTCGGCCCCTCGGCCATTGTCGCAGCCTCCAAGATGTCTGGGAAGGCCGTGTTCTTCCTGGGGTCGGAGCGGGCGGTGTCCCTGGCCCTTGAAAAGGGGCTCACGGTGGGCGGGACGTTCCTGCCGGTGGACCCTCTCGAGGCCACCGCGCAGAGGGTCATCATTTCAAACGTCCCGCCCTTTGTTCCCGCTGAGCTCCTCCTCCCTCACCTACACCAACTGGGGGAGGTAAGGTCGGGGATCAACCCCATACCGCTCGGCCTCAGGGAGAGCAGCCTGCGCCACGTGTTCTCCTTCCGCCGCCAGCTCTTTGTCCGGCTGGCGCGGGAGGAGACGACGGAGGGGAACTTTAATGTGGTGCACGAGGGGACTGCCTACCGCGTCTTCTGGACGTCGGACGGCGTGCGGTGCCATGCCTGTAGGGAGGTGGGGCATGTTCGTAAGAACTGCCCCGCCTCCAAGGCCGCCAAACCACCGAAGGCGGCCAAGGCTGGCACCGCCGCCACCCCTCCCCCTAGTTGCGTCCGCGTGCCGGGAGCCATGGGTGCACGGGCATCGTCGGAGGCCTTTGTTTTCAGGGCCTCCGGCGGGGGGGAGGGAGAGCGTTCGACCGGAAAGAGGGCGCGGAAGAAGGCGAAACATCTCGAGGCGGGTCCCCTCAGTGCGCCGGAAAGTCTGACCACCGCGCTCAGCCCAACCCAGTCACCGGCGAGCGCGGGGTGCCCCGAGCCCGTGCCCGGGCCCTTGAATACCACCACAGAGGGGCCCAGGCGCGGGCAAGAAAAGGAAAAGGGGGGGGCGGAGCGGGAGGCCTCGGCAGACATGGAGGTCTCCCTGACTCCGCGCGCCCCCAGGAACAAAAAGAGGCACCGCCCCAATGACGCGGAGGGGGAACAACATCCCTCCGCGGAGGAGGCGGTGCCCGCCGCGTGTCCCGCGTCCCCCACCAGCGCCCCCAAATTGCGCTGCAGGCGCGAGGAGTCTTTCCCCGGGGAGGGTGAGACAGTTGAGGCTGCCCAGCCGCTGCCTCCTGGGGAGGGCGTGGAAGATCTGCCTGTCGTGGGGGGCGTGGGAACCGCGGAGGAATGCGTAGCCGCCGGGCCGGGCGTCCCGGGGACTGAGGCGGGCGAGGCCGAAAAGGCCGAACCTGAGCCCGCCCAGCTATTATCCAACTTCCCCCGGGAGTCGCTCGACCCGGCAGAAAAACAATTAAATAATTATGACACTGTAGATGCTGGGCCGGGGGGTGGCAGCGGGGAGGGGGAGGAACACCCACCCTCGCCCCTTACTTTGGAGCTGGAGCACTTGGAGGGCCTGGGGATTTCCTATGGCCGGGTCTCTCCTTGTTCTCCGGTTCCTGGGGCGGAGGGGGAACCCCTTCCGCTGTCATTTCCCGACCCGGCACCATTTTTAAAAGAGCCCAGTGGGGACTCCTCTGCCGACGATCCTGGGGGTGGGATCGGGGCAGTGCCAGGGCCGGTTGGAGCGGCCGGTTCATTTGCCGTACCTTGTGCGGTCGATGGGCCGGCTGCTGGCGGCCACCTCCCGGAGGAGGACGGGGACTCGGTGGGGGACGCGGGTGAAGACCTAGAGACCACCGCCAGTGAGGCGGTGGATCTGCTCGCGGCCGCCGCTGAGGCCCTCCTCGTTCCTGCAAAGGAACTCCGGGACTTTTTGGCCCAGAGCCGGGGTCGCCGCGACCAAGCCCGACTGGCCCTGGAAAAATGGTCCGAGCCGGAGCTGATCAAGGGGTCCGTCCGCGCCGCCGTTAAAACCTTGGCCGCGGGCGGGCCCTTGACAAAGGAGCAGCACCTTGAGCTGCGCGAGCTCGAGGGACTCCTCGCTGGGCTGCGGAGGGAGCGGAGTTCAACAAAAGACTCCGCTCCCTCCCCCACAATAGGTTAAGGTAGAGGTTGCACTATGCTTTTGCCATGAAGATAACCATAGCCAGCCTCAACATCAACGGCGGCAGAGGGGCACGCCGTAGATTTGACAATTTTTCGCTCCTGCGGGAGGGGAAATATGCGGTGTGCTTCCTGCAAGAAACCCACACCGTTCCGGGAGACGAAGCCACGTGGCTCCTGGAATGGCAAGGAGAGGTCCGCATGAGCCACCTCACCGCCATTTCTAGTGGGGTGGCCATCTTGCTGGGCCCGCATTTTCAGCCGGAGATCTTGGGGGTCGAGGAGCCCGTGCCAGGCCGCTTGCTGCACGTAACGGTTCGCCTGGGGGACGTGCCGCTCCATCTCGTGAACGTGTACGCCCCTCATCCCGGCCCGCAGCAAACGCGCTTCTTTGAAGAGGTGTCCGCTCTTCTTGGCTCCGTCGACGTCGGCGACTGCATTGTCCTCGGGGGGGATTTTAACTGCACCCTCGAGGCGAGGGACCGCTCCGGTGCCCCGCAGTGCATGACGGCGATGGAGAAGTTGAGGGACCTGGTCGGGTCCTTCGACTTGGTGGACGTCTGGCGAAATCTCCACCCCGACTCCAGCGCCTTTACTTGGGTGAGGCCTGGAGTTGGATGGTCTAGAGTCGACCGCCTTTACGTGTCTCGGGCGTACGTTTCCTGCGTCCCGGCGGCCTCCATGCGGCCGGTGCCGTGTTCGGACCACCACCTGGTGTGGGCGGAGCTCGCTTCGCTCCGCGCGAGGACGGGGTCCGCGTACTGGCACTTTAACAACCGGCTGCTGGAGGACGTGCGGTTCCAGGACTCGTTCCGTCGATTCTGGTCCGACTGGAGAAGGAAGCAGGGGGGCTTCCCCTCCTTGAGGCTATGGTGGGACGTGGGCAAGGCTCACGTCCGCGTCTTCTGTCAAGAGTACGCGAGGGGGTCGACCAAGAGGCGGGCGGCCAGAGTCGGGCGCCTAGAAAAAGAGGTGCTCGACCTGGAAGCCCGTCTCGGTCAAGTCGTCCAGGACCCGGCCCTGCGGACGGTGTACGAAGCGAAGAAGGCCGCGCTGAAGGACCTGCAGCTCGTCGGGTCCCGAGGCGCGTTCGTGAGGTCGCGGATCCGGTTCCTGCGGGATCTGGACCGCGGCTCCCCCTTCTTCTACTCGCTGGAAAAAAGGCAGAGTGTCCGTAAGCAGCTCTTGACGCTGCTGGCCGAC